>NC_059157.1:39994600-40306264 GCF_019923935.1 Bubalus bubalis
GAATGAGAAATTAACTAATGTTACTAAATTTAGGGCTTTTCCATGTGTCTGTTTTACTTTGGATATATACAACTACCAAAACAAAATTCTATTTAATATAGCATCTAAATATTATTAGAATCCTCAAATATTATGATATCAACATTTGGATGGAAAATTGTTCCACATGGCAGGATGAAGGGAATTTTAATGGTATTTTGCAAGGATTCATGGTCATTGCCAGATTCTACATGGGGCTCATTGCCCTGAGTTTCCTTGTGGAGCTGAAAGCACACATCACGTGGCAGGCACGTGTTTTCAGTTAGTTCAGTTCAGTCGCTCAGTCATGTCCGATTCTTTGTGACCCCATGAACTGCAGCAAGCCAGGCCTCCCTGTCCATCACCAACTCCTGCAGTCCACCCAAACCCATGTCCATTGAGTTGGTGATACCATCCAACCACCTCGTCTTCTGTCATCCCCTTCTCCTCCTGCCCTCAATCTTTTCCAGCATCAGGGTCTTTTCAAATGAGTCAGCTCTTCACATCAGGCGGCCAAAGTATTGGAGTTTCAGCTTCAACATCAGTCCCTCCAATGAACACCCAGGACTAATCTCCTTTAGGATGGACTGGTTGGATCTCTTTGCAGTCCAAGGGACTGTCAAGAGTCTTCTCCAACACCACAGTTCAAAAGCATCAATTCTTTGGCTCTCAGCTTTATTTATAGGCCAACTCTCACATCCATACATGACCTCTGGAAAAACCATAGTCTTGACTAGACGGACCTTTGTTGGCAAAGTAATGTCTCTGATTTTTAGTATGCCATCTAGGTTGGTCATAACTTTCCTTCTAAGGAGTAAGCGTCTTTTAATTTTATGGCTGCAATCACCATCCACAGTGATTTTGGGGCCCAGAAAATAAAGTCAGCCACTGTTTCCACTGTTTCCCCATCTATTTGCCATGAAGTGATGGGACTGGATGCCATGATCTTAGTTTTCTGAATGTTGAGCTTTAAGCCAACTTTTTCACTCTCCTCTTTCACTTTCATCACGAGGCTCTTTAGTTCTTCTTCACTTTCTGCCATAAGGATGGTGTCATCTGCATATCTGAGGTTATTGATATTTCTCCCAGCAATCTTGATTCCAGCTTGTGTTTCTTCCAGTCCAGCGTTTCTCATGATGTACTCTGCATTTAAATTAAATAAGCAGGGTGACAATATACAGCCTTGATGTACTCCTTTTCCTATTTGGAACCAGTGTGTTGTTCCATGTCCAGTTCTAGCTGTTGCTTCCTGACCTGCATATAGGTTTCTCAAGAGGCAGGTCAGGTGGTCTTGTATTCCCATCTCTTTCATAATTTTCCAGTTTATTGTGATCCACACAGTCAAAGGCTTTGGCATAGTCAATAAAGCAGAAATAGATGTTTTTCTGGAACTGTCTTGCTTTTTCAGTGATCCAATGGATGTTGGCAATTTGATCCCTGGTTCCTCTGCCTTTTCTAAAGCCAGCTTGAACATCTGGAAATTCACGGTTCACATATTACTGAAGCCTGGCTTGGAGAATTTTGAGCATTATTTTACTAGCGTGTGAGATGAGTGCAATTGTGTGGTAGTTTGAGCATTCTTTGGCATTACTTTTCTTTGGGATTGGAATGAAAACTGACCTTTTCCAGTCCTGTCGCCACTGCTGAGTTTTCCATATTTGCTGGCATATTGAATGGTATTTGCAAAACCAACACAAATTCCCCTAATTAGTGCTGGGCATTTTGTATCTTTGACTTAAATATGGGAAGCTAAAAATACTTTTTTAAAGATAAAAAAGTGGAAATATGTTCCCTTCGAAACCATTATGTAATGCTTAAGACATGGCAAAAGTAATGTTTTAAAAGAAATTTGATGTAATTAATGTAAACCAAGTAGGAAAAGGGACTATACATCATCCTAGCAGGTAAGTTGGTAAAACAAACAAACACCTGAAAACAAGAACCTTGTCTTTGCAACACACAAAATACACATATCTCCTCAATACACACACACACACACACACACACCCGCCAAATTTAGTGGTAATCAATTCATTGTACAGGACCTGGGTCTGCTCAGAACACTTCTGTGGTATGAGACAAGTTTGGTTTTGGTCAGCCTTTTAAACCTTCCTCTGTACAAATGGTGAATCAGGTAACTCTGCTATACTCTTTTAAGTGAAACACTCACAGTGATGGTTGGACTGTGGTGTTTTTATTTGATAAGAATTTTTATGACTCTAGAGGAATGCTCTAAAGGGAAAAAAAAAAAAACCAAAACAAAACACTAATGTTCCTTTATCTGCTTCAGACAGTGTGATGGCCTTGTCTACTTGAATTCACTTGGAATTATCCACTTGAGTTCACTTTCTTGTTTTTCCAATAGGTCAGTGGTGGGTTCCCTAGACCAGCAGATTTAGCTATACAACTGTGAAGAGTTCCAAGAGGTCTCATTTTGGGCATACTTTCCTTGAAGCTTTTGATTCCACTTTCTGATTGCATATGAGAGATAGACCCATTAATGACCCCTTTTTATGCTAGTCCTGGGGAATATACCTATCAGCCAATCTAAGAGAGAGGGGTTCATTCTATCAGTTTCTGTGTAAAGAGACAGGCCCTTAAATGGCCTTAGTCCCGCCCTGACTGGTCAGTCTGGATACATGATATGTTAGTTTCTATAATTACTAGCAAGAAAGAAAGACCAATGACATAAGATATTGACTTGATCACAGAGAAGGAAAGTCTAGGTTTAAATTACTGACACTGCAAGAGTGGCTATTGTTGAACTTGCTATTAGAAGGAGAGGAGCTGAGAAATTAAACATCATTAGGAGAATCCTGGTCTACAGTAAAGATAGATCACTGTTTCTCTTGGCTGAGAGCAAAGTCATCAGCAGAAGTCTCTAGACTGTGACTGAGGCTGCTTCTCTAATGACAAAGGCTCCTCTGCACAAGGAGCACATGTGCTTCTGAAGAGAAAAGGACCAGCCTTCCTCTCTCCCCCACGTGCTTGCAGAGTTGTGACACATTTGCAATGCGTGTGTTTGTTTATGGGATTTAAACACCCGCCATGGACTTGGAGTGCAGCCTCAACATCATTAGCTCTGTGGTGTGATTTCCTTTGTTCTCTTAAAAACCTCTCCCCTATGGAGTTTTACATCCCCCCAAAACAATATAACAACAAAGAAACCATCATGTGGCAGACAGTAGTTTTGACTTGGTGAACATGT
This sequence comes from Bubalus bubalis, assembly GCF_019923935.1. Taxonomy (NCBI): domain Eukaryota; kingdom Metazoa; phylum Chordata; class Mammalia; order Artiodactyla; family Bovidae; genus Bubalus; species Bubalus bubalis. The sequence continues at coordinate 39,997,827 of NC_059157.1, forward strand.
TAAAGTCTGTGTTGTAATTTTCTACCGCTGCCACAAAATTACCACAATGATAGCAGCTTAAAAGAAGCCAAATGCATGATCCCAAGTACCTGAGCCTGAAATGTAATTATGGGAGAGAAGGGGGGGATTTGACAGAACACAGGGATTGACAAGGACAGCTTATTCCACCTAAAAGAGCTGAGAAACCTCAGAAAAACTAGTACAAGTGAGTGAGTGGATGGAGGGATAGATGGGTGGATGTTTGGAATGGATGGGTGGACAGGAAGATGATTGGATGGATGGATGGATGGATGTGTGGCTAGATGGATGGGTGGGTGGATGGACAGGAAGATGATTGGATGGATGACTGCAGGGCTGAGCCCTTGATCTGTGGAATCCGATGCTGTCTCTGTGTGGATAGTGTCAGGACCGAGTTCCCTGTAGGGCCCTCAGCCCATATCTGAGAATTACTTGGTGCCACATGGGAAACCACCTCCAAACTTCCCACTTCACACACTCTTAGCTTGGAAATGGAGTCTCAGAACCATCTCGTCCTCCTGTGTTAAAGTCACCGGATGAGTAGCTTTACTTCCATCCCACCAAGTCCTTTTTAACCACTGTAACCTGTTCATAGGGGCCCAAAGCTGCCCCCCACAGTGTGTGATGTAATGATTTCTGTTGAACTGATAAAACCCAGTCAGGATGGACTTCTGGATTCATGAGAAATATGAAATAAATACAGAACTCCCATGGACCTGACAAGCCCAACGTTATAGAAGCTTCACTTGTTGCAGGCAACCCCGGGGCACTGCTCTTGGGACACTGTCTGTGTCCCTCTCCCTGGCTTCATTCACCCTCTGGCAGGGACATCATCCGTCTGTCCCCCTGGCTTCACTCCCTCTTTGGCAGGCTCTGCAGAGTGTCCCCTGTCACCTTCCGGCCTCAGTTCTGCCCTCTGAGCAGCTGCACTGGACATGGATCATCCCGTGTCAGCATCTCTTGTCCAAGTACCAGAACACAGTCTCCTTGGAGATTCTTGTGGACACACCCCTTCTCGCCCTCTTTATGAGGAAGGGCTGATGCAGTCCTTGAAAACAGAGCATGGGTCCCTCAAGCCTAACACAACCCACTGGCTGAGAACGAGGGAGAGAGATTTCCTGGAGAAAAGCAAAAGTCACGGTGATCAGAAGACACCAGAGTAGATGCCTGCCATGCCAAGCTGGGTGTTTTGCAATTTTGGGTTTTGCCATCAATTCCAGGGTCAGTGCTGAGAACTTCTTTGGGGAGTGATTATGCAGATCAGTTTGGCACTGGAAGTATTAAAAAGTATCTTTGTCAGTATCTTGATCTCTACCCCACCCATGAACTCTCAATCCTGGCAGGCTTTACATCAAAGTAAATGCATGGTTCTTCTACAAATCTCAGTGTCTGTCTTTAGAGGTGAGGACAGTGTATCAGACTAGTTGATTTTGCCACAAGAACGTGTAACTGTTTCCACTGCAGTTCTTTGTTCTGCTCAATTCTCTGTTCCCTGGGCTTGGCCAGCTGTCCCCCTGGGGCCCTCTGCTCTCTGAACTGCCTACAGTCTCTGTGGTGAGATGTATTCCATGGCATCTAGAAAATTAAATGTGCACAGATTTCTCCAAGTGGCACAGGCCTCTTCCCCTTCTAAGGTTTTCACAAAATGTGGTTTTCACCCGGAACACTGAGGGGTGGAGCTGACAATAGACAGAAAATGAAAAATAAATGCTCCTTGCCTTTGGTCTTTGATAGGAGTCCCTGGGTGCACAGGACAGGACTGTGGCAACAGCTTCTCTGAAGGGGATTCTGGTGGGGGGAGTACGTTGGTGCCTCCCCCAAGGTCTTCTGGGAGCTCTGTCACATTAGCAGGAGCCACTCACACGATCGGATCGAGGGCAGGTGAGTCTTTGTTCCAAAGAATGACAGCCCTGGAGGGCCCCTGTGACTGTTCTCGCTTGCAGGGTTGGGTGGCTGCCCTGCAGTTGGCGCTGATGAGAGGCTGCTGCTGCGGTGGGTGGGGTGTCAGACTGAAGGCGATCACGTGGTGAGTGATGGCCTGTTCTCTGCTGGGTGCACACGGAGTCTTCAGCGATGGGGAGGCGGGAGCTCGCTTCTGCGCGTGCTGTGCCAACCTGAGACGGTGAGGCCCGTGTGCTTGGAAGGAGGGAAACATGTGGATGTGTATACATAGGCATATCTGTGCATGGCATGCACGTATATAAGGCTTCCCTGGTGGCTCAGATGGTAAAGAATCCGCCTGCAGTGCAGGAAACGCTGGTTGGATCCCTGGGTCCGGAAGATTATATATACATATGAGTGTGTCTAGTTTGTACACTGTCTTGTTATTCTAGATTTTTCTTTCTTGTTTATTGACATCTCTTTTAAACACCCTTGCTCCACCACCTCTGGTGTGAAGACAGCTCCCCCGTCCCGTGCCAGGCTGTGTAACCCACTATTTATTTTTGTCTCCACATGCATCATGCATCCCGTTGTATTGCTAGTCCTATTTTTATTTTAAAATCACGTCATGTGTTGAGCTGAGTCTTGAGAACAGAGGAGGCCCTCAGAATACCTGTTCAGTGAATCGCTTGTCAAGAGTGAATGAAAGAAAACCAGACCCCCATTCCTAGTGTTCCTCCAGCTTGAGAAGCGAAGCTCACTTCCTTCCTCTCCAGCCTCAGACTTTGTCCTTAAGTCAGCACAATTTTGTGGCTGCATTAAGTACAAAGATAATCACTTTAAAAGAAAAAAAACATGTTTTATCTTAAATACTTTGGTAGTGCTAGCCTTTCCATGGACCATTAGCAAAAGTAAAGACTGTGCTCCCGTGTGTCTGCCTTCCTCAGCGCTTCCCCGAGCCCGTCAGGCTGGGAGCATCACTGCCCCTGCGGCCCTGGTTTGTCAGGGAGGGGGCAGAGCTGGCTCCCAGGGTATCTCACGGTGGTTCTCACATGGCTTGGGGCTGATACAGTATCATGGAGCTTTTCTCCTATGTTTTCTGGTTGGAGTCTGACAGTTTCAGGTCTTGCGTTTAAGTGTTTAACCTGTTTTGAATTGATTGCTGTGTGAAGTGTAAGATAAGGATCTAACTCCGTTTTTCCGTATGCACACCTCTCATTTTCTCAGCACCGTTGGTTGATGAGACTGTCCTTCCCCCATTGTGTGTTCTTGGCGCCCTTGTTAAAGATCACTTGACCTCGTTAAAGATCAGTATATGCGTGAGATCATTTCTGGGCGCTCTATGCTCTTCCACTGGACTATACCTTGGTCCTGTGCTGTTACCATACTGCTGTAATTACTGTGGCTTCCTCACATATTTTGAATTCAGGAAGTGTGTGGCTGACCTCCAGCTTCGTTTTTCTTTCTTAATATTATGTTGGCAATTCAAGGTCTTTTCTGGTTCCACATGTGTTTGGGACTATTTTTTCTATTTCTGTAAAAAATGTCATTGGAGTTTTGATATGGTTTGTATTTATCTCCAGATCACTTTGGGCAGAGAAGACATTTTAACAATATTAATTCTTCTAATCCATGAACACAAGATGTCTTTCCATTTATTTGTGTCATCTTTAATTTCTTTCATCAGTGGTCTTGCCTGTGATTTATTGGATATGACACCAGAAGCACAAATAACAAAACAAAATAAACAAGTGGGACTACACCAGACTAAAAAGAGGCTGCACAGCCAAATCAACAGGGTTGAAATGCAGCCTGGAAGACAATAAACAGATAAAAATGCAACCTACCAAACAGCAGAATACACACACACACAGACACGCACATATATATCTGATATAGCTTATAAGTGGTTAGTATCTAAAATATGTAAGGAGAGCATAAGAGCAAAAATATGAACAACCCTTAAAAATGACTGAAGGAAGGAACTGAATAGACACAGGAAGATGCCCAAAGTCACTAATCATCAGGGAAATGCAAATCAAATGAGATCGCCATATGCTCATTTGAATGGCTGTTATCAAAAAGAGAAGAGATAACAAGCACTGACCAGGACTTGGAGAAAAGGGGACACTTGTGTACTGTTGGTGGGACTGTGAATTTGTGCAGCCACTATAGAAATCTGTATACAGGTTCCTCAATAAATTGAAAATAGAACTACCATGTGATCCAGCAGTCCCATTTTATGATATATAACCAAACGAAGTGAAAAGAGGATCTGAAAGAGATCTCTGGACTTCTGGGTTTGTTGCAGCTTTATTCGCAACAGCCCAGTTATTGAAAACCCCATTTATTCATCAATGGATGAACAGATAAATGAAATTATATGTATGTATGTTGTATACATACATACAATGGACTGTTATTCAGCCTTAAAATAGAAGGAAACCCTGGCATATGAGACCACATGGTGAACCTGGAGGAAGTTATGCTAAGTGAAAGAAACTGGTCACAGAAGGACAAGTACTCCATACATGTTTCCGGTGGTATGACGCATCTTAAGTAGTCACACTCTGGAAACAGAGAGGAGAATGCTGGTCCCCAGGGACAGAAGTGGGGGATATGATGAGATTGCCATTCAACGGATATAAAGTTTCAACACTGCAAGATGAGTGCACTCCTAGACCCAAAGTTCACAAGGGTAAGAGGGTGAATCTCAATAAGTGTGATCATCACAATTCAAAATAATTAAAGTGAAATCAAATGGCTCTAGAGACCTCCTTACTGTGTGCACCACCCCCAGGCCTCTGAGCCCCTCTCACCAGCAGTGTTTAAACAAAAGGTACCCCCCATCACTTAGCAGTGATCAAAAGTGATTATCCCACTGCCTCCATTATAAATCTATAGGGAAAATTGAATTCTTTAAGTACTGGCAAAACGTGGCAGGTTATTTCAGGGCTGCTGGGCCTGAAGGTATTAGAACTGGTGACAGTTTACAAGGCTTTCCTTTCTCACAGTGATGTCAGAGGTGGTAGGTGTATTAACTGATGAATGTAAACAGAGTATGTTACCTTACTTGGAAATAACAATGGCAGGGACAGTGATGACCGCTCTATCCAATCAAATCATTTCACTGCACACGTATTCTGCTTGCCCACTTGAAGGGGAGGTAGGCAGGGCTCTCTTCCTCTGGCAATTAGGAAACTCAGGCTCAAAGACATCACATTAGTTAGGATCACACAGCACATGAATAGTGCGGCAGATTTTATATTTGGCTCCAAAGCCTATACTGTTTCTCCAACCCTGATGGCCTTTCTTACCAGGAATAGCACTGTACATGGCTATCAGCTTTACGGAGATCTCCTCTAAATAAAGGAGAATGTGGTGATTGTTCCTCCTACCCAGCATTTCTGTAGGCAGAAATGTATGCTCTCTCTGAATTACGGCTTCAGGTTACTGCTCTGCCCTCTGAAACTGTTTCTGATTTTCTTTTCCTGGTCCTTAGTCCCAGGGCAGATCTGACTATGTAGAGGGGGAGGTGAGGGGAGGAAAGCCAGAATGGCTGGGTGAGGGGGTGGTCCTTCCAAGTCAGCATGAGAAGAGGGGAGGGGAAAGGGAAGCATCTGCAGGGGCATCAGAAGGTGACTAATATTCAGATCGTGCTTGAGTGGGCCCTGATGGCCTATGTGAGGCTCCTCACCGCCACTGCTGGCAAGTCTTGCTCCTTGGAAGGAAAGCTATGACCAACCTAGACAGCACATTAAAAAGCAGAGACATTACTTTGTCAACAAAGGTCCGTCTAGTCAAGGCTATCATTTTCCAGTAGTCACATATGGATGTGAGGGTTGGACTATAAAGAAAGCTGAGCACAGTAGAATTGATGCTTTTGAACTGTGGTGTTGGAGAAGACTCTTGAGAGTCCCTTGGACTGCAAGGAGATCCAGCCAGTTCATCCTAAAGGAAATCAATCCTGAATATTCATTGGAAGGACTGATGTTGAAGTTTAGGCTCCAATACTTTGGCCACCTGATGTGAAGAAATTACTCATTTGAGAAGACCCTGATACTGGGGAAGATTGAAGGCTGGAGGAGAAGGGGATGACATAGGATGAGATGGTTAGATGGCATCACCAACTTGATGGACATGACTTTGAGCAAGCTCTGGGAGTTGGTGATGGACAGGGAGGCCTGGTGTGCTGCAGTCCATGGGGTTGCAAAGAGCCGAACACGACTGAGTGACTGAACTGACTGAAATCTGACTTGCTTTATGAGGAAACTGAGGCTTGGAGAGTCTGAATATCTCTCTCAGGGTCACATGGATATTGAGTGACAGAGTCAACAGGGGGACTTGTGACTTTCAGTCCAGATTCCCTTCTATCCTCTGTCCACTCTCATGAAAGGTAAAAAATGACACCAGAAGAATGTTTCTCCTCAGAAAGGTGCTATGTAGCACATCTAAGGCATTAGGAAATGCTCATTCAGCAAAACAATCCCAACACCACAGCCCCCATTTTGCATATATTTTCCCTGTAGGATTCTTCCTCAGATTTACAAAATATGAGAAGTGGCCCTCAGTGCATTAAAAAGGGCAAGTGACTTGTCATATAGCAACTGATCAGTAAAATGTAATGCCATAGAAGTGTTAAGCTAATAGCATAGTTATTGTGTTGCAATAAATAAGTCTATCAAACCAACAGGTTGCACAGCTTAAACCTACATAGAGTTATGTGTTAATGACCTCTCAATAGGAGATGGGGTCTGTGCATGAGGGGGAGGCATTCAGATAAAATAAGCATGCGTTTATCCCCCTGCTCTTCAGTGGCTGGTCCATGCTAAAGACTTCGTCCCTGAATTCCGCAAGGTGCAGATGTCAGACTTCACTAATTTAAATGCCTCCCCCCCGCCACCCCTGCACCATACTGAACTGGACAAATATAACTGCATCAATTAATTTGAAGTATATAATCAAAAATTTCAGGAGAAGGGTTTTTCCTGCCATACTGCCATACCTTACCATACCATACCTTTCTTTCAAATAGGCGACATCATACAAATGTGCTTGAATGCCTTTAAAGGTCTATACTTCTACAGTGTGGAGGGGAAATGAGGCTGCTCATTAATTTGTCATTTAGAGATGCTCTGAGCTAAATGAGTGTTGGAAGAATCTTAAATATGAATGTTAGGCTACTCAAGTAAAACCAAGTGAAGTAATCTGGAGCTGTCATTTTGGAGGCAGAGTTTTGGTGTGTCATCTATTATTTGTACCATCAAATACTTCCACAGGCTATAAGGGAATTACAGAACAAATGGCAAAGGCTGTGTTCAGACTAGAAAAACATTTACTGTGACTGAAACATCTCCTTCTTTTGAGACTCCTTTTTTTTTTTCATCTTGAATAGCTTTTTATTTTCTATAATGTTAGAAAATTGAGAAATACTTAATATATACTACTAACTACTACTAAGTCGCTTCAGTCATGTCCGACTCTGTGCTACCCCACAGATGGCAGCCCACCAGGCTCCACCGTCCCTGGGATTCTCCAGGCAAGAACACTGGAGTGGGTTGCCATTTCCTTCTTCAATGCAGGAAAGTGAAAAGTGAAAGTGAGGTCGCTCAGTCATGTCCAACTCTTCGCAACCCCATGGACTGCAGCCTACCAGGCTCCTCTGTCCATGGGATTTTCCAGGCAAGAGTACTGGAGTGGGTTGCCATTGCCTTCTCCACTTAAAATATACCATGTGAACAGCTTGGAAGTAAATGTACACATAATAACTGTGTATCCATCTATTAATCAATACCTGTCCCTAATCATGGCTGCTTTTTAGTACTGCATATAATTTTTTGTTTAAGGCCAATTTAAAAGTGGAGAAAGGCATCTTTTGTTATTAGTTCTCTGCTAAAACTTCTAAGAAAAGATATTTAATCATAGTTTTGGAAGAAGGAATTCTGATTCAATCACTAATGATACTTATCTATACTGTCTCTTCCAACCTGCAGTTTACTGACCTTTGGCAAAGCTGTTTTTCCCCCTGCTATATCAGATTTTTTTTTCCCCCTCAAATACCCATGGTCTCCTGACCTTCTCAGTATCCTGTGTCTACCCTTTTAAGTTGGACGTCTGAAAAATTCACACTTCCTAAAGGGCTGTTATCCCCTCCTGTGGTTTATTGAATTTTGCCTATTGATCTAATTTGAATACACAGTCCTGGAAGCCTTCAAATAATGATGCGTTTTTTAAAAAAGAGGAAGGGATTAAAATAAAAGTGTGTTTGATTTTTGTTCACATTGTTTTCAAGGCAAATTTTTTCCCGGGAACCCAGGTCCTCATCAAAGAAATCTTTCTTTGAAATAGGCGACATCATACAAATGTGCTTGAGTGACTTTAAAAGTCTACACTTCTACAGTGTGGAGGGGAAATGAGGCTACTCGTTAATTTGTCATGTAGAGATGCTCCGAGCTAAATGCATGTTGGAAGAACCTTAAATATGAATGTTAGGCTACTCAAGTGAAACCAAGTGAAGGAATCTGGAGTGTCGCAAGGAGCATGGCCTGATGAGGTTTTGAGGACAAGGTGTAGCTTTGATCCACGGGGATCAGGGAGTCTTGAAACAGCCTGAGAGCCTCCTTTCATTTTGCCGATGGACAGGAGTGAGGTGGGCTTCCCTGGTGGCTCAGTGGTTGAAAAAATTAAAACCTGCTCACCAATGCAAGAGACTTGGGTTTGGTCCCTGGGTCGGGAAGATCCCCTGGACAAGGAAATGGCAACCTCCTCCAGTATTCTTGTCTGGAGAATCTCACTAACAGAGGAGCCTGGCGGGCTCTACTCCATGGGGTCACAAAGAGTCGACGTGACTTAGTGACTTAACAACAATATCAACAGAGTGAGATGTATTGTATCTCGTAATATACAGGTCATGTACCACACAGACTGCTGCAGGAACCCTGATCTGAGCTCTCAGGGACAGTGAGATGCAGGGATACGGTGACATGGAGCACTCAGACATGGGCGGTACACAGGGTTTGGGGCACAAAGAAAGGAGGGTGGGGCCTGGGTGAATGGAGCAGAACAACTGATAACTTCCCTGATAAAATTTCCTCCTATTTCTCCTCCCAATCCATCTCTGAACACTGCCATCTGCAGCAGAATGAAAAGCTTCTTGTCCATCAGAAACAGATCCAAGGATGCACTGAGAACACTGCCTTTGGTGAAATGAACAGAAGTACAAGGTTGGGGAGAAGTCTTTTCTACTATAAATACTTGTCTGAGGTCATATACACACTAAAGGGTATAGTCATAACATCCCCAACAGTAGTTCACTCAAACTCCTGGGGTGACAAAGCAGCAGCTAAGTGAGTCCTTTGGGAGGCAATTTGAAAGGTGGATATTTATATTCATCCCTCAAAGGGCTTTCGCCCACCTCTTTGATTTCTGGGTTGTTTCTAATTCTGATCCTGGAGCTGCTGGGTGAGTCTTTCGATGTGTGAGGCAACCAGTGGGTCAGCCTGTGTCTTTATTCTTCTGAATAGTCATTGTGTGTCTTCACCCATCTCTGAAAAGCACACACAGCTGTTATGGTGGTTTCTCTCTGTGGCATTTCTTCCAGAGCATCTGGTCCTGATGCAGATCTTATGGCTGTGGGATGGCACCACGCTTGTGATTTTTGTATTTCGAGAATGACAAAGAAGGTGCTCTGAATGTGTGGGAATGAGTCCAGAAACTGAACGGGCACTTCTATTTCCGCAGGCGGACCACAGACACAGCTACATCTTTGTCTCCTGTTTGGGGGAATATTTTTAAGGGTGTGAGAGAGACTGCAGGCTGCCCATCCATGTGAAAGCAACAAGACTGAAATGATTCCACTGCTGCCGGAGGTGAGGGAAGCCCTTTGATTGTATCTGGCTTCTTGAAATTCGCAGGATGGGCTGGCCCTTCCTCCGAGGCCTCTGTAAGTGCTAGCATATGCTGGTTTATCATGAGCAGTCAAGGAGTCAGAAAGACTGGCTGGAGACAGGTGGATAGTAATAGATTCTGCACAGGGAAAAGCAGATGTCCTGGAGCTTGAGTCTGTCAGCAGAAAGCTGCATGGGGCTGGGATGGTGCTGCCCCAGACGCCTCTCGGGAATCAGCGCAGGGTGCCGTTTCCATCCGCTTCTTCCACTTTGTGCCTGTGTGTGTCTCAGTCCCTTCAGTCGTGTCCGACTCTTCCTGACCCCATGGACTGCAGCCCACCAGGCTCCTCTGTCCATGGGCTTCTCCAGGCAAGAATACTGGAGTGGGGTGCCATTTCCTCCTCCAGGGGATCTCCCCAACCTGGGGATGGAGCCCCAGCCTCTTATGTCTTCTGCAATGGCAGGTAGATTCTTTATCACTAGTGCCTCCTGGGGTTTGCAAAGATGTAAAAGGTGCTGTTCTCTAATGAGGTCTGGAAGCCACACAGAAATAGATAAAAAGTCTGTTTTTCTTTTCCCCATGAAAACCCCCATACGGTGCTCTTTCAGGGCACCAGTAGGAAGTACAAGACTCTGGTTACTGTCATGTAAGTATCTATGTGGATTTTCAATTTAATGCGTTCACACCTGTCTGTAGGAAGCCCAGAGTGATATGAAAGACTATTGTACTTGATCACATACTTGGGATGGCTCTTAAATCCTCTTTTTATTTTTTTTAATATAAATTTATTTATTTTAATTGGAGGTTAATTACTTTACAATATTGTATTGGTTTTGCCATACATCAAATTAAATCCTCTTTTTAAAATAATAGAACGAGGCACAGGACAGATGCATTCACAGAGAGAGAGAGAATGTGAATTTATAAATAGATAATAGATTAATACATATACACAACAGATATTCTGAGAAGAAAGCGTGTTGGAAAGCACAAGGTTTCCAAGGAAGAACTTCAGGGAAGAGTTCCATATCTCCAGGAGAAAAGAAGCAGCAGTGAAGCCAAGGACCACTCCTCTTCTGAGGCCAGATCCTCTGCTTTCCCAGTCCTGAATCCTACTTAGGAGAACTTCCAGGACCAATCAATGATACTGAGAAACCAATATTAGGATGTCAAGGGATATTGGAAGGCACTCTTTGTTGGGGGACAGAGACATCAGATAACCCTTCAACCTCTGGGATCGCACCATCAGCCTCAACATCCTTAAACACTTGATTCATGAGATAAATCATTAAAGCATTATGAAGTGCAAGTAAAAGTGTTAGTTGCTCCATCATGTCTGACTCTGCGACACTATGGACTGTAGCCCACCAGGCTCCTCTGTCCATGGAATACTCCAGGCAAGAATACTGGAGTGGGTTGCCAATTCCTTCTCCAGGGGATCTTCCCAACCCAGGGATCGAACCCGAGTCTCCCACATTGCCCGCAGATTCTTTACCATCTGAGTCATGAGGTAAGCCCTAAAGCATTGTAAGTGATACTGTGAGTTGCATCTTTACTTACACAAGTTCCCAGTGCCAGAAAGGATGAGGAGAGACACAGGGTACAGCTGACACTTCTGTCTCCAGGCATCGTGACAGGTCTTGTGATGGGTCAGAATCTCAGTTCCGCCAACTGAACCTAATTCTGCCCTTTGCAGTCATGTAGCAAAGTTGATGTCTCTGGCACCTGACATTTATTCTGAAGCTAAAAGAAAACAGAGTGGTTACTGCTAAATGTTGATACTGTTAAACTAACATCCGATCTATCCTGCAGCTTGGGGGCTCACCGAGGGCCTGTGGCACCTGAACTCTTCACAGTTCTGGACCTCTAAGGGCAGGCTCTCCGGACAACACACTTCTGAGTGTTTTTCAGCTGTATCATCTGAGCTCAGCACTGCTCATCTATCCGCTGGTCAACAAGGGGGTGGATTCTGGAAGTGACGAATCCTCACTCGCCATTCTCGAAGGGGGATAGCTTGTTTATCCTAGTGGAGGGAGGAGGGTTTTATGCACAAAGCCAGGCCCTTATATAACTTTATTGTTGGCTCAAAAACTGATTATATCAGGACAGGTCAAATCTGGCCTTGTCATAACTTAGCTTGATGTTCCAGGCAGGAAGAGGTCTAGTGGGGACGTCTTGATGTAATTCACTCTCCTACAAGTCATTTTTTCAGGAAAACAATCCTGTACCTGTCTTTTGGTGAGTCCAGTGAGGAGTCTCTCAACTATTTTGACTTCATCTATTGCCTTGGAGGGTAAGGTTTCATGATGAGATGATGGGTACTTTGAAGAACAGTTTAGGGGAGGCTTTAACCTCCCACAGAGAGAGGAAGCAGCTAATCAAAGGACACAGTTTCTCTGCCAAGGAGCAGGATCTGTGACCGCTTACGTCAGAGGCTTCCCACTCTTGGCTGGCATTCCCAGACCAGTTCCAGGAAGGCTTCAGAGGCTCACGGCAAGGGAAGTGGCTTGGATTGAACTCACACCCATTCTACCAGGAAGAATATAAAGTCAGCCAGCAGCCACACAAATCCTCCATCTACCCTTGAAACAGAGGGAGGGATATGTAAGTTTAGAGAATCTATCTTTGTAGATGGAAGCAACAACCCTAACAACCATTCAGAGAGCCCTACATTGTTAAGGTGGTCTAGATTCACTGTGGGATTCCCTGGTAGCTCAGCTGGTAAAGAATCCACCTGCAATGCAGGAGACCCTGGTTCAATTCCTGGGTCAGGAAGATCTGCTGAAGAAGGGATAGGCTACACACTCCAGTATTCTTAGAAAGACTCCAAAACAGTGAATTACTGTTTACAATGATGCCCTAGATTTTAGGCATGTGAAGGAGAGGGGCATGAATGAAGAGTCCCAGATCCTGATCTTGGTCAAATTTGCTTCCTGTAAACTTTTTAAAGGGCCTCCCTGGTGGCTCAGCAATAAAGTATGTCTGCCAATGCTGGAGACGCAGGTTCAATCCTTGAGCCAGGGAGATCCCCCGGAGAAGTAAATGGCAAACGGCTCCAGTATTCTTGCCTGGGAAATCCCATGGACAGAGGAGCCTGGTGGGCTACAGGCCGTGGGATCACAAAAAGGTTGGACACAACTAATGAAAATGTGACAACTTTTAAAATTAAGTAAGTAAGTAATTAGGCTGCACCGGGTCTTCGTTGATGCCTGCGGGCCTTCCCTAGATGTGGTGAGGAGCCACTAGCCAGCCGCACTTGCTGAGCTCACTGTGGCGGCGTCTCCTGGTGGAGCACAGGTTCTAGGCGTGTGGGCCCAGCTGCTCCTCAGCATGGGGGATTCTCCCAGACCAGGGATGGAACCCATGGCCCCTGCCTCGGCAGGCGGATTCTTAACCACCGGACCACTAGGGAAGCCCCCCTCTCCAACTGCCCTGTAAGTTTTGTATGCCCCTAATATGTCACCTTTTCTGAAAAGGATGACCTGTACTTCTCAACTACATTGAATTCAGGAATTCCAAGAACTTAGTGGAATAAACTTCAGGTTTTCTGGAAGGCCTCCACAAATGATAAAACCATTAACATACGACTGTTTAAACTTGACCTAAGAATTATTATGATTGGATTCAGGGAGCATGTGACTCAAAATGTATCTGATTTAACTGATGTCCTGGGAGAAGCAGTGGCAGGTTATTTATTTTTTATTTCTATTTTTGTTTTTCCTCCAACCCACCAACCTTCACCACTACCTGGAAGCGTTTCTTCACTCGACAGTCTTCACTGAACGCTTACTCCTTAGGATTCCAGGCACAGTTCTAGACCTTGGAGTTGGAGCAGTGGACAAGCTTAAAAAAAAAAAAAACTTACTATGGTGTCTTACATTCTAGAGTGAAGAGAAAAACTGACAATTAGGCCAGTTGGTGAGACATATTACAGAGGAAAAATCGGGGGAAGGGGTGAGAGGATATCGTAAAGGGGTTGTGATTTCCAGTGATGGGTCAGGGAAGGGCATAAAGAAAAGGGGATATTTGAGAAACGCTCTAGAGAAGGTGGGACAAGAGCTCTACTGGAGGATGGAGGATGTATTCCAGGCAGAAGATACATAAAATCCAAAGATTGTGAAGCTAATGTGCCGTTGTATTCCAGGAAAAATATGACGATGTGGACTGAGTGGGGTAAGTAAGAGAGAGAGAGAGAGAGAGAGAGAGAGAGAGAGAGAGAGAGAGGAGAGAGAGAAGTAGGGGATGGGCATGCAAAGGTGCTGGGAGGCTGGTGGAGGTCAGATTATACTGGGTCTTGTGATCATAAATGCTGCTTCTTAGCTGGAGGACTCTGAGCAAAGGAATTATGTAAGGTTCATGCTTTTTAAAAAGATTATTTTTATGAATAGATTGTAAAGTGACAAGGAAAGAAGGGAAGTAGAAGGAAGACTGGTCAGAGAGTTTTATGATAAATGAGGTTTGGGTTGGTGATGCCTTTAATAAGCAAGTCGTGGTTGTGGTAGTCATTGTGGTTTCAGAAATGGTTGGACTTGGCATAAATTATTCAAAATAAATTTATTTTGAAAAAAAAATTAACCCCCTAGAAAAGCTAAAATAATGTTACAATGATACTCATGAATACCCTTTATGTACATTCAGTAAGTTGTGCCACTTGTCCACACGTCTTGACTTTCTCTTTGTCCACACAAACGTGTGCATGTGGGTGCACACATATACACGTGAAAACATGTATATAGCTAGTTGAAAGTAGCTTGCAGACATCATGGTGTTTCAGCATCTATCTCTTGAGAAAATTAGCATATAACTTTCTTGTCCATACTGTATACCATACCCATATAATATTAAATTCATGTTCAAATTTCTCCAATTCTATTCAAACTCATTTTTATAACTGTTTTATTATTTTTGTTTGGTTTTGATACATGACATTTTTAAATTGCATGCGAAGCAGCAGCAAATGCTTCCAGGATTTTAGATATTTACTCAGATTAGCAGTGTTTCTTATGACCAAGATGGTGTTACCTCTGCAAAGATGAAAAAGCTGCCCTTGACCCTTCATTTTAGAGAAGATTTGGACGATGAGATTTGCTGAAGAATTAATAGGAAGCATGAGAGAAGGACAGGGGTCAGGAGAGGTCAAAGTTTTTGGCCTTCGCCAGACTGGATGAACAGACTCACTGTTTGCTGAGGTTTCTATTAGATTCTGGAGTTCAAGGAGAAGTCTTAGTCGGAGATGCAAATTTGGGAGTCATCAGCAAATAATGGGTCTTGAAGGACAAGCAATTTGATGAGCTCACCAAAGGAGTGTGTTTATATAGAGAAAATGTCCAGGGACCATGGCCTATGGCTCTTCTGAATTAAGAAGCTAGATAAATGAGAAAAAGGCAATCCAAAGGCATTGCCAGACAGACATAGGATGGAAACTAAGTGAATGTGTCCTGATTTCTATGCATAACATCAGAACAGGGGTTCAAAGAGGAGTCTTCAACTGTTCAGACCCTGGCACAGTGAAATGAGGCCTGGAATTTACCAGTGAGAGGTGTTGGTTATCACGCTGGGGACAAAAACCCAACTTACATGGGAGAAAGAATAGGAGTAGAGGAATTAAAATCATCAAGGGATTTAGTTATAAATGAGAATTGAGAAACCAGACAGTAAACAGAGGGGAGCATGTGGGTCAAAAGATCTTTTTAATGGAAAAATTAATGCAGGATATAGGAAGTATATTGTTGGATCAATATTTTTCAGTAGGTATTATAATGTTTAATTTTATTTGTCAACTTGGCTAGACCACAGTACCCATATATCTGGTCAGTTGTTGTTTTTTTGCTCAGTCATGTCCGACTCTGCGATCCATGGACTGTAGACTACCAGGCTCCTCTGTCCATGGGATTCTCCCACAGTTTGCTCAGATTCATCTCCACTGAGTTGGTTATGCCATCCAACCATCTCGTCCTCTGTTTCCCACTTCTTCTCGTGCTCTTAATCTTTCCCAGCATCAGGGTCTTTTCCAATGAGTTGGCTCTTCAAATCAGGTGGCCAAAGTATTGGAGCTTCTGCTTCAGCATCCGTCTTTCCAATGAATATTCAGGGTTGATTTCCTTTAGAATGGGCTGGTTTGATCTCCTTGCTGTCCAAGGGACTCTCAGGAGTCTTCTCCAGCACCACAGTTCCAAAGCAGCAATTCTTTGGCACTCAGCCTTCTTGATGGTCCATCTCTCACATCCATACATGTTTACTGGAAAAACCATAGCTATGACTATGCAGACCTTTGTTGGCAAAGTGATGTCTCTGCTGTTTAATACTCTGTCTAGTATTGTCATAGCTTTTCATCCATTTCCAAATGGATCATCTCAGATCCTCACAAAACATTGTCAAGTAGTTTGTGGCTATTATTCCCATTTTACACATGAGATCACTGAAGCTTAGCAATATTAAGCAAACTTCCCAAAGGTGTGGAGGATGGTGAGTGGTTATAAGAGTTAGGGTTTTTCCTCTTCTATCACTTCCACCTTTAAAGTAGATCAAATGCTTCAACCATTCAAACCAGTTCGTACTGTGCAAAAACTTTGAGCATGAGGAGAGGAGTAATAAGGAGAAACACGCTTTACTCCAAGGGTGTTTGGGGGAAAAAGAGACACAGGAGGAGCTTCCCTGGTGGCTCAGAAGGTAAAGAATCTGCCTGCAATGCAGGAGACCATGGTTCAATCTCTGGGTCAAGAATTAAACCTGTAAAGGGAATGGCTACCCACTCCAGGATTTACCAGGGAAATCCCATGGACAGAGGAGCCTGGTGGGCTACAGTCCACGAGGTCACAAAGAGTCAGACACAACTGGGCTACTAACGTGTTCACACTTTTTATCTTCAAGGAGTACTGTTTTCAGTAGTTAATTCAGTTCCTTGGAACAAAGAAAATCCACTGGTGCTGCTTTGGGGGAAATACTCTGTAGGTGGAATCTGTAGATATAAACTGGTACATTCAATGATGAAATAGGAAGCACGTAAATCATGTTTATCTAAAGTAAGAAAGTATGAGCTCCCAGAAACACCACAAACATGAGAGAAAGCCCAGGGTGGCGTGGCCCTAGGAAGCCAGGTAATAATGTTGGGTGGCCTGTTCAATAAGCGCTTAGCCCGAGGTGTTTCCTGACTGCAAAGGGAAACAGCTGTGTTCATCACTTTTCTTTTGCCTTCTGCAGCAAGGCAACCTGACTTTCTTGCAGCAACCCTGCACTTGTCCTATAAAAGTTCTCTAATTTATTTTTCCAGAAGGCCTTCGTGGCAGTGCCCTTTGAAAAGATTAGAAAATGTAGGCTTAAAAGAAACATATCTGATAGGGATAAATGTGGCTAATGAGGTGTCTTATAATTAAACTGTAGAATTCGCTGCCATAAGTTATTAAGACTCTGGAATCTTCAAACAAGAATTAAAACAAGGCGAGCCTAGGCAATCCCATTAACTGAGATAAAATTAGACAGGAGATCAATCATTCTACTTTAGGGCAGCCTCTGAGGACCAGATAAGGTTGGGAAGACTTTTTTTTTCATGTACTAGGATATCACTTAAGCATTATAATTTCACCCATGAAACCCTTCGATATTCTTAAGCGTGGGCAATTTTCCTCTAATTACTCCCTTTTGATATCTATTGCATATTTACCATGAATTTACTGCTGTTTCTCTTTTCAATACTAAATGCATCCCTTTTCCCATCTTTCAAATGTTGCAACACTCTGGCTCCTTTTAGACTCATGCTGAGTTGAATTCAAAATGTTGCAGTAGAATTATTTTTGAACAGGAAGCAAAGATGCCAAGTTTTACAATTTTTTTCCACTAGTGAATGATTTACAAAATCTTATGTATTGAAAATAAAGATTAAACTTTGAATTTTTTTGTTTTAATTGCTTCTTTTTAACTCTCTCAATTCCATTTGTTTCAGGATTTGCATTTGAGGCTTTTTAGAAGGAAACCTGGAGAAAATATCTTTATCTCATTTTTGGCTCAACTTTAAGCCAGTTAAGAGAGAGCAAGACTACAGAGTTCACCATTTTCTATCTTTCCCCAAGATGTCCTAATGCGTTATACTTCTCCTTGAAACTGTTCTCATGCTACCCTAATTGGAAATCAAGACCCACAGGGTGATATATTAACCTCTAAATATTTACATGTAATTAGCACATAACTATATT
The DNA here is from genome assembly GCF_019923935.1 of Bubalus bubalis. Lineage (NCBI taxonomy): Eukaryota > Metazoa > Chordata > Mammalia > Artiodactyla > Bovidae > Bubalus > Bubalus bubalis. Next base: position 40,015,802 of record NC_059157.1, read on the forward strand.
GAGTTCAGTTCAGTCACTAAGTTGTGTCTGACTCTCTGCGACACCATGAACTGCAGCACGTCAGGCCTCCCTGTCCATCACCAACTCCAGGGTTCACCCAAACCCATGTCCATTGAGTCAGTGATGCCATCCAACCATCTCATCCTCTGTCATCCCCTTCTTCTCCTGCCCTCAATCTTTCCCAGCATTAGGGTCTTTTCAAATGAATCAGCTCTTTGCATCATGTAGTCAAAGTACTGGAGTTTCAGCTTCAGCATCAGTCCTTCCAGTGAACACCCAGGACTGATCTCCTTTAGGATGGACTGGTTGGATCTCCTTGCAGTCCAAGGGACTCTCAAGAGTCTTCTCCAACACCACAGTTCAAAAGCATCAATTCTTCGGCACTCAGCTTTCTTTATAGATTGAATACTTTGCAACTAAAAAACTCAAGACTTGGTTTGTAATCTTGGGACACAGACTTGGTTACAAAAGGCGAATAATATTGGGGAAAATGTTATTCCATTGTTAAAGACACAATTTTGTTAGAAATGATGGAAGCCTGAAAAGCAAATTTTAATAAGACAGCTGAAATTTTAGGGTTATTTTTTTCCCTCTTGTTTTTGATAGAGATTCTACTCAAATTTAGGATCTGGAATATAAAGGAGTATGGTCATAGTTATGACTATAAAATACCAGTTAGAGTCATAGAGCATTCTTAGGTCTAGAAACAGCATTAGTTTTAGTAGATTGTTTGTATACGCAAGACTGTCTTACACAGAGAGAATGCCTGGTATCTGATAGGGCTCCAATAAATGCCAGTAGCACCATAGCATCCCCTAGAGGAGAAGGGGGTGACAGAGGATGAGATGGTGGGATGGCATCACCAACTCAATGGGCATGAGTTTGAGCCAACTCCAGGAGATAGTGAAGGGCAGGGAAACCTGGAGTGCTACAGTCCATGGCAGGCTGGGGTCACAAAGAGCTGGACATGACTGCGAGACTGAATATCAACAAATCCCCTAGTGACAGGTTGACCTAATCAACCTAAGGCTGCTCAGGTGAGAATACTGAGGGGAAAAATGAGTATCTGCTCCCTTAACCCCCACATGCCCACCCCAAAGTTGCCAGGACATCAGGGAGAGGCCTGGAGCTAGAGCTTAGGCCACTGGATTTCTCTTCCCCCCACTTCAGACACACCACGCTGCCTGCTCAGCTGCAGGGAGAGTGAGCAGCTAACAGCCCAAGTCCACGCCTGCCTGCAACCACAACAGACAAAGGAGAGCTTTCCAGGTCATTTCCACACATACTTTTTCCTCTGGCATCTTAAGTGCTCTTATCACAGCAAAGAATATAACATCAGTAGCTTACAGAACTGCTTTCCTCTATGAATAAGTGCATGTATTTACGTTATGTACCCACAGCGCTACATAATCCCAAATAAAGAGCTGTCAGCAGAAAGGGGGTATTACCTTGCCAAGGAGCTAAAGCCCCATGCATTTGCTGCAGAAACGATGGTTTGAAGGACAGTTGGAAAATTACTGCAATCTCAAGGCAACTGTAATGTGTGTGCCACAAAGCTGGTCTTATTTTGCTATTCAGTTTCCATGGCAAAGCTGACTTTCAGGAAGCAAGACAGAAACTTGAAAGATTCTTTGGGGTGACCTGTATTTTCATTTTCTTAATATGCCAATTATCTGTTGTGCTCAATTGATGGAATATATATATATATTTTCCCCATTTTAGCATTTCTGAAGTATTACAAAGTCATTTTAATGTTTATAATTTTAAGGTCTATGTGACTTTTATCTAAAAATTCTTCTGTAGTCCAAATACATTAAACTTGTAATCACAGAACTGAAAGAGGGACAATGTATACACATACACACTTTTTGTTTGTATATGAGGATAATGGGCAGGGCTGTAGTTGAGAAGCAGATATTTGGTAACAAAATACAGACTGAAATAATTTGATAGCCTAGAGCTGAATAACCTCTCTTTAGGTCTTAGAATATTTATCTTCTTTTCTCCCCTCCCTCCCTCCCTTCCTTTTTTCCTTCACAGTATTAAATAGATTCATCTTCCAGTACCCCAGGAAATTAGGACTTTAACTTAGAATTTTTCCTCAAATTAGCAAAGACTGGAAAACAACATTTTCAGGACCTTTAGAGGTATTTTAAGGTATATCCTCTTTATTTTCTCTTTCTGATCCTTTTAAAAATGATTATCATGAGAGAGAGCAATATAGGGGAAATTCTAAGAGAGTTCAGGGAATTCTGTGGCCTCTTCCTTAGGACCATGATATCTCTGTTTCTTATGGAAAAGAAAGTAAATGCTGTAGTCTGTAGAGCTCATTTAGTGTGTTCAAAATAGCCTTCTGTTATTAGACAAATTAGCTAGCTAGGATGCAGTGTAGTTACTCCGTTTGTGATACAACAAAATAGCATACCTGTGAAGGACTGTATCGGCTCCAGACCGAGTTCTAAAGTTAGCACAGGGTGGTGACACGGGCAGGCTCTCTGGATACGCTGCAACCTGGAAATCAGGTCAGTGTTGTTGACAGGTGTTACCTGCAGATGCCGTGTTCCCCTCTGCTGTAACATAGGACACATTTTGCTCCAGATGATTAGAGCAAGGCCAGGCGCCAAGTCTTCCAATAGCTGTACTTTCCTCTGACTACAAATCTGGGAGAGGACTTAAAAGGGCTCAGTCTTTTAACAGTGTCTAAATTATTACCCCAAATAACACATACACGTGCATCAGGAAAGAGAACTACCGTCACCAGTTTTCTACCCAAAGTGCACACAGCTCGTCGAGAGATGTGGCGGAAGGCCGTGACGACAGTGCTCGCCAGTTACGTGGGTGTGATGTGTGAGACTGGTGAGCACAGCATCCGTTTAAAGACTCAGTGACACTCCTTCACATTTGCTGTTAGTTCAAGTGCAACGTGCATCACAGTTCAAATGCATTTTTGTTTGGTTCTGTGTATTTTACTGTAACCATCTCGGGATCCTTCCGAAGTCACCTTCACAAGCTAACAGAAGGATGTGGATCTTGTAACCAACGGGCCTCCTAGGACATCAGCAACTTCCGAGTCGTTGAGAGAGAAGCAGTGGGTACCATTTATATTTAGGCAGACTAACAATAATCTTCTACCCAGGGACTGAAACACACTTAACCTCCTATTTTTAAACTCTTTGAAAGCCATAGGATTTAGAGTACCAATTACAATTTGGGAAGATGATTTTGGTGAAAACTAAGTGCCTTGTAAAACCGTTTAGAAGCGTCAAGTGGGAGATTTTTGGAATAAATGCCAAGTACCATTGAGAATGAAATGAAATTTATTGACTAGGAGTTTGGTACAATCCACATCCATGAAGTGAGCCCAAATATCTGTCACCCAAGAAAGCATTCTTATATAAAAATTAAAACATTATATATCTATTTCTTTAAAAAGAAAATATAGTAATTAATAACATGATATCTGCTAGTCATGAGGACACCATTTGTATCAAATTACTTTTGATCTAAGTATCAAAAGTATCTGACTACTTTTGAAATAAGAGATTTTAGGAATACTTCCTTATGTCTTAAATAAGAATTCCTGTTTCTCTTAACAAGTAGGGCATCGTGTTATAATTAGAACTGCATCTACACTAAGAGGGGTGAGGTAGACCTTTTGATACTCTCTGTAGTGAAACCTGGTAATCTTAGCTTCTCAGTTCAGTTCAATCACTCAATCACGTCCGATTCTTTGCGACCCCATGAACCACAGCACACCAGGCCTCCCTGTCTATCACCAACTCCCAGAGTTTACTCAAACTCATGTCCATTGAGTCAGTGATGCCATCCAACCATCTCATCCTTTGTCATCCCCTTCTCCTCCTGCCTTCAATCTTTCCCAGCATCAGAGTCTTTTCAAATGAGTCAGTTCTTCACATCAGGTGGCCAAAGTACTGGAGCTTCAGCTTCAGCATCAGTCCTTCCGATGAACACCCAGGACTGATCTCCTTTAGGATGGACTGGTTGGATCTTCTTGCTGTCCAAGGGACTCTCAGGAGTCTTCTCCAACACCACAGTTCAAAAGCATCAATTCTTCAGTGCTCAGCTTTCTTTATAGTCCAACTCTCACATCCATACATGACCACTGGAAAAACCATAGCCTTGACTAGGCAGACTTTGTTGGGAAAGTAATGTCTCTGCTTTTTAACATGCTGTTTAGGTTGGTCATAACTTTTCTTCCAAGGAGTAAGCATCTTTTAATTTCATGGCTGCAGTCACAGTCTGCAGTGATTTTGGAGCCCCCCAAAATAAAGTCTGCCACTGTTTCCACTGTTTCCCCATCTATTTCCCATGAAGTGATGGGACCGGATGCCATGATCTTCATTTTCTGAATGTTGAGCTTTAATCAAACTTTTTCACTCTCCTCTTTCACTTTCATCAAGAGGCTCTTTAGTTCTTCTTCACTTTCTGCCATAAGGGTAGTGTCATCTGCATATCTGAGGCTATTGATATTTCTTCCGGCAATCTTAGCTGCTTCTTCCTAGTATACACATCTTTCTTCTTTGTTCTTTCTTCTTTTGAATAATATTTATTGGATTCTAAGCACATGTAAGATACTGTTTTAGCTTTGGGATTACAGAATTGAATTGGATACAATCAGTTCAGTTCAGTTGCTCAGTCGTGTCCGACTCTTTGTGACCCCATGAATCGCAGCACGCCAGGCCTCCCTGTCCATCACCAACTCCTGGAGTTCACCCAAATAATAATGTTAAAGTACATTAAAAGGAAACTAATAGTTTAGGCTTTAGGATTTAACTCTTCCATTCGAATACAGTGGATATTTCTTGAATTATTGAGAAGCAGAAGATGGTGTGATCTCGCCTTCAGATTCATCTGTTAGTTCTTTTCTCACTGGATGTGCTAGAAGGTGGAGGAACAGACCGGAGCGCCATGCGTCTTTTCTCAGAGGTCATACTTGCTTCCCCCGGTCCTTCTACTGCTCTGACGCCCACGGCTTCCTTTCCTCCTCCTCCTCTGCCTTGACCAGCTCCTTTCTGGCACACTGGCCCCTCCAGCCAGGCAGGGATGCTCCTGCCTCAGGACCTCTGCACCTGCTGGGTCTCTGCTGGCTTGCTCTTTGCTCAGCTAAACCTACAGTGCATTCACTTGCTCTCTCCAGGTCTTTACTAAATGCTGCATATCAGAGAGGCTTTCTCTGAGCTGCTGTAAAATTGCCGGCTTTACCCACTCTGCCTTCTTTACTATTATTATTTTGGCCACATCACACGGCATGCTGGACTTCCCCAACCAGGGATTGAACCTGTGTCCTCTGCTTTGGAGGCATGGAGTCTTAACCACTGGGCAACCAGGGAACTCCCCTCTTTGTCTTCTTATCCTTCTCTCTCCTTTATCTTCTCTATCTCCCCAAAGGGAAGGTAAATTCCCTGAGAGCAGAGACTTTGTCTTGTTCACCATTGTATACTCAGGACTTATAACAGTGCCTGGCATATCATAAGAGAACAATAAATACTTATGTGAACCTGTGAATAATTTATTAGCACCCTGATGGAGAGATCCTGTTAGCACATACACAGGACAATGACCAGTGCTAAATTCAAATTTAATAATGGGGAACCGACATGTCCTTTAATTCCTTTATTCCAGTGCATCCCTACTGGGACTAAACAGAACTATGTGATTGCTTGAAGCTCTTAGTAAAACTTTGCCTTCTGTTTTGAGTAACTTAAATCCCTGAACAGAAATCCCCTTCTCTGCCAGTCTAACCAGAACAGTACATTTCTATATCTTCATATTTCATTTCAGTGTAGAAGTGTATGCTGGTCGAAAACTCTCCTTGAGGCAAGTACCAGAATTTTATTATGTTAGTAAAAATAGATTAGTTTTTGTCAATACTTTTATTGGTACAGGAAGAACAAAAGCTGACTTACTACTAGTATCATATCGACAAGTTAGTAAACAAACATGCTCTTAAAATATGTCATTATTGAATGAATGGAAACCAGAAATGATGGTTTGCTCCTGCCTTAATGGTCTCCTTTGTTCTATGATTGAGGTCAGAACAAATGGCAGAGGGTTGGGCTGGATCAGCAAACCTCAGAAGTGACCCTCATGTTTCAGGAAGAAGCACAGATGTAAAATCAGAAACAAACAAGCAAAAAATCCTAAAAGCAAAGCCCCAGAAGCCCTCTATCTTACTCTGTGAGTAATGTAAGTTTTGACATGAGAACCCAAGTGTGTTAAAGGGCGTGAAAAATGGGAATATTCTCCAGTGATGGACAGAGACAAATTCTTGTCGTGTTTTTCTGTAGTTCAGAGAGCTGGCTGTAGAAGAAGTAATAACTCCTCATCAAAGTATTATTTGGAAGTAAACTTGAAGAAGGGAAGCGGAGCGGCCATGGAGTGTTCTGGGAGCCAGAACAGTCAAGTGGTTTTTGAAGCAGCACTCAAGAGGCCCTGAGGTTGATCAAAGGTGGCAGGTGGTAGCTTGGAGCCTTTGAACACAGAAACCCTAGAGATTTATGGGAGGAGGGGAAGAGGAGGCTGAAGAAAATAAAATCTTTCAGCTGCCCTTTTCCAAAAAGGACTTTTTTCATTGTGATCCGAATTGTCCTCTCTTTCTCCCTCGTGAAGTCACTCATTTAATTGCATCTAGTGCTTATTTGTATGATGCTAAAGAGTCAACAAGTATTTTCTACACAGAAGAAAGTTCTACTGGAATATCTTCCCATGTTATCATCTTAGGCTCCACCCCACTGTGGCTTTTTTGGCACCTACTTTTATTCAAGGCATATTCTTTGAGATGTGTGAGCCATTTGCAACTCAAGCATGCAGTGCTTAGCAATGAAGAAAGTTAATCTGGCTCTGCCGTCAAAGGTGCCGGGGAGCCAGGAGCTGAAACAATAGAGCTGGAAGCAGTGCCTGAGGATGGAGGGGGGCCAAGCCTGAGCAGGTAGAAGGTAGGCAACGGGCGTAAAAATGGAGGCCCTGAAGAGGTAAAACAAACTATATATGCTGCGTGTGTAACTGTGTGTGTGCGTGTGCATGTAGTATCAACAGAGAGGTATCTACAGACATTCAAGGGTTTTTGGATGGTGGTAAGGACCAAGATTGAGATGGGTTATGAAAAAATCCAAAGAAGTGTTGGGACATTTAATTGTTAAAGTTTGGTGGAAATGATAGATTTTGAAGCCCAAATAGTGAAGGCAATGTGAAGCATCATGCGGATACATGGTCCTCCTGCTGCTGCTAAGTCACTTCAGTCATGTCCGACTCTGTGCGACCCCATAGACGGCAGTCCACCAGGCTCCCCCGTCCCTGGGATTCTCCAGGCAAGAACACTGGAGTGGGTTGCCATTTCTTTCTCCAGTGCATGAAAGTGAAAATTGAAAGTGAAGTCACTCAGTCGTGTCCAACCCTCAGCGACCCCATGGACTGCAGCCTTCCAGGCTCCTCTGTCCATGGGATTTTCCAGGCAAGAGTACTGCAGTGGGGTGCCATTGCCTTCTCCTAAATGGTCCTGGTCTTTATATAATATTAATAAATGCTACCTGGGTTGACTCAGAAGCCAAGGATGTCAAGGACTGTGAAGGAAAGTTGTTGAAATAATAGTGATTAAAAATTGATTGCGTGTCTACTGATGTGAGGGATTACTATGTTTGCATTTTTCCCTGGCCTTCAATTATGTGGGATTAGAAGTAAATTTGTCTCAAGTACTGGGAGCTGTAAATGTAATATGCGGTCAGTGTTTTCCATGCTTCAGTTCATATGTCAGAGAGGGGAAAGACGCAGACATTAGAAGAGTGTCCGCCAGCTTCCCTGGGGGTCCAGTGGCTGGGACCACACCTTCCAGTGCCAGGTTGGGCGTTCGATCCCTGGTGGGGAGCTTAGATTCCACATGCCTCAAGGCAAAACACACAGACACACACACACACACACACACACACACACAACAGAAGCAGCACTGTAAACATGCAAAAAAGACTTAAGATGGATGTCTGCTAACAATAGGAAAATAAAGGTCAAAATAGAAAGTTATGAAAGATGAGTCAGAATTAGGAAGGAAAGTCCTCTGAAGTGGTAAGGATGGAGATAATTCCTCTTCAGAAAGGTCAATATCCTGGTCATAGTGGCAGACATAGAAATGATGGGTACGGGCTGGGTGTTGAACCTGCTGATGTGTGATTCCAGGAGAGACTTTGGTGTCCATCTGAAAGAGCCAGTTCCAATTCTGGTGGAAAGTGAAAGTGAAAGTCCCTCAGTTGTGTCAGACTCTTTGCGAGTCCATGGAATTCTCCAGGCCAGAATACTGGAGTGGGTAGCCTTTCCCTTCTCCAGGGGATCTTCCCAACCCAGGGATCTAACCTAGGTTTCCTGCATTGCAGGCAATTCTTTACCAGCTGAGCCACAGGGGAACCCAAGAATACTGGAGCTATGAGGGAAGCCCCCAATTCTGGTGGGGCAAGTTCCAATTCTAGTTTGGTCTGGCCATCAGGGTAGTGAAAGGTGCTCATGTCAGGGTTGAAAGTCATTTCAATGTCTTAGTTCCTTAAGAGAGAATTAATTGCTGAAACCATTGTTATTGTCATGCAGACCATTCTTTTATGCCTGATGTAGATTTTTGGGGGCTTATTTTTAACCTAGACAACAAAAAGAATTTAATATATCTGAACCCTCTGTGGCTCAGACAGAAAAGAATCTGCCTGCAATGTAGGAGATGTGGGTTCGATTCCTGGGTCAGGAAGATCCCCTGGAGAAAGGGAATGGCAACCCACTCCAATATTCTTGCCTGGAGAATTCCATGGACAGAGGAGCTGGTGAGCTATAGTCCATGGGGTTGCAAAGAGTTGGACGTGACCGAGTACACACGCACACGTAGCTAAACCACTTGTCTCTACACTTGAAAAACTACCACAACATTGTTAATCAACGATATTCCAATATAAAATACAAATTTGAAAAACTATAAAATTATTTAGCATGACTATAATACAAATCAGAGCAAAGCTCTTACTGGAACTGGTGTGGCTTGGTGTGTGTTTGCCAATCACACTACATCTTGCATCCTTGAGGAGGTGTGTGCAGTTGGATTTCCTCTGGCTGGGGCCGTCTTTCCACGAATTCCTTTCTTGACCATGTGTGTCTCCATATGATAACGATGAGCAGATGAACATCACCATCTCATGTATCAAAAAATAGGTTGGCTCCTGATTTCTCATAAGATGTTAAAAGCACCTAAAATTTAGTTTTGAAATGCAACCATTTGGTTCACAACACTTGTCATTTTACAAAGGTGACATTTTGTCCTTCCAAGAGGGAGCTGGGGAGATTTTTATGCTTGGGGGAGGTGGTCAGTACTTTGGTACTCTCACCTGTGTAGGAAATAGCATGGGAGTTGGGAGGCCAGATGCACGCTTGGGAATGGTGGGCACTAGCCAAGAACTCACCTGTGCTGCCATCTTTAGCTTCCAGATCAGTAGCCAGCAAGCAATTACTGAAGATAAGAGTCACGATTTTCTTTTAACAGAGGTTGTTGCTTTCCACCTGCACGTGGGTGGAAGGGAATCGTCACAGGTGGTGCAGGAGGCTTCCCCGTGGTGGGCTCAGGTCTCGCTGTGTGCAGCCAAACAGGAGACAAGCCTCACTGACTCCATTTCTGACTCTTGCCTCTGCAAAAAGTGTCATCCCTCTGAGTCTTTACGAGCTGAGTGGCAGCAACTCGCAACCATAGATGGAGGGGGCTGGTTGTTTCTGGATTGCATTGATCTGATTTGCGTTCTCCAGGTGTCCTTGTAGGTGTGGTATTGTTTATAATACTGCTTCTTAGAGTTTCTGATGCTGAAGATAAACAGAGTACTTAATATCTACCTCCCCAGCCCCAGGCTGCCTCCAAGACCTGCTGATTGTGAACTTTCAGGGTAGGAACCCGGGAAGTTGTATATTTTATGGACATCTGCTTGTTGTACTCAGAAGAATTTGAGAAACAACGATTTTGTGAAAATTGCAAATTGACTGATCTTGCTAGTCAGATACTAAAATATATTTGCCCCTAAAATCCAGGAGTCAAATCTTGGAGCCCTAAGTTTAAGAAGCCCAAGCCTACTTGTGCTTTTTATATCATCCTCTAAACAGACACCCCCACCTCTAACTTTTCTGGCAGTTCAGTTCAGTTCAGTTCAGTCGCTCAGTAGTGTCCTACTCCTTGTGATTCATGGACTGCAGCACGCCAGGCCTCCCTGTCTGTCACCAACTCCCGGAGCTTACTCAAACTCATGTCTGTTGAGTCGGTGATACCATCCAACCATCTCATCCTCTGTTGTCCCCTTCTCCTCCTGCCTTCAATCTTTCCCAGCATCAGGGTCTTTTCCAATGAGTCAGTTCTTCGCATCAGGTGGCCAAAGTATTGGAGCTTCAGCTTCAGCATCAGTCCTTCCAATGAATATTCAGGACTGATTTCCTTCTGGATGGACTGGTTGGATCTCCTTGCTGTCCAAGGGACTCTCAAGAGTCCCTCCAACACCACAGTTCAAAAGCATCAATTTTTCAGCATTCAGCTTTCTTTATAGTCGAACTCTCACATCCATACGTGATATGGGAATATCTTGGATAATTGAAATCCAGAGGAAACCTAGAAAATAAACAGAAAAGTGCCCCTCTGCTTAAAACTCCCTACAGTATCAGACATGCAGAGGCTCCATGAACCCGCAGAGCTCTGCAGTCTGTGTCCTTGCTCTTACAGCCTCTTCTAAAGACTAGTGTGTGTGTGTGTGTGTGTGTGTGTGTCCGTATATGTGTGTGTGTGTGTGTGTGTATGTGTGTATGTGCGCATGCATGCATGCTCAGACTTGTCTGACTCTTTTGGACCCCATGGATTGTAGCCTGCTGGGCTCCTCTGACCATGGGATTTCCTGGAATCCCAGGATACTGGAGCAGGTTGCCATTTCCTCCTCCAGGGGGTCTTCCCCACCCAGGGATCAAACCTGTGTCTCTTACATCTCCTGCATTGCCAGATGGGTTCTTTACCACTGAGCCAGCTAGGAAGCCCAAAGAGTTACACACAGCCAGAACAGTGCAGAGAAGTAGTGAGAGGCAGAGAGAGGCAGTGTTGCAGGTTGGGAAGCATCATGCAGGTGAAGACCTGAACTCAGACCCCCAGTGGCCACTATCCAGTCATGTCCCTTGAGCCTTGTTAGTGGTATGTATCATATCTACATGCCAGATTTCAGGTGGGAATGGAAGAAAATAATGCAAATGAATGTTGTGTTCTAATAGAAAGGGTTGTCTTTCATTTCCACCCCACAGTTCCACTTAAAATACACAATGAAAACCTAATAGACGTTGGCTCTGACCCCCACTGTTTGAGGGGAACAGTTGTGTGCAGTGGAGCTGTTCTTGGTTTCCACCAGCTTCTGGGGATTCTGGCAGACAGGGATGGGTTAGAGACCTATGAGAGAAAGAATGGGGACAGTGAAATACTAGTCAGCATTCGAAAGAGAGGAGCTGCCAAACCACGAAAAGACATGGAGGAAACGCAAATACATATTACAACATGAAAGAAGCCAATCTGAAAAAAGCTATGTACCGTATGATTCCAATTTTAGGACATTCTGGAGAAAAACAGTACTATGGAGACATTAGTAAAGATAGGTGGTGGGCAGGGGCTTGGGGAGGGAGGGATGAACAGGTGGAGCACAGAGGATGTTAGCTGGTGAAACTACCTGTACAATCCTGTCTTGGTGGGTACATGTCACAGTCCATTTGTCCAAACCCATAGGATGTGCATTACCATAACCCAAACCCATAGAATGTACATTAACACAGAAAGTACTCTCACCATTGTTGAAAATAGCACAGGAGTTGGGAGGCCAGATGCACACTTGGGAATGGTGGCCACTAGCCAAGAACTCACCTGTGCTGCCATCTGTAGCTTCCAGATCAGTAGCCAACAAGCAATTACTGAGAATAAGAGTCACGATTTTCTTCTAACAGAGGTCGCTTGCCTCCTGCACATTGGCAGACGGGAATCATCACAAGTGGTGCAGGCTTGGGGCTCTCTATGTGCAGCCAAGCAGGAGAGGAGCCATTGCTTTTCCAAAGAGACATTGCTTTGCCAACAAAGGTCCAAAAAGTCAAAGCTATGGTTTTTCCAGTAGTCATGTATGTATGTGAGAGTTGGCACATAAAGAAAGCTGGGTGCTGAAGAACTGATGATTTGGAACTGTGGTGTTGGAGAAGACGCTTGAGAGTCCCTTGGACTGCAAGGAGACCAAACCAGTCCATCCTAAAGGAAATCAGTCCTGAATATTCACTGGAAGGACTGATGTTGAAGCTGAAACTCCAATACTTTGGCCACCTGATGCAAAGAGTTGATTCATTGGAAAAGACCCTGATGCTGGGAAAGATTGAAGGCAGGAGGAGAAGGGGGCAACAGAGAATGAGATGATTGGATGTCATCACCGACTTGATGGACATGAGTTGTACAGATACCAAGTCCAGGAGTTGGTAACGGATAGGGAGGCCTGGTGTGCTGCAGTCTGTGGAGTTTCAGAGTTGGACATGACTGAGCAATGAACTGAACTGAACTGAACTGATAGAACACACCACTCCAAGAGCCCTAATGTACGCTGTGGACTCGGTGATGATGATGTGCCCATGTAGGTTCATCGGCTGTGACAGGGTGTTGCTGATGGGCAAGGCTGTGCTTATCTGAAGGCAGGGTATGCATGAGACCTCTCTGCACTCTCTCCTCAAGGTTTCTGTGGTTCAAAAACTTCTCTAAAGTGTCAAATTTACTAATTACAAAGTGAGACAGAATGGGGTGTGGCCACCGATGATCTGCTGTTTCAGGCGGACCAGTAGGCACGGCACACAGAGATGGATGAGGGGTGGCAGCCAGCCCAGATGTCTCGCAGTTGTCCTAAAAGAAAAAAAATGGTCGGTTTTATATTAACTATCTTTTCAAATTAGGTTACTCCACTTCCTCCATATATACCAATGGTAAGGAACTAACAGATGTATTTCCTGTGGGATGTTTCTTTGGAAGAGTAGTGAAAATCTCTTTTCAATCCAACTCCACTGTCTGTCAGAAGGGAAAAAATCAATGTGGGTCATACACAGGGAAAAGCAACCTGAATTTAGCAAGCAGATTTACTCAGCAAAGTACTTTGCTTTCATATTCTGGCAGTTAAGGCTATCTGTTGGAAAGTGAAGGGAAGCTGTCAAAAAAGGGAAAATGTTAAAATAGTTAAAAGAGAGAAAGAGAGATGAGGAGAGATTAAAAGTCAAAGTTTTGGTGATTAGGAAAGAAATATATTAACGGTGGGAGAAGTAGTGGGATTGAGTAGGAAGAAGAATAATTGACTTGAGGAGTACATTTCTTTTGTGACCCCTCTGGATCACTTAGGCTATGGCCTCAGATGAATTATCACCTGTTACCATTCTTCGTGAAATTGACATGAGCTGTTTTGCAGTTTGGAACCACTGTTTCTACAGCAGGAGTCAGATTTCTCATGTCTACTTCAACTTTTTGGGGTACTTTGAAAGAAAGGTGTGTTTTCCTCATGCAATTCTTTACACATATTGAAGTAATGAGTTAGTTTTAGACATTGTGAAAGTCCAGCATTATCCATGTATTTACTGTTGAAGAATGGATTTTTATTTGACTCAAAGTATGTATTTGCTTCTTACTTTCTTTAGCTTTTAACCTGTTGTTCTGAATTAAATTTGAAATGAAATTCAATTTTAAAACTCTGGACCACTGGAAATAATAGATTCCAAAGAACAACAATAGCTCTTAGTGACAGTATCTTTAAAACATATGTGTAACCTCGTCACCTTGCTGTATTTAGCAGAAAATGATACAACATTGTAAGTCAACTATACTTCAGTTTAAAAATGATAACAAATATATTTACAGCTGTTGACCCACTTTCCCCTAATGTGGGGATGCTCAGGCCAAAGGTTGTGGGGAGGAACAGGGGAGCATCCATCTCAGCTTTCCTTGAACAAATCAAGATGGGTGACATTGGGTCAAGGCTGAGCCAGAGATAGACTGTCCCAGTCACATAGATGAATTTAGTCTTTTTTTTTTGGGGGGGGGGGGATATATTTTTAAATTAATTTATTTTAATTGGAGGCTAATTACTTTATAATATTGTAGTGGTTTTTGCCTTACATTGACATGAGTCAGCCATGGATGTACATGTGTCCCCCATCCTGAACCCCCCTCCCACCTCCCTCCCCATCCCATCCTTCTGGGTCATCCCAGTGCACCAGCCGTGAGTGCCCTGTGTCATGCATCGAACCTGGACTGGCAATCTGTTTCACATATGGTAATATACATGTTTCATTGCCATTGTCTCACATCATCCCACCCTCGCCCTCTCCCACAGAGTCTAAAAGACTTTTCTAAACATCTGTGTGTCTTTTGCTGTCTCGTATATAGGGTCCTTGCTACCATCTTTCTAAGTTCCATATATATGTGTTAGTATACTGTATTGGTGGAGAAGGAAATGGCAACCCACTCCAGTGTTCTTGCCTGGAGAATCCCATGGATGGCGGAGCCTAGTGAGCTGCCGTCCATGGGGTCACACAGAGTCAGACACGACTGATGTGACTTAGCAGTAGCAGCGGCAGCAGCATACTGTATTGATGTTTCTCTTTCTGGCTTACTTCACTCTGTATAATAGGCTCCAGTTTCATCCACCTCATTAGAACTGATTCAAATGTATTCTTTTTAATGGCTGAGTAATATTCCATTGTGTACATGTACCACAGCTTTCTTATCCATTCATCTGCTGATGGACATCTAGGTTGCTTCCATGTCCTGGCTATTGTAAACAGTGCTGCAATGAACATTGGGATACACGTGTCTCTTTCAATTTTGGTTTCCTCAGTGTGTATGCCCAGCAGTGGTATTGCTGGGTCATAAGGCAGTTCTATTTCCAGTTTTTTAAGGAATCTCCACACTGTTCTCCATAGTGGCTGTACGAGTTTGCATTCCCACCAACAGTGTAGGAGGGTTCCCTTTTCTCCACACCTTCTCCAGCATTCATTGTTTGTAGACTTTTTAGTCTTAATAGAGAAGTGGGGATCCAGTGAAAGTAATTTAGGAAGAAGTGCTGTTATGTTGGCTCACTGATGTAGAAGAAAGACCATGAAGAAGAGGGCTGGGAGGCGGTGTGGGCCTGACACCTTATTCTGTACCCGTGTGTGTGTGCATTCGCTCAGTTGTGTCCAGCTCTTTGTGACCCCATGGACTGTAGCCTGCTGGACTCCTCTGTTCATGGCAAGAATACTGGAGTGGGTTGCCATTTCCTACTCCAGAGGATCTTTCTGACCCAGAGATCGAACTCATGACTCTTGCGTCTCCAGCATTGGCAAGAGGGCTCTTTACCACTAGTGCCACCTGAGAAGCCCCATTCAGCTCTAGAATTCCTGGTTTATAAGTCAGTGGGTCTCTTTAACTTTCCAGCCACATGTTGGTGCTATGTCATTTGGGTACCATCTTTGATAACATGAGAAGCTCCTGTGCCTATTGAGCAGTTTACAGTTTTTCTAAAATTAAATTTTGGATGCTCATCTATACCCAAATTTCACCCAAAACAAAAAATAAATAATCTTTTAAAACATAAATTGCAACCAGTGTGCATCAAAACATTATTTTCGTTACATTTAGCATTTTCCTTTGCTTCAGCCAAACCCCAGGACCAGTTCACCGCTCCCTGCCTGTGGTTTCTGGCCCCTCTGTGTCATCGTTCCCACAGTAGAAACAAGTGTGTGTCTGATTTTGCAGAGTGTCTCCTCTCTGTTTCCTTCAGAATGTCTCCGTCCCTAAGAGATGCTAAGGAAATATTAATACATATTGAGCAATTGAAATATACTAGGCTGATGTTACAGAGACATTATCCATTGTGAAAAGAAGAGAGTAAAAGGCCCTCAGGGAGGTGACAGGTTGTGAGCTGGTTCTGTGCATACATGAGATGGGAACTGATTGCTGCCATGTATGAGGGGCAAGGACTAATAGAGTTTTGCCAAGAAAATGCACTGGTCATAACAAACACCCTCTTCCAACAACACAAGAGAAGACTCTATACATGGACATCACCAGATGGTCAACACTGAAATCAGATTGATTATATTCTTTGCAGCCAAAGATGGAGAAGCTCTATACAATCAGCAAAAACAAGACCAGGAGCTGACTGTGGCTCAGACCGTGAACTCCTTATTGCCAAATTCAGACTGAAATTGAAGAAAGTAGGGAAAACCACTAGACCATTCAGGTATGACCTAAATCAAATCCCTTATGGTTATACAGTGGAAGTGAGAAATAGATTTAAGGGCCTAGATCTGATAGATAGAGTGCCTGATGAACTATGGAATGAGGTTCGTGACATTGTACAGGAGACAGGGATCAAGACCATCCCCATGGAAAAGAAATGCAAAAAAGCAAAATGGCTGTCTGGGGAGGCCTTACAAATAGCTGAGAAAGAAGAGAAGCAAAAAGCAAAGGAGAAAAGGAAAGATATAAGCATCTGAATGCAGAGTTCCAAAGAATAGCAAGAAGAGATAAGAAAGCCTTCTTCAGCAATCAGTGCAAAGAAATAGAGGAAAACAACAGAATGGGAAAGACTAGAGATCTCTTCAAGAAAATCAGAGATACCAATGGAACATTTCATGCAAAGATGGGCTCAATAAAGGACAGAAATGGTATGGACCTAACAGAAGCAGAAGATATTAAGAAGAGATGGCAAGAATACACAGAAGAACTGTAGAAAAAAGAGCTTCATGGCCCAGATAATCACAATGGTGTGATCACTGACCTAGAACAAGACATCCTGGAATGTGAAGTCAAGTGGGCCTTAGAAAGCATCACTGTGAACAAAGCTAGTGGAGGTGATAGAATTCCAGTTGAGCTATTCCAAATCCTGAAAGATGATGCTGTGAAAGTGCTGCACTCAATATGCCAGCAAATTTGGAAAACTCAGCAGTGGCCACAGGACTGGAAAAGGTCCGTTTTCATTCCAATCCCAAAGAAAGGCAATGCCAAAGAATGCTCAAACTACGGCACAATTGCACTCATCTCACACACTAGTAAAGTAATGCTCAAAATTCTCCAAGCCAGGCTTCAGCAATATGTGAACCGTGACCTTCCTGATGTTCAAGCTGGTTTTAGAAAAGGCAGAGGAACCAGAGA
Organism: Bubalus bubalis; assembly: GCF_019923935.1. Classification (NCBI taxonomy): domain Eukaryota; kingdom Metazoa; phylum Chordata; class Mammalia; order Artiodactyla; family Bovidae; genus Bubalus; species Bubalus bubalis. The sequence goes on from NC_059157.1 coordinate 40,032,993, forward strand.
TCAAATTGCCAACATCCACTGGATCATGGAAAAAGAAAGAGAGTTCCAGAAAAGCACCTATTTCTGCTTTATTGATTATGCCAAAGCCTTTGACTGTGTGGATCACAATAAACTGTGGGAAATTCTGAAAGAGATGGGAATACCAGACCACCTGACCTACCTCTTGAGAAACCTATATGCAGGTCAGGAAGCAACAGTTAGAACTGGACATGGAACAACAGACTGGTTCCAAATAGGAAGGGGAATAGGTCAAGGCTGTATATTGTCACCCTGCTTATTTAACTTATATGCGGAGTACATCATGAGAAATGCTGGACTGGAAGAAGCACAAACTGGAATCAAGATTGCTGGGAGAAATATCAATAACCTCAGATATGCAGATGACACCACCCTTATGGCAGAAAGTGAAGAGGAACTCAAAAGCCTCTTGATGAAAGTGAAAGTGGAGAGTGAAAAAGTTGGTAAAGCTCAACATTCAGAAAACTAAGATCATGGCATCCGGTCCCATCACTTCATGGGAAATAGATGGGCAAACAGTGGAAACAGTGTCAGAGTTTATTTTTCTGGGCTCCAAAATCACTGCAGATGGTGACTGCAGCCATGAAATTAAAAGACGCTTACTCCTTGGAAGGAAAGTTATGACCAACCTAGATAGCATATTCAAAAGCAGAGACATTACTTTGCCAACAAAGGTTCATCTAGTCGAGGCTATGGTTTTTCCTGTAGTCATGTATGGATGTGAGAGTTGGACTGTGAAGAAGGCTGAGCGCCGAAGAATTGATGCTTTTGAACTGTGGTGTTGGAGAAGACTCTTGAGTGTCCCTTGGACTGCAAGGAGATCCAACCAGTCCATTCTGAAGGAGATCAGCCCTGGGATTTCTTTGGAAGGAATGATGCTAAAGCTGAAACTCCATTACTTTGGCCACCTCATGCGAAGAGTTGACTCATTGGAAAAGACTCTGATGCTGGGAGGGATTGGGGGCAAGAGGAGAAGGGGACGACAGAGGATGAGATGGCTGGATGGCATCACTGACTTGATGGACGTGAGTCTGAGTGAACTCCGGGAGTTGGTGATGGACAGGGAGGCCTGGCGTGCTGTGATTCATGGGGTCGCAAAGAGTCGGACACGACTGAGTGACTGATCTGATCTGATGAGGGGCTTACCATGGATCAAGTGCATTTCATAAAATATCTCATTTAATTGAATCCTTATGATAACCCCTGCTGCAGGTTCTTAACCTCACTTTTAAAGACTTTTTTAGAGCAGTTTTTGATTCACAGCAGATTCAGGGGAAGGTACAGTGATTTCCTGTGTAGCCCCGGTGCTCACATATGCATGGCTTCCTGCATTGTCAGCAGCCCCACCAGGCGAGACTGGCCTTAAAACCCAGGAACTCACTGACGCACCACACTGCTGCCAAAACTCAGCCTCTGCTCAACGATGCCAAGGAGAATCATGGAGACAAGTTTTGCATGAAGTACAAAGAAGTAGCTTGATTGCTTTGTCAGGCCAAGGGGGACACATCAACTTAATGCCCACAAGGCTGTGTGTCCCCTCTGGAGCAGGTAGTGAGGTGTCTTACGGTGTTCAAGGATCCCCATGTGGTCAGCTCGGGTCATTCTTCTGATTGGCTGGTGGTGAGGTAATTGAGAGTCCGCATCATCAACCTTCTGGTTCCAACCAGCCTGGGGCCTGTATGGGGCCGATGTGCTTGTGGGCAGCACACAGTTAACTTCATCTTCTTGGTGGGGGCTTCAGAATCTGGAAAACAGCTCAAAGGACATGACTCAGAATATTATGTGCAGTCCTTGAGGAGGAGCTAAAGTTCTTTGGATTGTTTCATGGCTAAAGTTTTATTATTTTTTGTCTTGCTTGACTGTTTTCCTTTCTTTTGGCATTTTTCTCACTTTCCTAATTAAATTTTTTCTTTGAAGTTTTTCTACAGACAAAAGGCAGGCAGAGGACGTGGGTTCATAGTTCACAGTTTACATCAGGGTTCCCTCTTAGTATTGTACATTCTATGTCTATAGACAATTGTATAATGATGTATATCCATCCTTATAGTGTCATATAGAGTAATTTTTTGTCCTAAACACTTCTGTGCATGACCTATTGATCCCTCCCTCCATCCTACCCCGGGCATCCACCAGTCTTTACTGTCTTAATAAGTTTGCCTTTTCCAGAATGTCCTATGATTGGAATCAGACAGTATGTTTTCCTCTCATGTTGACTTTTCACTTAAGATTATGCATGTAAGTTTCCTTCATATCTTTTCATAGCCTGATAACTCATTTCTTTTTAGGGTTTAACACTAGTCCATTGTCTGCATGACCAACATTTGTTCATCCATTCACCACCTACTGAAGAACATCATGGTTGCTTCTGGAAATTAACAATTATGAATAAAACTGCTGTAAACACGTATGGGCAGGCTTCTGTGTGAGCATTCATTTTCAACTTGCTTGGGTAAATACCAAGGGTTGTGATTTCTGGATCACATGAGAGTATGTTTCAGTTGTGTAAGAAACTGCCAAACTGCCTTCCAAAATAATTATCCCATCCTGGGTTCGCCCACCAATGGATGAGACTTCCTGTTGCTCACCAGCACAGTGTCATCACTGTTCTGAATTTTGGCCATTCTAATATGTGTGTAGTGGTTCAGTCTCATTTTTCAGGTCTTTGTTTTGCTTGGATAAGATAAATGAAGCATGGAGTGCATAGACAACTTACCTGAGGCCACATGCTGGTAACTGAAAACCTGGAATCTAAATACACTTGTTGGAACTGCAACCACATAGTCAAGGCTTGCAACCTCTTCTAATCACTCTATCCCACCCCTTTTCCTGGAGAGACAGGTTTCCTCAAATTTGAAAGTACAATACCGTCCTGTTCACCTTATGCACTGGCTTATATTGAAGGTAAAAGGAGATAGGGTATCTGTAAGTCCTTTGAGAATTGCAAAGCACTATGAATGTGCCAGTGCTTTTTTAAAAATCGCTACTAGCATACCCTTTAATAAAACACGCAAGGTCGTGTGACAGGGAAGGGGGTGGGGCAGTGAAATATGATCATTTATGACCACGAGAACCCCTCTGTAGGCGTCTAGCGTCTGGCAGAGGGGAGGGCAGGCCTATTCGTAGAGGGTGTCCTGGTGTCCAGGCCAGCAGAGAAGGCAGACCTTGGGCTGGAGCCCTCGGGGAGGGGGGGGGGGGCGCGTGGTGCCACCCTCGCCGCGGTCCATGCCCTCTACCCAGCTGGAGACACCAGAGCCAGGATGAGGATGTGGCTGCCCCCCTTGCACGTGAGCTCCACCTCCTGCTGGCAGAGTTCCCTGATGGTCTGCCCACCCTCAATGCAGTGCTCCAAGAACTTGCTGTTCCACTGCAGGTCGCCTGAGGGAAGCAGCCGCAGGTAGATCACCAGGTGGTCCAAAGTGCTCTGGTCACTGAAGGAGACCAGCAGGTTGGCCACTGAGGTCTGCTTCTCCACCCGCTCGTTCAGGTCCATGAACGTGTGGTGGAAATCCTCAGTTGTGAGCTCAGGGAAGCCCTGGGACAGCAGGTCCTCTTCACTCTTGGCAGACACAGCCTTGAACCGCTGCGATTCCTTGCTGTCGTCCAGCAATGCCTCCAAGTGGGAGAATCCAAAAGCGCGATAGAAGCAGTTTCCACCAGCCCTGGTCTTGCGGATGTAGGAGTGCTTTCTGTGGTGGTCCTTGACCTTCTGTTGACAGATGTTGTCATCCTCAGTGCACTATCTGTGTAGGACCCAGACCAGCGGGTTCCGCACAGCGATCTCTTGCTGAATTAGGTCTGCTGAGCCATGATGGCTTCATGGGCAAGACAGTTAACACCTTCCCTGTCGCTGCCCAATGGCTCCTGCTTCTGCTCTGGAGATTCCCCCACCGCCATCAGTAAACAGGTGGTGCTACTGGCAAAGAACCCAGCTGCCAATGTAGGAGACATAAGAGATGTGGGTTCAATCCCTGGGTCGGGAAGATCCCTGAAGAAGGGGACGGCAACCCACTCCATATTCTTTCCTGGAGAATCCCATGGACAGGGAAGCCTGATGGGCTACAGCCCAAAGAGTTGCAAAGAGTTAGACATGACTGAAGCGACTTAGCATGCGTGAATATAGACAGTAACATATGTACATGTAAGTACATACAATAGGTACACAACATGTGATGTATTTGGAAAAGGTGAGATCATGTGAGTACCGGTATAACACCAAGTACTTATGTGACTTTCAATCAATTCCCTATGCCTTTGATTCCTGATCTAGAAAATAAGATATGGCTACATTTTAACCATTACTATGTGACAAGTGAATGTGTGCTCTATGTGAACAAAATAAAAATTGCAGTGTTTGTGGCTCTGTAGATGGGCAGAGGGTAAAGGAGTCTCGGTGGGTGGTAGCTGTCCATGCAAGAGGCAGGATTCAATGGGTCAAACGCAAAGACATGAGGGAAAAGAATAAAAGTGGGATGCTAAGTGAATATTAAGTTCAGTCTGTCCAGAGGAAGCCATTATGATGCTTATCATGACAAACTCCACCAGAGGAAAATGATGGCTGAAGCCAGTTAGAAAGACAGCCTTCTCCTACCTGACAAATAACTGTGCCCACCTGTAATCAGATTCCCACCAAGTGTGCGGGTGCAGCTGGAGACACTCGAGGTGTCTTCATGGTTTAGCGGAATGTATTTTTTTCTTTTAGTTTCTTAGAACAAAATTATGTAACCCATTTTTATAACTATTGAATTATAACTAATCATGTTGACTATTCATTGAGTAATTGTATAGATCAGTTATCCTGGTAAATGCTGGCAATGATACTTTTATTTCCCCTTGACATTCATGGAGGTTCTGGATTTGGGTCAGTTTGCAGCTTTATGGGCTTCCCAGGTGGTGGTAGGCGTAAAGAACCTGCCTGCCAATTCAGGTAGATATAAGAGACATGGGTTTGATCCCTGAGTCAGCAAGATCCCCTGGAGGATGGCATGGGAACCTATTACAGGTTCTTGCCTGGAGAATCCCATGGACAGAGGAGCCTGGCAGGCTACAATCTTAGGGTTGCACAGAGTCAGACATGACTGAAGCGACTTAGCACATATACACGCAGCTCTATATTGAATCACTGGAACTTTATAGCAATGAAATCACTCACTTTGAAACTGATGATGTGCTATAGATGAGCATTTGTGTACATCTATGAATTGGGTATTAGCTTATATTTCAACTGTCTCATTTCCATCATCCATAATGATCTGATCTGATAAAGGTAAAATCTACCATCAATTTTACAGGCAATTTTAAATATAACATTCTTCTTTTTTGTGTGCTGTAATTCTATTATGTGCATTAGAGAAATGTTTTCCCTGCTCTGTTTTCAAAGAGCTTACTTTACCAAAAAAAAAAAAAGTGATTTTGCTAGAACAGAATGCTGTGTCAGTAGCTCCAAGTCTGGTGCCACTGAGATTCCAGAAGCACCATTACTACTAATGTCTTAGCCCACTGATTCTAGACAGAAAAGCTCAATAGGAGCAGACAAAGACATTGGCCTGTTTTGAGAACACACACAGAAGTACTTGGCTTGGGCAACTGTAAAAACAAAGCAGAGAGGTGAAGGGACTCAATGCTCTCTTCTGAATAAAGGACATTTCCAATGGCTTTAATTGCGCCAACAGCAGATGCTTCCTATGGAAGGTTAATTTGCAAAAACACGAAATAAAATAAAGCTACTCCTGAACATTTTCTCGTCTAAGTCCCATTTAAAACTGAGCATCAGAGGACACTCAATTGATGCTGTGGGGATCAGGAAATGATGTGTTTGTTTTCTGCAGAGTTGTTTTATTGAAGCATCGGTTGATGGCTCACATTCTGATGGGCAGCCGGACATCCATTAAGATCTCTTCCCTAAAGGGCACAATTGCACATTCAAATACTGATCAATAAGACAGTACGGCTTTGATTTCGCTCACAAACACTGTCAGGTCCGCCGTTTGCCATGTATTATCTAAGAGTCATTTGCATCGTATTGGATATAATAATTTCTGGCATTATCAGGTGGAATATTGTAACAGAGAGTTCATGAATATCATGCAGTGAGCTCCTGAGAGACAGAGAAGGTAGGTTTGGGAAACCACAGACGCTTTGCTGTTGGCTGCCAAATAGTGTTTTTGGTGGATCACTGTCACAGAACTGTGTCAGAAGTACTCTTTGGTGGACAATAAAAGATGCAAATGGCCGTTCACTCATGGAGTAATGCTCGCTTTGGATGGATTATAAAATGTAACGTGTCATAAACATTAAACGATCAGCCTTATTTACATGACCCCGGCTTCAGTTACTCACCGACTATTGAAGATGATTTTCAGTGGGTTGTATAGATGTGTTTCTTGATTGTGCGTTGCTGTTGTGGGTGATTGAACCTTGTCTTTCCTAGATATGGAGGATGTAGGTTTGAACACTACCATATCCATTCAAGAAAGCATGGTGCCTAGGTGGCACGGTTGCTGCTGGCAGGATCCGTTTCAGAGGATCAGGCACCTAGGGCAGCCGGGCCAGCCCAAAGGCATGAGGTCTGCTACCAAGCAGACCCCACTGCATCAGATTCAGGGATTTCTCGCTGTCTGAGATCCCAGACCTCTTATCCCGGTCAACCTCTGCTAATTTCACCCACATGCGATCATGAACTCCAAGTCTGTTGTCAGTCTGTTCAAAGGGGAGGTTCCTTCCACACCAGCATCTGGCTTTGAACTTCCTTTCCTGTCTCATGATTGCACCAGCTTGGAACTGATGGCCATCCCTCATCATATGGACTCACACCTCAGCCCGCCTGTGAGTTGCCCTCTGCATTCTGCTCCTCCCAACTGCTGGGCAAGAGTTTGCTCTGGCATGTCGTCTAGACATGTAATTACATGTAAGTAACACATCAAACCATTGCACACACTTTGGTCATTAGAGCTGACCCAATCCAGGCACCTATAGGAAGAAAACTTCCAGTTGAACTCATATGGAACCTGTTTGCAAACTGTGGGGCAACAAGAAAGCTCTGACCTTATACAATGTTGCTACTGCTGCTGCTGTCACTTCAGTCGTGTCTGACTCTCTGTGACCCCATAGACGGCAGCCCACCAGGCTCCTCCGTCCCTGGGATTCTCTAGGCAAGAATACTGGAGTGGGTTGCCATTTCCTTCTCCAATGCATGAAAGTGAAGTCACTCAGTTGTGCCCGACTCTTAGCGACCCCATGGACTGCAGCCTACCAGGCTCCTCCGTCCATGGGATTTTTCCAGGCAAGAGTACTGGAGTGGGTTGCCATTGCCTTCCCTGTATGCAGTGTTAGGGAAAGGAAAAAAAAAAGGCCTGATCCAGTCTGAAGTTTCTCAGCAAATAGTATTGTGCAGTAGTGAGCAAGCCATGTAAATTGTCTTCAGGAAGAAAAATGAAATGATTTTGCAGAGCCTTTAAAGCATTGTTGATGCTGTTTAAGGTAACATCCAGGAGACCTATCTGGGAAAAAAGACTGTCATTGTTTGTAAGTCAAAAGGATGAACAGTATTTTGTGTGTGTGTGTGTGTCTCTCTCTTAACTTTGCCCAGCAGTTTTCTCCTATGAACTTGGAGGTCTTCAAGAAGTCCCCTGGCTTTAATATTTCTTTTCTAAGCACTCATTTTCCTCAACAGACCCATAAATGAGCCATTGATTAGGGTACAAATAGTTTGTTCATAGGTATATTCAATTCTGAATTCTGTGCAATAAAAAAAAAGGAAGACTATTCTCCCACATGTGAGACAGCTGAGTGCACTAAGCAATTCAGTGCTTTCTGGTAACCAGAGGTGATTTTTTTTTTTTTTCCTTTTTGAGTATGAAACTCACCAAGTGCCCCATTGTAATGATAAATGCCAAATAAAGCTTCCTTCACAAGGTGAAAGTGGCTGCCGGGGAGCATCCTTATTTTTGAGACATTTGACATAGGGTTAAATTTTCACTGGCAATAAGTCATAATGCTTTTTCTCTTATACTGTGAGGTTAGGCACACATGTTTGAGTAAGTCATATAGGTGCTAAGCCTAGGTCGGCTTCAAGAAACTGTTTTTTTTTTTTTTTTTCTCTTCTCACAGTGAAAATCAGCTCAGAAATGGAGGTAAGGGAAAAACAAGGCTTATGGGAAAAAGAAAACATTTAGCAATAGGAAGGGAAAAAAGATCCTTTCTGCATCTTATGAGGTGCTTTCTTTAAAGAGAGAAAAATCTTTTGGGTATGTGTCTAAGAGTTAAACCATACGGAGCTTTCATTCTGCATTGTAGAATTATCAGAAGCGAGCCCCCCTCTAATGAGAAATTGAAATCTAATTCTTTGTAAGGAATTTGCTTTTTTTGTGTGTGTGTATGGACCACCAAGATGGAAACTTCCAAACTGAGTTTCCCTGCTCCTGCCGAGGCTGGAATTGAAATTTCTTTTCACAATGATGGAGCTGCGGGAAAGGTATCAGCCGCTCAGTCTGCAGACTGAGGGGAGCAGCATGGGACTGACTCAGACTGACTTGCTATGGATTTCCTTTCAGCAAATTAAAATCTACCTCCCTGGGCAAGTCGAAAAAGAGGATACCCTCACATTTTGCTGTATCTTACCAGGGTACCGTTGGCATCCACCTCTCTCAAAGCAATCCTTTTCAAAAGTTTTTTTCTTTTTTTTCTATTTGAAAGATTGTTTTTAAGGTTTGTCTGCATTTCAAACTTTCTTTCCTGAAAAAGGAAAAATCAGCTTGCGAGGGTCAATGAAGGGCAGTATTAAAAACGGCAGTTTGTTTTCTGGAAAGAAAGATCTTGGATTGTGATGGTAAAACTGGTTCCCCATCTCAATGGAAGAAAAATGGGATGGGGGTGATTTAATTGACACCTTCATTTTTTCTACTCTTTTAAGTCATCTGCTGTATGTGGCCAGATTCTGGGGCAAATACAGAAATGAATAAGAGGAGATCTGGTGATGATTAATTTTATGCATCAACTTGACTAGTCCATGAAGTGCCCAGATAGCTGGCTAAACTTTATTTCTCGATGTGTGTGAAATATTGACATTTGTCTCTTTGTTTTTTTTTTTTTAGATATTATGTTTATTTAGTTTTTCAGTCTTTGATGTCATCTGCTTCCAGCATTAAAAAAAAATTTATTGGAGCATAATTGATTTACAAAGTTGTGTTAGTTTTAGGTGTACAGCAAAGTGATTCAGTTATACACAGTCTTCTTCATATACGTTATTACAGAATATTTAGTCAAGTTCTTTGTGCTGTACATTAGGTCCTTGTTGATTATCTAGCTTATGAATAGTAGTGTGTATATGTTAATCCTAAACTCATGATTTATCCCTCCCTCACATTTCCCCTTTGGTAACCATTAGTTTATTTTCTGTATCTATTAGTTTAAATAAGTTCATATGTATCATTTTTTAAATTAGATCCCACTTATGAATGATACCATATGATGTTCCTTTCTCAGAGATAATAGACAGTAGATAATAGATGATCTCTAGGTCAGTTCATATTGCTACAAATGCCATCATTTCATTTTTCATGGCTGAGTCATGTTCTTTTGTGTATATGTACCGCATTTTCTGTAGTCATTCCCGTCAGTAGACATTTAGTTGCTTCCTTGTCTTCACTATTGTAAATAATGCTACAGTGAACACTGGGCTGCGTGTATCTTTCAAATTATTGTTATTATTTTTTCAGCTATAAGCTCAGGAGTGGGATTGCTGGGTCATATGGAGTTCTATTTTTAGGTTTTAAGGAGCCTCCATACTGTTCACCATAGCAGCCTTACCAATTTGCATTCCCACCAACAATGTAGGCGGGTTCCCTTTTCTCCACACCCTCTCCAGGATTTATTGTTTGTGGACTTTTTAAATGATGGCCATTCTGACTGGCATCGGGTGATATCTTTGTAGCTTTGCTTTACATTTCTCTGATAATTAGTGATGTTGATTGTCTTTTCTTGTGCTTTTTGGCCATCTGTATGTCTTCTTTGGGAAAATATCTGTTTAAAACTTTTGCCCATTTTTGATTGGGTTGTTTGTTGTTATTGTTGTTGGTGGTGATTTTTTGGATATGGAAATGTGTGAGATTGATCACTTACTATTTTGAAGATTAATCCCTTGTAGGTTGCTTCATTTGCAAACATTTCCTCCCATTCTGTGGGGAGATGGGCTTCTGAATGGCTAGACTCAGGAAAGCACAGGACACTCCCCACAGCAGGCGGGCTTCAGGCAGCCTCTCGAGAGCCTGCATAGGATGGAAAATTGGAGGAGAGCTGAACTCCCTTATGCCGCCTGACCATGGAGTGGGGATGCTGACTTTCTCCTTCCTCGACCACCCAGCTCTCAGATCCTTAGGACCACACCACCCGCTTCCTTGAGTCTCCAGCCTGCAGCCAGCAGACCATGGGATTTCTCAGCCTGCATGATTGGTTTCTTTGCTCTGCAGATCCTGTCTAATACAGACCTGCTCCAGGTCTCAAAGTGGGGTTAGGTACTGCTCGTGATGTGGAAAGAAGTCATTGTGATATCTGCATGTAGGAAGCACTCTTTCTATTGATAGGAAGGAACTCTGCTTCACTAGATTCCGGCAATTGAAATCTTTATCAAGACCATTATGAAAATTAGAAGGGATATAGCATGAGTGTTCAAATACAAAAATAATGATAATCTCTAATATTTATTATATGAAGTCTATTTATATGTACCATAGACACTAAGTGTTTAGAAAATTATTTATTAAGGAGTCTTGCCATCTGTATGGCATTTTCATTGCTAAGGAAGAGATGCTTGGTTTTGAAGAGTAATCACACCATTGACCAGGAAAGAAAAATCAGCTATAGATGCCCATGGACTAGATGGTGAAGGCTAGAGATGAGGTGAGTACTTGGCTAGGAACTGGGAACGAGTGTCTTCCATGAAAGTCGTTTCAGTTCCAGCTTTTTCAGAGATCACTGAGAAGACAAGTGATCTTGTCTTGGAAATGTCTTCAGTGGTGATGTGTGATATTGATTGTCAGATATTTTTTAGTCTGAAGCCACCTCGATGCTTGATTAAATGAATAATAGAAGAGAAGGAGAGGATGAAAAAAAAAATGCTAGAAAATGCATCTCTGGCTCCTGGAGCTTGAAAGCAAGGTCAAAGATTTTATATTTGGCAGAGTGTTTTGGAATTGGGTTGGGGAGCGTACAAGAGTTTAATTAACAGGGATTATTAAATTGCATGAGTGTAAGAGATAAAGAATCTTAAATTGCATTGGGGTGGCAAGATAGGGAAATAGGCAAAAAAAAAAAAATGTGCCAGGGAGAACAAAATATAATTTCCTTGGCTTTATAATCAGTGAGCCTAAGAGATTATTTCAGGGACTTGGGGTCTTCAAGGTAATTAGGACACAGCAAAAAGATAAAACACAGGAAGTCTCTATGAATTTGTAAGGCTATCAGAACATTGCCAAAGAAGAAAGAAAGAAAAAGTGAAGCCACTCGGTCGTGTCTGACTGTTTGCGACCCCATGGATTGAAGCCCTCCAGGTTCCTCTATCCATGGGATTTTCCAGGCAAGAGTACTGGAGTTGGTTGCCATTTCCTTCTCCAGGGGATCTTCTCAACCCAGAGACTCTTTACCATCTGAACTACCAGGGAAGCCCCAAACATTGCCAGCTTCTAGGAAATATGTATCCCTCATGTCATCCTGAGAAGCAAGGATTCTGTGTTTTCTCCTTGACCTCAGAAGTACCTTTTGCTTTCCACAGAAACCACTCCACTGTTTCTAAGTGAAAAAAGGGACTGGAAAGAGTTAATTAATCAAAATCACAATACAAGTGATAACAATGTGAAAGAAATATGTGGGTGCATATTTTAAAGTCTAAAATTTCTAGGCAGCTAGAGGAAAGAAAATGTGAAAAAAATTAGTGTTAATCATTCAGTCATGCCCTACTCTTTGTGACTCCATGGGCTGGAGCCCACCAGGCTCCACTGTCCATGGAATTCTTCAGGCAAGAATATTGGAGTGGGTTGCCATTGCTTTCTCCAGAAGCTAGAGAAACCCTTAGCTAAAGTGTTTAAGTTCTCATAGATAGCTAAAAAGCCATGAGATCAGAGTGTTATCACTGTAAATGATTCTACACTGCTCATCTGTACTCTGTATAGTTATATTTTGACCATAATCATTAAGTGTACTGTAAAACTATTCTTTGCCTGTATAATATTAGTTTGTTATGATTTTCATTCTCTTCATTGATATGTTACCAACATTTTGTTAGTAAAATGCCTGTTTTAAATAATGAAAATAGAACAATAGGATTATAATACAGAGCAGAGTGTTGAAATCCATCAAGTGAAATACTGTAGGCTTTAGATGGGTGCCAAGGAGGAGGCAGCTTCTTTAATAGGGAAGGCTCGGAGAAGAGAAAATGGTTTTGCAGGGACAAAGATGTTTTGTTAAACTGTTAGGGATGGAAGGGCATTTCCAAGTGAGAATGATCGTTAAATAATAACCTGGACAATGTACAGAGCATTTCAGGGGATTAACATGCAGTTCAGTAAGGCTGGGTGGTAGAAGATGATACTAGGAAGGAATATTAGAGTTAGGTTGAGTGTTGGTATAGAAGTTGGAGCAATAACCTGTAGAAATGTGGAGACTTTGAAAAGTGCTTTTGTAGAATTACGTAACAGTATGTGTACTTACGGGGCTTCCCCTTTGACACCACTAAAGCATCCACCTGCAATGCGGGAGACACAGGAGACTTGGGTTTTATCCCTGGGTCTGGAAGATCCCCTGGAGGAGGAAATGAGAATCCACTCCAGTATTCTTGCCTGGGAAACCCCTTGGATAGAGGAGACTGGTGGGCTACAGTCCTTGGGGTCCCAATGAGTCAGACATGACTGATCATGTATACATATGTTTACATATATGTACTTATATTGCTCAAAAAAACATACTGTATATCTTTCCCATCTGCTCAGCTCATAGTCAAAGTCCAACATCCACAGATAACCAATTTTATTTGTTTTTCATGTGTATCCTTCCAAAGGCTCTTTATGCAAAGATAAATGTACATTATTATTTCCCACCCTTTTACACAAAAGGTAACATGTAGGAAACTTTATACACGTTTCCTATTTTGCTTTTTTTTTTTTCTTAAAATATACATTTTGTAAATTTTCTGTATTTTCTAAAAGCTAAAGGTAGACTTCCCTGGTGGCTCAGACGGTAAAGTGTCTGTCTATAATGCGGGAAACCTGGGTTCGATCCCTGGGTTGGGAAGTTCCCTGGAGAAGGAAAAAGCAACCCATTGCAGTACTCTTGCCTAGAAAATCCCATGGACGGAGAAGCCTGGTGTCCATGGGGTCACAAAGAGTCAGACACGACTGAGCGACTTCACTTTCACATGGAAGTACTGTAGTTTATTTTACTGGTTTCCTGTTGTTATTTTAGTGGCTTTAATCTTTTACAAACAATGTAAATCTGTCACTTTGCATGTATCAAGGAAACCTCAAGAATAAATTGCAAGAACTAGAGTTGCTGAGTTCAAAAGATATTGAGTTTCTAATTTTGATAGTTATCAAGGATTGTTACTTGAAGGAATTATGTTCATTTATATTCTTCATGGTACTTCTTCAATAGTTTTACCAACAGTGAGAGATACATCTTTCACATTTTGACAGTCTTATCCATGAAATAAAGGAAGCTTGGAGGAGTTTAATAAGCACTTTTTAGGAGTGGATTTGAGCATCTTGTTTTTGTGTTGAGATTCTTTTGTATTTTTTTTCCCCATAAACTCACTATTTACTACTTTTGCCTATATTTGACTGGGTCAGTGTTTTTTTATTACTTATAAATTTAAATGTGTTAATTATAAATTAGTTATCAGTTCAGTTCAGTTCAGTTGCTCAGTCGTGTCCGACTCTTTGAGACCCCATGAATTGCAGCACGCCAGGCCTCCCTGTCCATCACCATCTCCTGGAGTTCACTCAAACTCACGTCCATCGAGTTGGTGTTGCAAAAACAATACCTAGTTGTGGATGTGACTTGTGATAGAAGCAAGGTCTGATGCTGTAAAGAGCAATATTGCATAAGAACCTGGAATGTTAGGTCCATGAATCAAGGCAAATTGGAAGTGGTCAAACAGGAGATGGCAAGAGTGAATGTCCACATTCTAGGAATCAGCGAACTGAAATGGACTGGAATGGGTGAATTTAACTCAGGTGACCATTATATTTACTACTGCGGCCAGGAATCCCTTAGAAGAAATGGAGTAGCCATGATGGTCAACAAAAGAGTCCAAAATGCAGTACTTGAATGCAATCTCAAAAATGACAGAATGATCTCTGTTTGTTTCCAAGGCAAACCATTCAATATCACAGTAATCCAAGCCTATGCCCCAACCAGTAATGCTGAAGAAGCTTAAGTTGAACGGTTCTATGAAGACCTACAAGACCTTTTAGAACTAACACCCCAAAAAGATGTCCTTTTCATTATAGGGACTGGAATGCAAAAGTAGGAAGTCAAGAAACACCTGGAGTAACAGGCAAATTTGGCCTTGGAGTACAGAATGAAGCAGGGCAAAGGCTAATAGAATTTTGCCAAGAGAATGCACTGGTCATAACAAACACCCTCTTCCAAGAACACAAGAGAAGAGTCTACACATGGACATCACTGGATGGTCAACACCAAAATCAAATTGATTATATTCTTTGTAGCCAAAGATGGAGAAGCTCTATACAGTCAGCAAAAACAAAACTGGGAGCTGACTGTGGCTCAGATCATGAACTCCTTATTGCCAAATTCAGACTTAAATTGAAGAAAGTAGGGAAAACCACTAGACCATTCAGGTATGACCTAAATCAAATCCCTTATGATTATACAGTGGAAGTGAGAAATAGATTTAAGGGACTAGATCTGATAGATAGAGTGCCTGATGAACTATGGACTGAGGTTCATGACATTGTACAGCAGACAGGGATCAAGACCATCCCCATAGAAAAGAAATTAGTTATAGAAATCTTTAAAAGTTGTGTGAGTTGCAAATTTTTTTTAATGGACTGTTTGCCTTTTGACTTTTCTCATGGTGTTTGTTTTGTTTTCATGCACTAGTGTTTGGAAAGGTCTGCATTTTTCCAGGGTTACACATACATTCTACCATTCTAAGCCTTCTGTTTAACACTGGCTTTTAATCTTTGTTCCATTTTTTAGTTTATATTGATGCAAAAGTGAGATAATATTACAGGTCATACTTTTATGTCTAGTCAATTGCCTCCAAATATGCTCTTTCTTAATAATCTATCTTTCCTTAATTGACTTGTATTTTATCATGTATCCAAAAGAGATGGCACTTCTGTCTCAGTGCAGTTATAAATGTGCTGCAATTCTGAGTTTAAAAAGCAAGGTTTATTAGGAATATGCATTTGTTCTCAATATTATGGGGAAGAAAATGTAAAAAGTAAAAATAATAAAATCCAGGGGAAACACTCAAAAACATGAAAAATGACAATAAAAACAAGAAAAAGGCAAGGGAAATAGCCTTCTCACATATCACATGTATATTATCAAGGTCCAACAATAAAACCACATAGTTTTTTTTGGACTCACATGAATAGATTTATAGCCCAGTGAAGCAGTATACCATTTTCAGCCCAGTGAACCAGTAGGGCTCCCAGTATAAAGCCTTTTCAGGGGCGCCAAGTCCTGTTGTTTGCAGCCGTGTTTATGCTCGACCTCTGTTTTGGATCTTGAAAGTCTCCCGTGTTTAAAAGGAGCACCAGGGCAGGGGGGGGCTGAAAAAGGGGAAGCACAGGCATGAGGCTGTGTTCTCGAATGTAAGTGAGCAGAAGAAGCACCAGGGAATCCTGTTGCAGCAGCTTCTGACTCGGTGGGGTGGGTCTGGGTGGGGCCTGGCATTCTGCACTTGTGGCAGGCTCTCCTGGCGATGCTAATGTGGGCTGAGGGGCCAGGCGGTAGGCAGGGCGCTGGTCGGACAGGTCAGGGTGGAGGCAGTGTCTGAGCTAGGGCGTCAGTCTGGTGTATGGAAAGAATGAGGCTGAAGTGAAAGAGCATCCCCACAGGCTCATAACAACCATTGACAGATTGAGTGTGGGCGATGAGAAAAAGGTGGGAAAAGATTCAGACTTTTCTAGCTGGGGAGATGCTTTCAACCTTTAAGAAAAAAGAGGAAGATAACCAGGAAGCTTGGCAGATGCTGAGTCTGAGTGTTTGATTTTGAGAGAGATTTGCCTGGGAATCGATATCAGACATTAAATGTGGCAATGGAGTGACTGTCCAGACAGAGTTGTTGTTCAGTCGCTCAGTTGTGTCTGACTCTTTGTGACCCCATGGACTGCAGCATGCCAGGCTTCCCTGTCCATCACCAACTCCCGGAGCTTGCTCAAACTCATGTCCATTGAGTCGGTGATGCCATCCAACCAACTCATCCTCTGTCATTCCCTTCTCTTCCTGCCTTCAATCTTGCCCAGCATCAGGGTCTTTTCCAGTGAGTCAGCTCTTCGCATCAGGTGGCCAAAGTCAGATTAGGAAGCAGGAAAATAGTAGGACCAAGAATAGAACTTTGAGACACATCTGCATTAAAAATGGAGTTATGCAGAATAATCAGGGGGTAGGAAAAATACAGAGAATTACTGGGTAAATACAGGGATCTGAGAAATCTGGACGCCACCCTCCACCCTGTACCATTTTTTTGGCTGTTGATAAGTGGTGTGACTGGGATTCCCCAATCTGTGAATGAAAAAAGGGGGAAACCAAAGAGGGAGCCTGTGTTGTTTAGAGTACAAGAGAGAGCCTACAAGTGTGGAAAGAAACACACAATTGTTCCCTGATTTCTGTCAGGAAATCTACTTAAAATGGCCAGAAAGGTCCATCTCTTACATTTCTGGGCCTTAAAATACGTCCTCTGGTCATAGGTTCACATTTGCAGGAACCAGCTTTTCTTTTGCTCATCAGTCTCAGTATTTCTTCTCTGTAAATTAAAGTTCAATTAAAATCCAATCCACCTCCCTTTACCTACAATCCCTTGGTTGGTTCTGCTCTCTGAGGTTAGTACACAATCGGAGTAATAAAGACCATGGGATCGACCAAGAAATTGAAAGTAATGGCTCTTTCCTCTAAAGGCTCGAGCTGAGAACTGGGAGAACAAGTTTGATTAAACCTGGAGTTAATCTGAGGATTGGTTGACTATAGCACACTCCCATAATAAAGCCTTTGAAGTGGAAACATGGAGACTCTAACAAGATCAGTCTAAATCAGGGATTGACATCATTTCAGTAATAGGTTGCCAGGATGCTGAGCCCCTTCTTTTTCTGTCGTGTGGGGCGTGGAGTGTCGTTTGCCGACCGCAGCTTTCCCCAGTCATCAGGGTAGCATTGTCCCAGGCACGTTTCTCCTGGCATCTCACATGATGATCAGTTATTCGGACGGAGGAAACGCCACTAGTGTCCTCAGGGAATAAATGAGGAGCAGCTTTGTTCTTGCCTGGAGAATCCCAGGGACGGGGGAGCCTGGTGGGCTGCCGTCTATGGGGTCGCACAGGGTCGGACACGACTGAAGCGACTTAGCAGCAGCAGCAGCAGCTTTAGAGTACCAAACATTTTCAAGAGGGAAAAGTGCAAGAAATTAGGAGGTGGTCAACTGAAGTAGCCAATTTTGTTAACTAGAAAGTGAAAGAGAATCGTGAGCCATCTCGAAGTTGGGATTTGAAAGGGCACAGAAAGGAAGGTGGAAGATTACAGACTTTGATTTGTCAAATTTTTTTGGCAAATAGCCCTTTCTCATACCTACTTTAAACAAAAATATTGAGTTGCTTAAGGTCGTTTTATATCTGCATGAGAGTCTAAATATAATAGAGGGATTTAAAAAATGTTTTAATGCTTTACTTACCTATATAGTATGTATATCCTTTTTTTATTTGCTTTCTTTTTATTATTTTTTATTTATTTGCTAGAGGATAGAGTTCAGTGCTGTCAAGCGAATCACTCCTTTTCATTCTCTTTGCCTTGCTCTTTTTGCTTTTTTCTTGTACTTTTATTATAGGCTCCTGTTTGCTGTCTTCCTCTTTAATAGTAATGGTACATAAATAAGATTTTGAGAGTGTATTAAGTGCAATCAGTCTATTTTGTATAAATCCAAGATACACAGAAGCATTTCAACACATGAAAGATAGAGCTGAATTGCAAGTATTCTTAGGATTAGGTACATATCCTTTTGTTTTTGTTAGACTTATCAAGTTACTCCTATTAATACAATGTTCTCATGCATTATGTAACAGCTGAGAGCATGATCTGAAGTTTGAGAGTCCTGCATTTGAGAAGCTGTGTGTACTGAATCCCCACCTGCCACACTCTAATGCATCTGTGATCTAAGGGTGGTGCAAATTGCCTAATTTCCTACAGCAACTCATATCAAAATATTTCATCTAAGTTAATTAAAATTTTCAATATTTCTTGAGAGAAGAGCAAGGTATTGTGGTCTTAAAAATAGATCTGTAAACAGACAGAATAGAGTTTGGGAGATGGAACTTTAATGAAACAAGAAAGGGAAAAATACGTGAAGGAGACAATCATAATGAATCATAAAATGTTAGAGTTTAAGCAGTCCACAGAGATCATCTGTTCCAAGTCCTCATTTTAGAATGGAAAAACTGAGGTCCATAGATGTTATGTAAGCTCACAGAACATCGTAATGACTCCGATTCCTGCTCTGTGAACATAACTGTCTGGGAGAATGTCAGGCACTTGTGAATATTTCATTCATTTTTTTTTTTTCACTCACTAGGGTACTCTTGGGTGCTTTGAAACAGTAATTTCCCCACAGTAATCTCAAGCACAGAGGCTATCAAACTGTGTAAAAATTAAGCTGGGCTTTAGGAATTACTGAAAATGGCCTAGGGTATGGGATACCCAAGCTTATAGCTCCAGAAATTCAATTTTGACTGCTTACCAAGAAATGATCAGGCATTGGGGAATGGTCAGATGCAAAACTGACTTATGTACCATAAATTTGAATGTGCTCCTTTAGGAAAAGTTGGAAATGGTGAGTGAATGAACTCTGTAAAACATGTGTGATTCTGTGTATGGAAATTGCATTGGTAACAAGGAGAATAAGGTAATTGTAATTGTTGTTTCAGAGTTAGGTCCATGCAGAAATCTCAGTTATGTGTAAATCATCTTCATTAATGTTATGACCTGACATGACATCCATATTTTCTTTGGGGCCAAATAAACAGTTTTTAGAAACCACTCTCTTGGGAGTAGTGGGGAATTCAGCCAACCCTTGCTGCACATAGTCTGGTGCAGTGGAAAGCAGTCTGATTTAAGGCTCCCAAGACATGAGTTCTAGTCTGAGTTGTACTGCTGTGTAAGCCCTATAACCCTGGGAACATCAAGAGATTGGTTTAAGCTTTAACTTTTCATCTCTGAAATTCGAAAGTGAACCTTGGTGAATTCCAGTTGTTTCCCATGCTGACATTCTCCAGCCTCAAGGAGCTTTCCTGTTCTAGACACCACAAGCCCTTGTCTTCACATCTTCCTGCCTTGTGCAGACACCAGTTCTGATGTTACTACTCACTGATCATAATTTAATGATACACAATGATTTCTACACCAGCTGCCTTAGTCAAGGTCTTAGTCAAGACAGAAAGAGTTACTGCAGCAGCCATGTCCTTGTGTGTCAGTGCGGGCAGACTGCGTGGTGCTGATGAGACCTGCTTGCTCCACACAAGGCAAGTGGCAGGCATTTCCAGGAAGGTGCCAGGAGAGCCCATGGCTTGGATCAGTCCCCCTGAGGATGAAAGGGGCGGGGAGTCTTATCTCTAGGTTGAGTTTTTGGTGGAGTTTCACTACTATGAAGACCTGATTATGTCAGTACCTCTCAGCCGACACTGAGGGAGCTGGGAAGTCATGCTCACAGGCCATCCACGACCATAAGGGACAGTGCTTTGCGGCAGGTAGACCCCAGTTGTGTCAAAGCTCAAGAATCCCAACAGGAGCATGGGTGGTCATGATAGTGTCTGATCCAGCGGGGGTGTTGAGAATAATCTAAAGACTTCGATTATTCAGGAAGCGTGTGTCTCACGAATCCTTAGTGTACACCTCCTTCCCACACCCCTGGGCTCCCTTTCTGGTGTGTGTGCTAGAATATGGGTCTCGGTTCTTTTATTCCTTTGGGGATGACAGCACTTTCACTCCTTCCCTAAGTAGGTTTGAGGTTACAACTCCAAGCCGGTGATGGACTCTGCCCTTCCTCAAGCTCAGGGCTGGTTGGTACCTCCTATAAACCCGAGGCTAAACGAGTAGTGATCCGAACCACCATGCCCACTGCTGTCGCTGGCCAGAGGCCGAAACTGAAATTCATCTTCCTTCTCCTTACTTCCCCTTTTAGGTGTTCCCGTCTGCATTTACTGCCTTGTGGTGTGACCCAGACCTTGAGCCTGAGGGTTTAGTTTATCTCCCTTTGTTAGGCCGTAGTTGTTATATTTTTCCCCCAAACAGTCACTGCCAGGACATGGAAGTACAAAGAGGTTCCCATGTGGCCTCCACCCTTAGTCCTCCCCGTTTGGCTCTGCTGCGCTGGGGCAACCCTGTCTCTTACAGGGAATTAGGACCAGTGTCCTGGCCAGCACAGAAGCTCCATTTATGCTTGTGGGTGCTTTGCTCTGAAGGGCCCCTACTGCTTTCGGGTAGATGAGCAATCCTGCTGCACAGTTCTCTCTCAAGAACCTGCTTTTTAGAAGCACTCTGGCACCGATGGCCTTAGCCTGGGTCTCCCATGGAGCAGAGAGCAAGAGAAAGCTCAATCTGGTCTCAGTTTACTCGTGAGTCCCAAAGATAAGGGTATGGATGAAGGGAAAGTGTGAGAGAAGAAAACACTGAAGGCTGGTCCTCTTGTTACTGCATTGGCCACCACTTCCTCAAGAGCAGAGAGAGGCACTGGATATGTGGACATGTGTGTTCTTGGAGTGCGGGATTGTGAGTGTGTGCAAGGGGGGACATCACGCAGCTCAGAGTAATGCACAGAGCGGGGAGAGAAGGCTCCTCCTGCGCTCCGTTTCTTCTCATCTCTCCTCCCCACTGGCTACACCCCCAGGGCAGCTAGTTTCTCCATGACTCTTCTACTGTGTTGTCTGATGCTGTCGGGGTCCCTGAGGATTCCACATGCCACTCCCTTGGCGGAGCCCTTTGCCTACTCCCAGCAGAGCAGGGTTGGCATGTGGGGCATGAGTGTCCTGAGACCCAGGGCTCAGTCAAACTGTCAGTGGAGGGGAAGCATGGCAAGATGTGACAGAGCAGATGGTGCATTTCTAGACTTGAGAAACAAGGCAGACTTTGAAAAAGTCTGAAAATGCACATGGCCTTTTTGTCTGCTCACATTTCAAGTTCTAGTGATCTACTGCTCAATGCAGAGCTGATAGTGAGACCATGCTGTACACTTAAAAATGTGCCAGGAGATATATCTTATGTTGTGTTCTGATCACAAAAAATAAAGAGGACAGGAGAAAATGTTTGGAGGGATGGCTGCTTATGGCATAGATTCTTAGTGATGGTTTTGTGTGTGTGCACACATGCACACGTGCAATTAGTCACTCAGTCACCTGGCTCTTTGCAAGCCCATGGACTGTAGCCCACCAGGCTTCTCTGTTTAGGCAGTGTTAGTGTGTGCTTATCCCAAACTCATCAAATTACATTCATTAAGTATGTACAGCTTTCTGTATATCAATTATATATTGGTAAACAGTTTATTGTTATTATCACTGTTGTTATTTTCAATGACTCGCCTTGTAGTTAATGGAGGTATCTCATCACAGGTCATATCTGGTTTGATTTGACCTGGAAGCAGATAATCCTGGTTAGTTCTGTCAGGAGATGGATGCTTGGCTGCCTAGTTTGAAGCTGCCTTTCTGACCATTTCTTTCCTTTCCTGAAAGGGGAATAACAGATAAAGACCACCAGAGTAGAGATGTGAAAGCTAGGAGGTAGACTTATCTGTGAGGTCGTAAAGGTCAGCAAGAGTGAACGTTGACATTCTAGGAATCAGCAAACTAAAATGGACTGGAATGGGTGAATTTAACTCAGATGACCATTATATCTACAACTGTGGGCAGGAATCCCTTAGAAGAAATGGAGTAGCCATCATGGTCAACAAAAGAGTCTGAAATGCAGTACTTGGATGCAATCTCTGAAACAACAGAATAATATCTGGTAATTTCCAAGGCAAACCATTCAATATCACAGTTATCCAAGTCTGTGTCCCAACCAGTAACACTGAAGAAGCTGAAGTTGAACAGTTCTATGAAGACCTACAAGACCTTTTAGAACTAACGCCCAAAAAAGATGTCCTTTTCATTATAGGGGACTGGAATGCAAAACTAGGAAGTCAAGAAACACCTGGAGTTACAGGCAAATTTGGCCTTGGAGTACAGAATGAAGCAGGGTAAATGCTAATAGAGTTTTGCCAAGAGAATGCACTGGTCATAGCAAACACCCTCTTCCAACAACACAAGAGAAGACTCTACACATGGACATCACCAGATGGCCCACAGTGAAATCAGATTGATTATATTCTTTGCAGCTGAAGATGGAGAAGCTCTATACAGTCAGCAAAAACAAGACCAGGAGCTGACTGTGGCTCAGATCATGAGCTCTTATTGCCAAATTCAGATTTAAATTGAAAAAAGTGGGGAAAAACCACTAGACCATTCAAGTATGACCTAAATCAAATCCCTTATGATTATACACTGGAAGTGATAAATAGATTTAAAGGACTAGATCTGACAGAGTGCCTGATGAACTATGGACAGAGGTTCGTGACATTGTACTGGGATCAAGACCAGCCCCAAGAAAAAGAAATTTAAAAAAGCAAAATGGCTGTCTGAGGAGGCCTTACAAATAGGTGAAAAAAGAAGAGAAGTGAAAAGCAAAGGAGAAAAGGAAAGACCTATCACCCTGAAAGTAGAGGTCCAGAGAATAGCAAGGAGAGATAAAAAAGCCTTCCTCAGAGATCGATATAAAGAAATAGAGGAAAACAATCGAATGGGAAAGTCTAGAGATCTCTTCAAGAAAATTAGAGATACCAAGGGAACATTTCATGCACAAATGGGCACAATAAAGGACAGAAATGGTGTGGACCTAACAGAAGCAGAAGATATTAAGAAGAGGTGGCAAGAATACACAGAAGAATTGTACAAAAAAGAGCTTCACCATCCAGATAATCACAATGGTCTGATCACTCACCTAGAGCCAGACAACCTGGAATGTGAAGTCAAGTGGGCCTTAGGAATCATCACTACGAACAAAGCTAGAGGAGGTGATGGAATTCCAGTTGAGCTATTTCAAATCCTAAAAGATGATGCTGTGAAAGTGCTGCACTCAACATGCCAGCAAATTTGGAAAACTCAGCAATGGGCACAGGACTGGAAAAGGTCAGTTTTCATTCCAATCCCAAAGAAAGGCAATGCCAAAGAATGCTCATACTACCACAC
This sequence comes from Bubalus bubalis, assembly GCF_019923935.1. Classification (NCBI taxonomy): domain Eukaryota; kingdom Metazoa; phylum Chordata; class Mammalia; order Artiodactyla; family Bovidae; genus Bubalus; species Bubalus bubalis. Next base: position 40,056,508 of record NC_059157.1, read on the forward strand.
AATTGCACTCATCTCACATGCTAGTAAAGTAATGCTCAAACTTCTCTAAGCCAGGTTTCAGCAATACATGAACCATGAACTTCCAGATGTTCAAGCTGGTTTTAGAAAAGGCAAAGGAACCACAGATCAAATTGCCAACACTGCTGGATCATCGAAAAAGCAAGAGAGTTCCAGAAAAACACATATTTCTGCTTTATTGAATATGCCAAAACCTTTGACTGTGTCGATCACAATAAACTGTGGAAAATTCTGAAAGAGATGGGAATACCAGACGACCTGATCTACCTCTTGAGAAACCTGTATACAGGTCAGGAAGCAACAGTTAGAACTGGACATGGAACAACAGACTGGTTCCAAATAGGAAAAGGAGTACGTCAAGGCTGTATATTGTCACCCTGCTTATTTAACTTATATGTAGAGTACATCATGAGAAATGCTGGGCTGGAAGAAGCACAGGCTGGAATCAAGATTGCCGGGAGAAATATCAATAACCTCAGATATGCAGATGACACCACTCTTATCGCAGAAAGTGAAGAGGAACTCAAAAGCCTCTTGAGGAAAGTGAAAGTGGAGAGTGAAAAAGTTGGCTTAAAGCTCAACATTCAAAAAACTAAGATCATGGCCTCTGGTCCCATCACTTCATGACAAAATGACTGGAAAGCAGTGGAAACAGTGGCTGACTTTATTTTCTTGGGCCCCCAAATCACTGCAGATGGTGATAGCAGCCATGAAATTAAAGACACTCCTTGGAAGGAAAGTTATGACCAACCTAGACAGCATATTCAAAAGCAGAGACTTTGGTTTACCAACAAAGGTCAATCTAGTCAAGGCTATGGTTTTTCCAGTAGTCATGTATGGATGTGAGTGTTAGACTATAAAGAAAGCTGAGCACCGAAGAATGATGCTTTTGAGTCGTGGTGTTGGAAAAGACTCTTGAGAGTCCCTTGGACTGCAAGGAGATCCAACCAGTGCATCCTAAAGGAGACCAGTCCTGGGTGTTCATTGCCAGGACTGATGATGAAGCTGAAACTCCAATACTTTGGCCACCTGATGCGAAGAGCTGACTCATTTGAAAAGACCCTGATGCTGGGCAGGATTGAAGGCAGGAAGAGAAGGGGATGACAGAGGATGAGATGGTTGGATGGCATCACCGACTCGATGGACATGAGTTTGGGTAAACTCTGGGAGTTGGTGAGGGACAGGGACACCTGAGGTGCTGTGGTTCATGGGGTTGCAAAGAGTCAGACACAACTGAGTGACTCACTGAACTGAAGGGTCATCATCCTTCATGGTATCTCGTTGGATCAGATGCAGAAGCTGAACACTCACGTGTTTTCTTCAGACTCAGCATCTTGTTCATCCTTGCCATGTGGACCTGCGATGCTCCTCACTCTTGAGACTGACTTTTTGATTTTAGGTTGAAGTCTGCTGATGGACTGAATAAAATGCTTGGTTTTATTAGAATGTTAGCACATAAAGAGATCTTAATCCAAACCCTTCATTTGAAAGAGAAGGAGATTGAGGGATATAGAATTTCTGATTATCCCAAACATACACAGTGCTTCTCTTAGAAAATCCTTTTTTTTAATTCTTATTGTTTAGGGAGGAAATATACCTGCAACTTTCCCCAAGTAGCAGAGGATTAGTCAGCTGTGTGGGAAAGGCAATAGTAATGGGGATATTTTTGTTTATAAATATGAAATGTATAGTGTATCTAAATATATCCCTAAGTATTAATTCTTAAATGATAAGGACATGATGTCTGAGGATTTTAAGAGTAACATAAAAGACGATGCCATCCAGACAGCACAGAGTGAAATCATCAGATCAGATCAGATCAGATCAGTCGCTCAGTCGTGTCTGACTCTTTGCGACCCCATGAATCGCAGCACGCCAGGCCTCCCTGTCCAACACCAACTCCTGGAGTTCACTGAGACTCACGTCCATCGAGTCAGTGATGCCATCCAGCCATCTCATCCTCTGTCGTCCCCTTCTCCTCCTGTCCCCAGTCCCTCCCAGCATCAGAGTCTTTTCCAATGAGTCAACTCTTCGCATGAGTGAAATCATAGGAATGACAAAATCTCATCCCCAGGTCTTCCCAAATCACCTTTCCTCCTGGTAATGGACTCAGGACTGAGTTGGATGATTTTGAAGAAGACAAAAATCAGATAAAGCCATTCTCTTTCCAGCAAAATACCTGTGTATTTCCTCTGGCTGAAAATTCCCATCAGCCAATCCATTTTGCCAATGTCAGTATCGATAAAAAGAATATTATTCCCAAATTCTACAGTTCTAGAAAAGGAAAGTGTGTGATGTTCTGACGAATTGGTTTTTAGGGCTCTAAATTAAGTGTTTAGTACCAGTGTGTAAAATAGGATTTGATAGACCTGTGTTGATATTGCGAGACAGAAAAGAGATGGAGAGGTGGTACATCTAAGGTGCCAGCAGTAATGTCATCAATTAACAGGATCTGGAGTTTGAAAGTGATCTTAGAGGTCATCCAGATGAATCTCCCAATTTTGATGGAGATCAAAGTGAGCCTTAGAGAAGTGGCCTGATAATTAGGAACTGACACACAACAACCATTTAATTTTCGAGTCTTGAAGTCTTCTGTTTTCATTTTGGCTAGGGTGTGAACAAATAGTCATGCATAAAGGAAAAATTAATTAATTAGCAAAGAGAAAGTCTCCATCTAGTGAAAAAATAGAGGTCTTTATTCTGCCCATGTTTTGTAACTTCTTTCTCTGGCTCCTTCTGTTGCATTATTTAGATGGTAGAAGCTATCTCCCTAAGAGTTGGTATATTGAATTCCCCTGCATGTGTTCTGAGAGATTGAGTTCATTTGACTGTTGATTCCTTAGTGCAGCAAGGTATCCCAGAAAGAGATGGTGAGGTAATTTAATTGAAGACCATAGCATCCATTTCAGTCCTTCTTTTCAGATACCCACGTCGTATTCCAGCATAGCCGTGGTATCCTGTGGACTCAAAGTGAAAAGTCTATTATCAGAGCTCACAAACTTTATACTCACGCAGCACAGTTTTATAGCAAGGTTCAGTGATCACAAAATAGAAAGGACCCAAGCAATACACTGGAGAATGATATGACTTGAAACTGTAACCATCGTGAATAAAAATGCACAGATAACCACCAAGTTGTGGGAAAGAGTGTCTTGCCGAGTCAGGCTGTCTTAGCAGGAACCCCTGTGTCTCTATGTGCTGCTCTGCTTAGAATATTCTGGGCCCTGTCCTTCTGCTCTGTAAAACCCTTTTGTTGATGACTCAGTGCTTATTGATTTATATAGATCAAGTGATCTATATAAACATTGGTTTATATAGATTTCAATTCAGTGCTTTGGGGGCTTCCTAGGAGGCTCACTGGTAAAGAATCCACCTGCCAGTGAAGGAGACCCGGGTTCAGTCCTTGGGTTGGGAAGAGCCGCTGGAGAAGGGAAGGGGTATCTTAGCGACTAAACCAGTAACAAAGCTGCTGTGCTTTGTAGCAGCTTCATCTTTTAAAAAGTACTTTTATATACACATATATGTATGACTGAGTCCGTTCAATGTTCACCTGAAACTCACATTGTTAATCGGCTATAGTCGAATATGAAATAAAAAGTTTAAAGAAAAGAAAATACAGTCAGTGCATTTGCCATCACTGCTGGCTGCCTCAGGTTGCCCAGAGCTACACTTGTTGTAATGAAAACTTCTGAACTGGAAAGAAAATAAACTACACTCCCTGAAAAAAAGGTACTTTTGGATACATTTATAGGTATATACATAGACCATGCCTACATGCACCTATATAATTACATACGAACATATATTTATATACACACACATACACAGATGAGCTAAAAGTCGGCTGTGCCGTTCTGTGCTTAGTTGCTCAGTCATGTCTGACTCTTTGTGACCCAATGGATTGTAGCCTGCCAGGCTCCTCTGTCCATGGGGATTCTCCAGGCAAGAATCCTGGAGTGGGTTGCCATTCCTTTTTCTAGGAGATCTTCCCAACCCCGGCCTTGAGCCCAGGTCTCCTACATTGCAGGCAGATTCTTTACCTTCCGAGCCACCAGGGAAGCCCACGAATACTGGAGTGGGTAGCCTATCCCTTCTCTAGGAGATCTTCCCGACCCAAGAATCAAACCGGGATCTCCTGCATTGCAAGAGATTCTTTACCAGCTTAGCTACCAGGGAAGAGAAAATAAACTAGATGATTCATTCCCTTGAGTATGTTTGAAAAATAGTAACCGAGATATTCCTGAAGTCAGGGCGATGCTGACTCCACCACAGAGCAAGTCCAAAACCATCTGTGGGAGATGACAGACGTGGCTACCGGGGCCACCAAAGAGCTTGAAACTTTGCAGTGAAATGAGTAACCCTTCCTTCCCCACATGGTGGGTTTCTCCTCTGCAATTGCGGCCCTGCCTGGAGTGTGTTCAGGTCACAGTCCCTGCCATGAGGCTGGTTATGACAGCCTGCAGGAAGCTATGTGGACTCCCATCCCTGCAAGCCCAGTCTTCACACCTGTGAACCACTGGTCCGCAGATGATGCTCTTCTGCACCGCGGAATCCCCCGGAGAGGCCACTTCCTGAAGATGGGTTTCCATTTCATTGACCTTTTCACAATATTTGTTTGGGGTCAGTCTATTTAAAAAAAAGACACTGTGAGTCCCAGGGTCCCTCTCTGGAGGACAGGAACATGTGCTGTGCTTTCAGTGGTGTCAGATAAGTAAGAGTGCTTGTCCATTTGGGTGGATGCTTTGGGATGACAGTTTCCTAGGAAGAAAAAGGATGGGGAGCAGAAGTCGCTCACAAGTACGAGCCGTAGCCTGAGACTGTTTGAGTGGTTAAAGCCACTGTTTTAGCTCAAAAGAGGTTTCCAGGAAGGAATAACAATAAGAGGAAATCAAGGAGGATGGGAGAGGACTGATCTGGAGCTGTGCTGGCGGTGGTCAAGCCAGGACTCATAAAGCCAGCAGTGCAGACCCGGAGTCGGCCAGCAAGGACATAAATGTGTTTGCCTCAAAGTGAGGGACTGAAAACAACCATTAAAATGAAGTTCTTATATCTACATATAAACATGTGTGTGTGTGTGTGTGCGTGTGTGTGCGTGTGTGTGTGTGTGTGTGTGTGTGTGTGTGTGTAGTGTTAGTTGCTCAGTCATGTCCAACTCTTTGCAACACCATAGACTGTAGCCTGTCAGGCTCCTCTGTCCATGGAATTCTCCAGGCAGGAATACTGGAATGGGTTGCCTTTCCTTTCTCCAGGGGATCTTCCCGGCCCAGGGATTGAACCTACGTCTCCTAAGTTTCCTGTATTGGCAGGTAGAATCTTTACCGTCTGAGCCACCTGGGATGTACATACATACACCTAGCTAGTTCATACATATGCAACACATGTATATACACACATTTACATCTGGCAATTTTATTCATTGCCTTCTTGCTTTATAGTGTCTTATTGATCGTATTTGTCACTAAGTAATTCTTCATTTTTTTATATACTTGAGATTATATCAATTATCCACTAACAAGAATGAATTAATGCACTTCTAATATTTTCTTCTTCTCCAACTCCAAACTTCTTGTGTGCAGATATTTCTCCCATGTCAGAGTTCATTGCATTTGCATTTTGTACTATGCTGTAATCAGTGCTTTGACGTTTTGTGTGTAGATTGCAGAGACAGAGCAGAATGACAGCATTCCAGCTGTGTAAACATTATCTGTCAGAAATTCTTGTAGTGCAATTGGGCCTGTAGACTGTCAGATGCAGTTCAGCATCACCAAATCTCTGATGTTTAATGCTAAATAGCTGAGAAAAATCTCACAGTGGTGTACTTGGTTGGCTGCTCAAAAGCCCATCACATTTTAGATTTAAAGTAGTGGCAACAGTAACAACAACAAAACACAACTGTGCCTAACTGAGCCTCGTTTTGAGGAGTAGGCAACTGAAAAAATAAAGGTTGTTAATACCTGTCTCCCTCTTGGTTAAGTTCTGGATGCTTTATTGTTGCCATGGAAGCTCTTCTGAGAGAAGGGGGTCCTTGATCACTTCCCTGGGATGCACATCTTTAATATCTACTGGACATTACCCACATCCATCCCAATGACCACAGTGACTTCCTTAGTTATCAAACATAGGACTTTCCACTCCACTGGGCTGAAACATCAAGACCGTGTTACGCAAGGAAGATCTCATTGACTCCCAATACAGGCATCTCGCTGTTACTTTGTTCCTCCTTGAAGAAGAACTGAGGATTTGTGCAAACTTTTGCTGAAAGATCTCTCAGCATAGATTGACTGAAAGATCTCTTCTTCATAATGTGCTCTGAGAATCTCCTGAAGTTGTCCTGTCCCAAATCAGGATCGTGGACACATAAGCAGTGAAAGCTGCAAAAACGCCAATATTTCATGCATTGGAGAAGAAAATGGCAACCCACTCCAGTGTTCTTGCCTGGAGTATCCCAGGGTCGGGGGAGCCTGGTGGGCTGCCGTCTATGGGGTCGCACAGAGTCGGATACGACTGAAGCGACTTAGCAGCAGCAGCAGCAGGGAAAAAAAAATCCCATGAGGAGAGCTGGGAGAACTGGAAATGGTTAAGAAGTCAGTGCCTGTTTGTTTGTTTCTTCTCTTGTTTCCACTTATAGTCAGGAATGGAACAAATAATTAAAAATGAGTTAAAAATGTCAAGGATCCATAAAGGCTCTCTTCCTTGTTCCATCAAGCAAAGCAAGGCTCCTTTTTCCGTATTATAAAATGCACATTCATTTTACAAAATACAGAAAATATGGATAAGCAAAAAGACATGAAAAACCCCAGCACCCACCATGCAAAGACAATCTGTTAATATTTTAATTTAATGATAATGTCCGTTGGTTTGCGCTCACAATAAGAGTCCATACTGCAGATTTTGTCAATATGGTTTTTCCCTTAAAAATGCCATTTGATAATTTTCAGGACAATATAATTTCAAATTAATAATTTAGTCCTTCAATTTGTAGTCTAATAAAAACAGAATTCTATTCTATGTATATATCATAACTTTTAACCAATGCTTTATTATTGGACATTTCATATTTAATAGTACTTAAAATATTGTCATGTAACATTATTTTCTATACATACATTCAGTTCAGTTCAGTCGCTCAGTCATGTCTGACTCTTTGTGACCCCATGGGCTGCAGCATGCCAGGCCTCCCTGTCCATCACCAACTCCCGGAGTTTACCCAAACTCATGTATATCAAGTTGGTTATGCCATCCAAACATCTGATCCTCTGTCATCCCCTTTTCCAGCCTTCAATCTTTCCCAGCATCAGGGTCTTTTTCAATAAGTCAGTACTTTACATCAGGTGGCCAAATTATTGGAGTTTCAGCTTCAGCATCAGTCCTTCCAATGAATATTCAGGACTGATTTCCTTTAGGATTGACTGGTTTGATCTCCTTGCAGTCCAAGGGACTCTCAAGAGTCTTCTCCAACACCATAGTTCAAAAGCATCAATTCTTTGGTGCTCACTTTCTTTATAGTCCAGCTCTCACATCCATGCATGACTACTGGAAAAACCATAGCTTTGATTAGACGTACCTGTTGACAGATTAATGTCTCTGCTTTTAATATGCTGTCTATGTTGGTTATAGCTTTTCTTCTAAGGAGCAAGAATTTTTTAATTTCATGGCTGCAGTCACCATCTGCAGTGATATTGGAGCCCAAGAAAATAAAGTCTGTCACTGTTTCCATTGTTTCCCCATCTATTGGCCAGGAAGTGATGGGACCAGATGCCATGATCTTTGTTTTCTGAATGTTGAGTTTAAGCCAGCTTTTACACTCTTCTCTTTCACTTTCATCAAGGGGTTCTTTAGTTCTTCTTCGTTTACTGCCATAAGGGTGGTGTCATCTGCATATTTGATGTTATTGATAGTTCTCCCGGCAACTTTGATTCCAGCTTGTGCTTCATCCAGCCCGTCATTTCACATGATGTACTCTGCATATAAGTTAAATAAGCATGGTGACAATATACAGCCTTGAGGTACTCCTTTCCTGATTTGGAACCAGTATGTTCTATGTCCTGTTTTAACTGTTGTTTCTTGGCCTGCTTATAGAGGTCAAGAGGAAATAGAGGAAAACACATACATTATAGTTTCCTTAAAGAAATTCCTGTACGTAAAAATTCTAGTTCATAAGTTTTTGCCATTTTGTTATTTATGTATTTTAAAATGACTCTTGACATTTTACTTTTATCAACACAGTTTGTTTCCATTTTTATATCCTTCCTAATGGTGGGCATTAAAAATATTTTTTTATACAAGAAATAGAGTTATATTTTATTTGACTAGTTCTTGAAGCTAGTTTTAATTTAATTTGTTTTCTAGTTTTCAAAACAAAAAGTGGCATTAAAAACTTATACTTCAGCAATGATCATTACAGCATAACCCAAGAGGGGTAAAACTTGGAAATGCAGCTTCAATTTTGTGCTAATATTCCCAGTATTGTTCCTTAGCCTAATTCTTCTCCCTCACCCACCCCCACCCTTTTTTTTTTTTTTTTTTTGGCATGTGTGTGTGTGGGGGGGAAGGAGTGCATCACTAGGACACACAAAATTCAATACTCTCATATTCAGAAATAATCCTGTAATTCCATCCACAGGGATGAAGCCTTATTGAATGATAAGCCTTTATTTTAAAGTTATTAGAATTCATGTTGTTTGTGTCTCTTACCAGTAATGTTTGCATTTTTAAGAGACAAACAGAGGGCTTAAGCAAATGAAACTTATCAAGAACAATTAAGTTTTAGGAAAGTATTTACTCTCTAAAGCCTTATGATCAACAGTATATGTAGCTGCAGTTCCAGGTCCCAGCCAGGCCAACCCTCTTCTGCTTTTGTTTACAGAGGAGTTGTCAGGATCTTGTGCGTGTGTGTGCTGCTAAGTTGCTTCACTCATGTCTGACTCTTTGTGACCCCGTGGACTGTAGCCCACCAGACTCCTCTGTCCATGGGATTTCCCAGGCAAGATACTGGAGTCGATTGACATATCCTCCTCCAGGGAATCTTTCCAACCCAGGAATCGAACCCGCATCTCCTGAGTCTCTTGCTTTGGCAGGCGAGTTCTTTACCACTAGCTGCCACTTGGGAAGCTTGTGGTCCAATCAAATAGTCTGAACATCAGTGGGACGTAGGATAAGCCAAAAAGGACAAAGCACCCATTCAGCCAGGAGTTTGAAAATTTATCCTCAGACTCTTCCCTAGAGATCTCTCTCTCTCTCTCTCTCTCTCTCTCTCTGGGTTATTTGAAATACCTTGCTATCCCTCATCCAGCCATGGACCACATCTAAAATACCCTGCTCTAAAGGTTGCCCTGTCTGTATTTGAATGCCACCTGGAGGGCAGGAATAATAACTCACCGAAGGAACATATTCTCTTGCAGAAAAAATTATTTCAAAAGTTGCTTGTATTGAGCTAAAACTATTTAATAGCATCCAATCATAAATGTAAAAGCTACATTAAGAATTAAATTACATCAGGCACTGTTCTAGCCTAGGTTCTTTGCCTGTTCCATTTAAGTTTGTTCTGAATGGGGAGGGCCGATGATCCCATTTTATAGAAGGAGAACTGAGCCAGAGAAGGTTTGAAACTTTGTCCAAGGTTATTGCAGTTGGTGAATGATGATTCCCTTCAAGCCCAGGTAGTTAGACTCCAGAATCTGTGTTTTTAGACTGTGTATGCTATACTACTTTCATGCTTTAGGCGCTTCAAGGAGGGCTTTCCAGGCGGTGCTAGTGATAAAGAACCCACTGGCCAGAGCAGGAGACATAAGAGACCCAGGTTTGATCCCTGGGTCAGGAAGATCCCCTGGAGGAGGGTGTCACTACCCACTCCATTTTTTTGCCCAGAGAATCCCATCGACTGGAGCCTGGCAGTCTAGGTTCTACAAGGTCGCAGAGTCAGACACGACTGAAGTGACTTAGCACATACACACACGTGCTTCAAAGACAGACCTAATAAAAATGTCTTTTCCTTAGGAACTGATGACTGCAGTCTTCATTAAAGCATGGGATGTGGCACTGCCACCAGCATGGGGACAGAAGAGCATCACAGATGAGCGAGGCAGAACTTCTGAACGTGTGAAAGGAGTGTCAGATCTGATTCGGCCCTTGGCTTCCTGACTCGGTAGTTCTGAATGACACGGTTGATTCACTAGCTTCTGGAACTGTGTATCAAGGCTACCTGATGAGCTTATAACCAGGGCAGATTATTAAATAGTATGTCCTGGAGACATTGATTCTGCAGACCCCGGCCTGGGTCAGGAATCTGCTTTCTTACCAAAGCTCCCTGTGTGAATCACATGGACTCTGGTTTGGAAGCCACAGAATTTCCTAACTTGTTCTTTCTCAAATTATGGTTCCCAGAGAGCAGCATCAGCATCATCTGGCACTTGTTAGAAGTACAAATTCTTTGTCCCCAACTTGGACTTAAGGATTGTGGAAAGCTGTTTTAACAGACCCTGCAGGTGACCCAAATGCTTGTGAAGGTTTGAGAACCTCTGCCCTAACTTAACTTTACATCAAATCCTCAGGAAACACACAGTGTTAGTCTAGACAGCAACTCCCTAGAGAATAATATCAGTGCTCAAACGACATTCAACATAATCTTGTATTACAGCTTTTTCTGATTTTCTTTTTTAAATCATGCTTCAATATTTGTTCCCTCTGTGCAAAAAGGAAACCAGGTTGCATATATTTCTCCAGGGTAAAGTGAAGAGAAAAGAAAACCTGCTTTCCTAGAGGATGGAAAAAAATCAGTAGAGCTGTTTCTGAATCATCCTTGAATTATTCAGTCCTTATGGATAGAAGTTATCCTTTTGGTAAAATTTCTTTTTTTATTTATTATTAAAATTAAATGACACTTGCAGTATTAGGCGCCATTTATCACTCTTTTTCTCTAAGCCAGGGTATTATAAACTCTTCACAAATACTAATTAGTCTCCTTTCCATTTTGGGGAGGTTGAGGTCAAGGATGTAGCCTTCATTGTACGTGGGATAAAATGAAGGCAGGTGAACAATTGTCTCCCAATTTGTATTCACTTGCCAACAATTCAATAACAGTGTTCTTTCCATTTTTAGCTGCCTGTATAGTAACACATACTTGACTTTCAGTTACTAATTTCTTATATTTTTGAAAGCATTCATTTGTAATTAACCTTTGGACACATTTTAGTGTGTCATTTGGGCTTACAGCTCATAATAGGTTGTACCTAAGAGTAAAATACTGTTTTGTGCAGTAATTTAAAATAAATTATTTGAAATTATTTGAAAGTCTTATTTGAAAAAGACTTATCAATTGTCAGTGACCTTTGATCATTTATCATATAATCAGCATGGACTTTTTAACAAACAAAAGGCCCTTCTAATCACCCAATGAAAAATCAAAGATGCCAGCATTCTAATAGTCAGAAATTTTAAGTGTTTTCCCTAAATATATCCTTATTATTTAGTTTTCGGTACTATTAATGTACAGTGCTACACTGAAAACTTAATGCATGTTAATAAATCTACATACAATGATACATCCTCAGCTATTAATAGATATATAAATAAGTTGGTGGATAATTAATAGATGATTGATAAATTGACCAATAGATGGTGGATAGAGCTAAACTTGGAGAAGGCAATGACACCCCACTCCAGTACTCTTGCCTGGAAAATCCCCTGGATGGAGGAGCCTGGTAGGCTGCAGTCCATGGGGTCGCTGAGGGTCGGACACAACTGAGCGACTTCACTTTCACTTTTCACTTTCATGCATTGGAGAAGGAAATGGCAACCCACTCCAGTGTTCTTGCCTGGAGAATCCCAGGGACGGGGGAGCCTGGGGGGCTGCCGTCTCTGGGGTCTCACAGAGTTGGACATGACTGAAGCGACTCAGCAGCAGCAGAGCTAAACTTACCTTTTCACAATGTTTATTGGGCATAGAGTATGTGTGTGTTGGTGTGTGCGTGTGTGTAAAAATTTCAGGTCAACCACTAATTAGATATGCATTTCTGGACGCTAATGCTAAGTTCAAGTCAAGGTGGTTAAATTAATTTATTTGGGCTTAAACGACTCTTCAAACTGGCAAGGTTTCTCTGGGATTTTCAAGTAATTTCCTGAGGTGTGTCAAGTCTGCTTGCATCCATTTTGGTTTCTACTGGTTTTGATTTTTCAAAAACCGTCTTATCATGGAGACTCTTCCTTTTTAAAACATTACTTTATTTTTAATCTGAGGATAATTGCTTTACAATATCGTGTGGGTTCCTGCCATACAATCATGAGTCAGCTGTAGGCGTGCACATGACCCCCGTCTTGAACCTTCCCCCACCCCGCCACCTGGTTTGGGCTCCCTGCGTCACATGGCAAGCTTCCCCGGGTGGCTGCTTTACATACAGTAACGTGTATGTTTCCATGCTATTCTCTCAATCCATTCCACCCACTTTTTCCCCCAGTGTGTCCACAAATCTGTTCTCTATATCTGTGTCTCTGTAGCTGAGAAACTCCTCTCTGCATGGATTCATGTGATTGACTTTTATTCAGCATCCATGATTGACCATCCACTGTGCAAAGTGCTGAGCATGAAGAGATCCAGAGAGACCGAGCTATGGTTTGTTCAACCACCATCAAAAATCAAGCCCACAGGCTGAATTTCTTTTCCATAGTTCATCCTTTCTGGCTCATGACTTTATCCATGTTAGTGATGTGGCATTAATGTGCGTGGTTGCTTAGGAGCCAGGCTGCACTTCCCCACCCCTCGGTTCTATGACCTTGGACTTCCCACATATTGTCTTATGTAAAATGAGGATGGCTGAACTAGCGCATGCAGCACTCTCGCCGAAAGCTCCGGGAGGGTTTCGTGAACATGGCCGTGGCTATTATCCTGAGGAAGCCGGGGCACGGGTGACACATGTGCATGGAGGACCAGGCTGCTGGCTGCACTGAGCGCCCCCGTCTGCTCGCCGCCCAGGCTCCTGTAAGGCATCCTTTCAAGCACTCTGCTGCCTTGCTTCCCCAGAGGAGGTCCCCCCAGGTCTTCCTTCTAGAATGCACATTTGTTTTGTGTTGTTTTTGGAGAAGTGCTGGTGGATTTACACTGATTCTGGGAGGCTGGTTTGGGCAGGGTTGGGGGAGCAGATTTTTCCTGGTGAAAGTGTTAGTGGCTGAGTCAGGTTTGACTCTGCCACCCCATGGGTTGTAACTGCCCCCAGGCTCCTCTGTCCATGAAATTTTTCTCCAGGTGAGAATAGTGGAGTGGTTTCCACTTCCTCCTCCAGGGGATCTTCCGGACACAGGGATGACACCCAGGTCTCCTGATTGCAGGCGGATTCTTTCCCATCTGAGCCAGCAGGGAAGCCCCTGCCTCACATTTTTCCCCCCTAGCAAGCAGACAAAAGGCAGCACGCATCCTGGTCCCTTTACCTCACATGGTCAAATTCTCTAAAAAGGGAGAGTCACCATCCTTAAAGTCCACGTATTTCTCTTCCCTCTGTTTCATAGATGATTTCCAAACTATGCTTTGCCAGTCATGCTGAAATAGACGAGCTCCTTGCACTGACATGGCAGGGGTTCTAAGGTATGCCCAGACCACCGTCTCCTTATGCATTGCAGGAAGCTCCATTTTAACTCCTGAGGAGTCCATCTTCACCGGCTCAAACTGTGAGGAAACAGAATTGCTGGGCCTGGCCCTTGCTGGGGAGACAGCTCCCACAGGTGGCCCGGAAGCCTGGGAAAGGCAGAGCGCATTTGTCTCCGGATGCAGCGAATCTGAATTTCAAAATGAAAACATCTTAAGGCAAACTGGGAGGAGGGAGTCGCATTTGGCTTTAGTCGTAAGCCCGGAGTGAAGGCTCCTGAGCAAGCCCATCCTTCCCCGGGTTCTCCCTGTGAGGGCCCCTGCCTGGGCGCTGCTTCCCTGGCCGATGTGGCCAGTGTCACCTGAGCCCTTCACACCCTCTGCACTCGCAGCGAGAGCCGTGGGAAGGGAGCTGTCAGCCCTGCGAACAGGGATGCCCCACTGCAGAAATTAATTAACAAGTAGGCTGTAGTAGCCAGGCGTTCTGGGAAACAAACTCACTCAGAAGGACAATGCAGATAGTGGAGTGCACTTTATTACACCGGCGGGCCCGAGGCAGAGTCTCCTCTTAGCCAAGGACTCTGAATAGTTTTTGTGAAAACCTTATATACCCTAAATGTACTTGCTCAAACCCACCTCCCCAAATTCCTTGAAACTACTCTGGACAAGTTAAAAGAGAGATACGATCAAAGTTAACCCATGATTCATGTGTCATAAGCCTAGATAGCTAAACAGTGGACATTTATCAATAGGCCTGTGGTCATACCCGGATAAGCATAATGGGATTTATGACTTTGTTCTGTTACAGAGATAATTAGCATATTCTTTTAGGCAAGAGAGAGTCTAGGTAGGAGCCCTGGGGCTCTTCCATCTGGGCGTCTGATTTTCCTTTGGTGTGCTGCTTCCATAGATACTGGGCGTATAGCTCAAAGTCCACGGTCCGGCCCAAGACGGAGTCCTGCTTTCAAGATGGAGCCTGTTCTGTCTGTTTCCTCCTTCAGGCGAGCATGCCCTGCTTCCCACAGAGTCATCCTTGCCGACTTGACTCAAACCATCTCTCCTTTTCACCAGGCTGCATACTCGTTTTGGAAAACTACGGTCCATGTAGGTAAGACTGTGGGGGCAGATGTGAACTTCCCGAACCTGCTGCTTTCTGACGCCTCCATGTGAGAAGTGCATGAAAGTTAGACTTTTCTCTTTCCCCTCTTCTGAGAGAAGAACAATATTTGAGTGGCTCATCATTTTTGATTGTGGTTCCATCAGGGCTTTTATTTGGGCTTTCATCGACTCGTAGCTCATTTCATCCTGGCTGATGCAGGATGGGGAGCGGTGAAAGGTTTCTGCAACGTCCCTGGTGGGAGGTCGTAGGAAACTGCTTCTTAACCGATTAGGACACACCATTACCTAAGCCCGACCTCCTGTCCTCACGGCCTCATCGTCCTAAATCCTTTTTCCTCTAATCTCACTGGGTCTGGGTGACCCCCACAGGCAGGGGGCAGGTGACATGGTAACTGAGTAGGTCTGGAACCAAAGTTTGGAGTCTCAAAAACTTGTTCAAGGTCATACAGCTGATGAAACCTCCATGATTCCTAAATGCTTTTGTGTACACTGTGCTCTAAAACACCTTTTGTTTTGTTTCTGCCTGAAAATTTTTTTGTTAAACTGTAAGACATCCTTTCCCTGCGTTGATCCTGCCCACCCCCATCACCACTTTCCACTTATTTTTGGTCTTGTCTCCTTGATATTTGTCTTTCTGGCTGTTTTCTCTAAATTGATGATCTGCAGTTTGTATGGCATCGAAGTCCTTTTATTTCATTCTCTCTCCCCCAACTCCAAGAACTTTGTCTTGTGGCATGTCTCATATTCTAGCCAGAGGGGTTAATTAGGAACTATTGATATTTTCATTTTAAATATTTAATCATGCATAATGATATATCTATCTAACCACACTGAGTGGAAATCACTCTGGTAAAAGGTTTGGTCTAAACTGTGGAACTCCAGATTCCTTACTCATCAGAGTTTTTTTTATTGCTTTACTGTGTTGAACATTCCCTGTATATACCTGTTGATACAGGTCATTGCATTGTGTACGTTAAACTTATATGGTGTTATCTGCCATTTATATCTCAATAAAGCTAGAAAAATATTAACAGAGGAAAAAGAGGTTTGTAAAATACTGTGAATAAATCAAAGATCCACATCACAGAGTCTGAAGTTTGCAAAGAATTTGAGATGATGGCTATATAAATTTCATTCTGCATTTGGTTTGGTTTTCTTTGCAATGTAAAATGAAGTCCTTTCTGTGGAGCCAGCCTTGCCTGCATCATCTTCTTCATAGCATCCTCTCCTTTCTTCTTCCTTGGCTTGGCTTGTCATCATGCCAACCCTCTCTCTGTTGATGTCTTCACCTCTGTCCCCCATCTTCCTCTGTGTGTGGTCCACCCTCCGGCAGCACCAGTATTATATGAAATGGAAGATGAATTATTTAAGGACTGTTTATCACAGGCTACTCTGGGAGCTTGCAATTCACATCCGTACTTTTACTATCCCAGTTTTTACCTATGTCAATGCCCTTTCCTTTACGCTGCGGACCTCTGAAGGATCTTTCTTAAGGCTGGTTTGTTTATCAGTTATCTGTTAGGAGCCCGGCTGAGCATCCCCTTGTGGCAGAGTGAGTGGCAACCTCATCCGCCTTGTATTACCCGGAGGACAGAGCTGGTGTTCTGTTTATCTCTGTGTTCTCAGAATCCACTGTGGTTTTGTTTGCTCAGTAAGAATTATTGAATTGAATCCTTACTGAGGTATTACTTTTCTCATGCATGTTTGAATTTTAATGGGAAACTCAAAGGGAAAAGGAGAAAGAAAGAGGAACGGGAAGGAAAAAGAGGCAGAAAGGAGAGAAAGATGTTAGCTTAAGGACTGATGCACTATGGTTTTAAGGAATTAATGGTAGAATTTATATCAGGGGATGTTTTAGGGAGGGCACTTATCTTTTTAAAAGATCGTCTGTATTGATGTAGCTGTGTTTGCTGTAATTGCTCAAAACCTAAATTCTATCTCTTTTAAACATAAGTTGGTGAATTCTTATGGATGTTCATCAGTGATGCATAGTAAGATGAAATCTCTCGTATTCTAGGGAAGGAGGGAATAGCATTGCTCTTGGCCCATCTCAGAAATCTCAGAGGCCCCTGTGGTATCAGTGAGGTGTGTGAGGACCACTAATAGATTTATGCATTATGTAATTTTCACCTTAAGAGATTCAGTACAAATGAATGTTTTGGAAACAGAATTCGAATATTAGCTCCAATTCAAAGTTCCTATATAATCTGGGGAAAGTCTGACAACAGTTCTTTTTCAGTTTTCTAATCTGCAAATTAGAATGAGGCAGCATAGGTCAGGTGTTCTGGATTCTCAAGGCATTGCACTTTCTAGTGCATTACTAACCAATAAAGGGTTTTATATACAAAATCTTAATGCATTGAGAATTATTTGTTGAACCCTTATTCTAAGCATTGCCTGGAATCCAGAAATCAATCAGGCATGGATCTTGCCCTGAGGGAGACTTATACACTAAGGAAGATTTTGTTTTTAATGTAGATAAATACTGGTAACTAAGATAGAGTGTATCCCATTTTAATTAGAGAGTTTAGTTGTTGTTTAGTTGATACGTTATGTCTGACTCTTTGCAACCTCATGGACTGTAGCCCACCAGTCTCCTCTGTCCATGGGATACTCCAGGCAAGAGTACTGGAGTGGGTTGCCATTTCCTTCTCCAGAGGGTCTTCCTGATCCAGGAATTGAACCCGTGTCTCCTGAATCTCCTGTATTGGCAGGTGGATTTTTTTTTTTTACCACTGAGACACCTGGGAAGACAAGAAAGTTTAGGGGAGGTGATATAAGGGCAATGAGAAAAAAAGATTTTCCATGGGTTTGCAGAGTTCTTCTGAAATGTTTTTGAGAGGGTACTGGAAGATGGGTGGAATTTGAGCAATGGAAGTTGGCGGGAGAAAAGGGTATAATGACACAGAAACAGCATAAACAAGATCTGAAGATGGGAAAGTGTGGAGTTTGTGAGTATGTGAAGCATGGACCACAGTCCTGGGCTTCACGGGGGATGGTACAGAGTGAGAGGAGCCCCGGGTGCGTGTTCATAGTGGAATTTAAGATCCCCCGTTAGAAGGTTAATCAGACCACAGGAAAGGAAGTGTGGTAGTGATTGAAAAAGTGTAGGTGAGTCGTTAGAGTGCCCTAAAGAAATGACAGGCGTTGTGAAAAGACGGGAGAGAATGGGTGGGTAGATTACTGAATAAATGAGAGTGTCACTAACTTAGGATAAATGAGTGATCGTGTACATTAACAGCAGGAATTGCCATACAAATATTCTAGACCTATAAAAGTTTTCCTTCCCTTTAAAAAAAAAAAATATATATATATATACACACACACACACACACACTTCTCCCTGTGTGGAAGAAGTCCCTGATATAACAAGCCAGTTTGAGTTCATAATGCGGCAAATCCATGCATGAGAATTTGGGGTACTCAGCAAAAATGGTAAATTATTAGAAGAACTAAGGAAAAGAAACCACTTTTTAATGAAAACCTTGGGGAATTGTCCTCAGAATTGTGCACTGATTTTGGTTTGAAGCAGTGCCATCATTTTTGTTTTTTTATTCGATTCTTTATTAAAATGTGTTTACATTTCCCATTTTAAATACCTGTGTAGCCCCTAAATTATTTTTTTTCCCTTGGAAGATATTGTACTCCCAGCTGAAATTCTTCTGAAACTGACAACTAGAAGACTGTAGACCTAGATCTAGTAATAGCTGAAGTTTCCAAACTTTATCTTAGGTGAATTTTCAGTCTTTTGGGTAGGTCTACTTTTTATTTTTCTCTCTTGCACTGTTACACAAGTCAGATTATTTCAGTGCCCCCTTTAATGTATAATGAACCAGCATACAAATCTATAAATGTTGCTTTTTGATTGGACAATAATTATTTGATAAGAATGAGAAAAATGAGGAATAAATGAGGAATAAAGCTGCTCTCCTAGGTGACACTAATCTGTAATTGTTACTTTGCTGAAAAGGGGAGCCAGTGGGATTCTTAAGATGAAGATCAACTTTGTTTCCATCTCTATGCTTGTATCTTCACATTCCTAGCTCAGAAATGTATTCGGTCTTCAGTTTAATTTTCATTAATTTGACACATGGATTTAAATTCCTTTTAAACAGAATATGATGAAAATAGAGCACATGTATAGTGGGAAACAGGGCAATATATGATTTAAATGTCAGGATGGGGAACACATGTATACCTGTGGCAGATTCATTTTGGTATATGGCAAAACCAATACAATATTGTAAATTTAAAAAATAAAAAAAATGTTAATAATATATATTTTTAAAGATGGGTAAGGATAGTTGTACATTTCTATCAAATGCTGGTTCTTGATGAAAAGTCAAGTTAAAGAGAGGAGAATGAGGAGACCACCAGAGATTCTCAAAGACTCTTATAGATATTTCCAAGAATGTTCATGTTTCTTGACATTGTTCTCATATTAAAAAAAAATAAAATTAGAGGTCTACTGTAAAAAAATAATTTCTATAAAGTGGAAAGTTTCCTCCAATTAAAAACAATCAGCCAGTTGTGTACCATTCCAATCTTTTCATGTATATTTATAAATAACTCAGTGTTTGATTCACATAGATCAATTTCAATTGCTATTGCCAATTCTATTATTCTGTCAACATATATAACTGTTTTTTAACCCAATTTGGATCATAGCATAGTGAAAGGGAAGTGAAAGTATCGACAGTGTTAGATGGCCAGTTGTGTCTGACTCTTTGTGACCCCGTGGACTGAAGCCCACCAGACTTCTCTGTCCATGGGATTCTCCAGGCAAGAACACTGGATTGGTTAGCTATTTCCTTCTCCAGGGGATCTTCCTGACCCAGGGATTGAACCCAGGTCTCTGGCATTGCAGCCAGATTCTTTACCGTTTGAACCACCAAGGAAGCCCCTATTAGTAAAGCCCCTATTAGGAAGCCCCTAGCACTAAAAGTAAATTCAAGTGGGCCAAGGCATACATGGAGAAAAAAGAAGCTTTTTTATAAAACAGATTAATACAAAATACTCAAATTTGAATATACGTGGTGTAATTTCACTTATATATTCCATTGGAAATATTTTAGTAGGAAATACCAGAGATCATAAAGAATGATCCTTAAATTATCATGCCTATTATTATTTGACCTGTTAACTCATTTTGTAATGTTTGATGTACATCATTCTTTATCCACATACACATCCTACCTTATTCTTCTCAGCGGCTGCATAAAGTACCATGATATTGCTGGACTTCCCAGGCAGCACAGTGGTAAAGAATCTGCCTGCCAATACAGGAGATCCAGGAGCCACGGGATCGATCCCTGGGTTGGCAAGACTTCCTAGAGGAGGGCGTGGCAACCCACTCCAGAATTCTTGCCTGGAGAATCCCATGGACAGAGGAGCCTGGCAGGGCTACAGTCCATGGGGTCACAAAGAGTCAGACAGGACTGAACACGCACTGACTATGACTGTGATATTGCTGAACCGTATTTTAGCCATTGTTTTATTGAGAAAATTTAGATATCCGAGTGCTAGTATGATGAATGGCAATTCAATGTAATTAACACATGTTTATTTTTCCACATGTGTGTTACTTAGAATGGATTTTGATGAGTACTACCAAAAAAAAAAATCCCTACTACAGCAAATAACACTCTTTGTATTTGGTATGAGAGGGATATTGTCTTGATGTCAGTAATGTAAAGCCTTTTAATGTTTGTTGAATTCACCAAACTTATCAGTAAAAATTGATTTTATTGTTACATTAATCTGTGATTCTTTCTGTCATGTTCAATGGGCATGATTCTCTTTCTGAGAAATGCCTATTCATTTGTTTTGCCAATTTTTTCCTTCCATGTTAATTTTTTTTTAATGATTTTTAGAAGTATTTTCTATGCTATGATTTTAAGAATGCTAAGAATTTGCCTGGCATGTAATATATTTTAGTATTGGCAGTTATTGTGGCCCCATTGCTTGTCTTTGAATTTGTTTATATCATTCATAACTTCATAAAAGTGTCTTGACTATGAGAAAGATTGTCCAAGTTTAGGAAAAAGCATGAGTTGAGGCTTGATGATAGAATGACTGTGCAATTTCTACTATTATAGGAAGAATAGAAAAATAAACCAATATGACAGATATAAAGTAAAACATTTGTTCCCTTATTCCATAAGTAGTATATATAAAATAAATTAAAAAAACCCAACATTCTCAATATTTCAGATTTGTTTTACTTGTCTAAACACATATAAGCAAAAATATAATCTGTATTCAAAATGCTAATTTGGCCTTTAAAATCTGACTGTATTAATTAGGATGAATTAGAGCGACCTTGTCTGTCAGACCTGACATTTAATATGTATGACAATTAGATTTAAACCCAGTTGACTGATGAAAACATTAGCACACAGTAAAATGGTTTGAAACAAACACTTCCAGCTTTGTGCTCAGGATCTTGACTGTCGCTGCATACCTTACAGAATTGTTTCCATACTCTAATCATACTCGTATGTTAGCAGTTAAAGTTGAAATACATAGCAGAGTTCTTTTCACATCATATACTCTAAGAGGACTTCTGGGGTGCGTGAAATGAACATTTAGGCTATGTATTTTTTCACTGGGCTTCCCAGATGGCGCTAGTGGTAAAGACTCTGCTTGATAATGTAGGAGACACAAGAGACATGGGTTTGATCCCTGGGTCGAGAAAATCCCCTGGAGGAGGGCATGGCAGCCCACTCCAGTATACTTGCCCGGAGAATCCCATGGACAGAGGAGCCTGGTGGCTACAGTCCATGGGGTCACAGAGTTGGACATGAGTGGGCACACATTCATTCATTAGGTGATTTATGTTATAGGTTATAGTCTAGGAATTTTTCTGCATCCACATAATATACTATAAAATCCTAGAACTGGACATGACAGGAGATTTATCCTGTCTTCTAAAAAAAAATTCACCAGTGATAAGGCAACAAATCCCTTCCTATAAAGGACAGAAATCAGGTGGGAGGAAGAGACATACGCACAATGAGGTGTCCTGGTTCAAGAGACGTCTTGAAATGTCAGGGTCCGACTGTCGACTCCGCCTTCTAAGTGTAGAAGGTCAGTTTTCCCAGTATCTTCAGAGCTCCCCAAATAGATAAAATAAGATAACAGGAAAACTGCTGTGCTATTTGGGATCTCCTGACAGTTTTAAATATTACATGATAAGCTAAATTGCATGTGAAATTAGGATTACTTTGTGAGTATCAGACTAAAGATATTTAGCCGAAATAGCGTGAAAGCAAATGCCTGTAATTCTGACACCTTGGCGTTCCTGCTGTTCACTAAAGAAACACCAGGCAGGTTCCACAGCCCCAGCTACCTTAGATCTGCGCAGCACAGGTGGGAAGTGTAATGGTCCTCACTGCTCCAGATTCTGAAGAATATACTCTTACTACAGTGACTCCATCTCACCCTTAGGGATTAGGGTCCTGAAACCTGCTGTGGGCAAATAACTTGAGGAAAAAAATGTTTTTCTTTTTAAATGGGGCTCAGAGGACAGTATATCACAATCAAATGTAGTAAAACCCTAATATTAAAAGATAATAATTAAATAAAGCAAAAGAATAGCATTTCTTCATGTTAAATTGGTAAGATTAGGAACTCTGCCATTGATGATGTCTAGGGCAGAGAGCCAGTGGGAATTTGCTGTATGACACAGTGAACTCGTACTTGATTCTCTGTGACAGCCTAGAAGGGTGGGATGGGGTGGGAGCTGGGAGGGAGATTCAAGAGGGAGGGGACATATGTATATCTATGGCTGATTCATGTTGATGTATGGCAGAAACCACTACAATATTGTAAAGTAATTATCCTCCAATTAAAAATAAAATGCAATTAAAAAACTATGTCTAGGGCGTAAGGAAACATTTCCACTGTGGTATAGAAACTATTACCTAAAAGAACCTTGCCACAATTACTAGCTTTTGACAAGTTGTCAGTAATTTCGTTTTTTTATTTGTGCATGGGTGAACAATACTCAGAGGCTGATTATGAGTTTCAAGTGAAATGCTTCATGGAAGCACAGAGAAGTTCTCAATAAAAGTTAGCTATTATTGATAGCTAATTATTATTATCTCATTATTTTAAAAAACTTATTGATGTCATCTTTATTCTTTAATATGGACCATGGACACATGCAAGAAAGCTCTTTGTAGAGTAAGAAATTTCCTCTTTGGAAAGTCTCTGCACTTGTGTGTCATTAAATTCTGCAGAAATTTCAATGGTAACCCCAGTTTTTCTGGCCTTCTTCTTCCATGTTGTTAGTCGAATGTCATTAAAGTCAGCTCCAATGGATACAAACCCAGTCCTCTGGTTTGTCATGTAGGGGGAGCACTTCTTTTCAATCACATTTGTTTTCCAGTTTTCAACTTGAATTAAGTCCTGCCAAAAATCACTGCAGATGGTGATTGCAGCCATGAAATTAAAAGACACTTACTCCTTGCAAGGCAAGTTATGACCAACCTAGATAGCATATTAAAAAGAAGAGATATTAATTTGCCAACAAAGGTCTTTCTAGTCAAGGCTATGGTTTTTCCAGTGGTCATGTATGGCTGTGAGTTGAACTGTGAAGAAAGCTGAGTGCTGACGAATTGATGCTTTTGAACTGTGGTGTTGGAGAAGACTCTTGAGAGTCCCTTGGACTGCAAGGAGATCCAACCAGTCCATCCTAAAGGAGACCAGTCTTGGGTGTTCATTGGAAGGACTGATGCTGAGGCTGAAACTCCAATACTATGGCCACCTGATGTGAGGAGTTGACTCATTGGAAAAGACCCTGATGCTGGGAAAGATTGAGGGCAGGAGGAGAAGGGGATGACAGAGGATGAGATGGCTGAATGGCATCACTGACTTGATGCACATGAGTTTGGGTTAACTTTGGAAGCTGGTGATGGACAGGGAGGCCTGGCGTGCTGCGGTTCATGGGGTTGCAAAGAGTTGGAGATGACTGAGCTACTGAACTGAACTGAACTGAAGGCGCAGATTGCGTTTCTACACTCTCATTCTAGACAGAGTGTCCCTCACAGCCCGTCTCTCCCGCAGAGAGTAGGTGGCACGTTTAGCAGCGGATCGCCTCTGTATTTGCAAGGTGCCTCTCTGCTTGAGTCCAGCCACGTTCTTTGCTTTGGTTTCATGTGTATGAAGACACAGCCATGGAGTTACCTCCATTTCTCTGTCTTCCATCAACTCTGATCTGTGAGCACTTCACACGTTCAGAGCTTCTCTGACTAGGGTCTTCTCTTTTTTTCTGGAAAATCCAGGATTTTTCTCCTAGGCTGTTGCATCATGGTTCCTTCTTGATGTATCTTTACTTGTGGAATGCCTCTGTGCTGGTCTTCAGGTCACTTGTCATAGAGCTGCTCTGTAAGTAGTTGTGGTTTGGGCTGCCCCTGGAGAGGGGGAGCCCAGCCTTTCTATTCCTGTGGGAACTTTCTTCTCTGTCTAGGTCTAGAAATGCTGGCACTTTGGTTTTCCTATACTGAGATCACTGTGCAAACTGAAAGAGGGTTTTGTTGTCATTGTATTTTTGGTCTTTTGCTTCATTTTAATCTAAGATGGCAATGAGTCTCATCTAGATGAGACTTGAGTCTTGACTCTCGTAATCCTATTGGCCAGGGCTGCCGGAGCATCCTATGAGGATTCTGTAGCTGGATGTGGATACAGTGGGAAATAGAATCGCCTTTGATAAGTTGTCAAGATAACAGCTTATACTCTCTGTATGGTAACTCATATCATGACTATTTTTGTTTCTGCCAGAAAAATTTTTGACTCTAAGATAATCTTTCAAGACAGTCTCCCGTGTGTTGATTTTACAGTTCAGTTTTCAGAGTTTTGAAGATATTACTTCTAGTCCTTAAAAAAATAATAACCAATTAATTATTGTATGTGAAAGTATTTTATAAGCTACAAAGTACAGTTAAAGAGCTATGATAATAATTCTATTTCTTGAATCTCTTCACAAAGAACAGATATGTACCATGATGATTCTAGTTGTCATCTGTAGGTGTATATTCTATTTTGATGGACATAGACAGTTTAAACTTAGACTGTCTTTAAGATAAAATCTATGCTAGTCTATCGTAGACTGTCCTTTACAGAGTTATTCCCACTGTATCATTATAACTGACAAATTTTGATCATCAGAAGGCATTTTAGTATTTGAAAGCTTTAAATCTTCATGAGTAAACACTATGAACAAAACTAAATAAAAGTTTGTTTACTAAGGGCTGTAACACCCTTCCTAACAGGGATTCCCTGTGGCTTAGATGGTAAAGCATCTGCCCGTGATGCGGGAGACCTGGGTTCGATCCCTGGGTCAGGAAGATCCCATGGAGAAGGAAATGGCAACCCACTCCAGTACTCTTGCCTGAAAAACTCCATGGACTGTCTGCTGAGGAGCCTGGTAGCCTACAGTCCATGGAGTCGCAAAGAGTCGGACACGACTGAGTGACTTTCACTTCACTTCACTAACACCCTTAAGTAGCACTATAGCTGTTTGAGATATTTGCTTCATTCAAAATTGTGTTTAGGTGGATAGATAGGTAGATGGTATGGAACTTCTATTCCCTTTTGCCTTGTGACAATTTTTTAGAAAATACACAATTCATATTGTTTTGTATTATTTTGTGATATCTCATATAATCTGAATTGATATTATTATTCTTACTTGAGGATACACATTTGAATAAAGAGTTAGATTTTAGACAGACAATCTTACTGAGGCTATGTCTGCTTCATTAAGAACTCACTTATTAATATAATTCTAAGAAATAAAATGTCCCAGCTTCACTGTCAGATTATAAAGTACCCTTACTTAGCCGCTCCTGAATTATTTTACCTCATGGCAGGAATCTGTAAACTAGTTTTGAGTTTAAAATGCAAGCCTTTCTCAAAGCTTTCTGCCACATTGTATAAAACTACCAATTAATAAGATCGACTTTCCCCATGGATCATAAATCACTACCAAATTGACAATGGATTTTATTCACCTTTGTAGCTTCTGTGCTCCTTGGAGTAAATTAAACTGAGTTTATCTATCAAAGCCTTTGATCCTGGAGACAATTCATCCTGCTTATCTCAGGACACTTTGCCTTTTTTGGAAAATTCATCTTCTTTGCATGTTCTTCTGTAACTTAGAAAAGGCCCTAACTTAAATCCCAAGATCTGGGTTCGTGCCTCACTCTTCCCAGAGGCAGAGGCTAGAATGATGATGGGGGGGTCTCCGTGGTGCCCTCTGGAGATTTCTGTCTGCATCACTTACCTGGACACTGCCACGTCATCCTGGGTATCTGGAACTGACACTTGATGACTTTGTCCTTTAGAGTAATCTTTGAAGGGAAATTTTGTCACTAGTGTCTCTCTCTTTTTTAAACATCTCAATGGCATTTTTTGTTGTGTTTGTTTTGCAATACGTTTGAACAGTGAATATACAGCAGAAACCAAACATACAAATGACTCTTCTCCTAAATATAATTGTAGAAACTGTGTGTATGTTCTTTCAAAAAATCATAATGTGTCTGGGCAAAGACCAATCCGTTGCAGGTGCAGTGACAGCTCTTGCTGAAGATGCTGCTGTGAGAGCATTTTAGTCTGGAGGCATGAGCGTTGGTTGGGCTCACGGTAGGATTCTCTAAGGCATGGTGCATTTCTACAGTGTCAGACTCTCGCCGGTGCCTGCCACATGGCCAGTAGGACTGTATGTCTAAGATACACATGCGTCTATACACGTATGTGTGCATGCACACACACGCTATTCAGTCAATATTATGACTTTTTATTGAGATAATTTGTTAGAGCCTTTAAGATAAATGGTAAAATTTAGGGAAAGGCAAAGAGATTTCCCATATATCCTCTCTCCCCACACACACACAACCTCCCTGCTTCCCAGTATCCTTCAACTGATGATCAGTTGTAGTCGATGAACCTCCACTGATACATCATCATCACCCCAAGTCTCTAGTTTACCTTAGTGTTCACTCTTGATGTGTTTGGACAAATATACAGTAACATATATCTGTCATTACTATGTCTTGCAGCATAGATTCACTGCCTTAAAAACCCTCTGTGTTCTGCCTGTTTATCCCTGCCTAGGATCCCCAATCTCAGCCACTGTGTTAAGTCCATGATTTAATAAGGGAAGTTTATTGGGGAAAAAGCATATGGACCAGAAGGAAGTAGCTAGAGCTATGAGAAGCAAGCTCTGCTTATAGGAATTAGAAAACGCATGATGAAATAAGTAGTATTTGATTTGGACCATAGAGAAAAAGATAATTATTCCAGGTACCGAATGCTGGTGCGTTCTAGATTGGATACACATGTAGAATTTTAAAGTGGCACACTATGTCCAGGGAAGTGTGAAACGCTTGGTGTAGTTTTGTGCAAGAGTAGAGATAGTGAGGGGTCAGGATGGGAAGACAATTTAGGGCCGCGTGGCCATGGATCTTGCAGCCCATGTGGAGAGACTGGGATTTTATGCTGTTGGCAATGAAGAGGCAGTGAAAGGTTTCAAGGATGTGGGATGGCAAAATTAATTGTGGGTTTTAGAGTGGCAATTTTATGGGAAAACTGAAGAATGCAGAGGAAAGGGAAGAAACCAAACACAGATGATCAGATAGAAATTATTATAAGAGAAGAGAAATGTTGTGCAAGAGACAAGATCACTCCCACTGTGTTAATTATTATTTATAAATATCTTTACAGATTAAAAATAGAAGCATGGCATACAGTGGACACAATATTGAGTATTTGATGGTGGGTTTTCATCTTAATTTCCTCCATATTTTTCTGTTCTTCACATGCACTCCACAAATACTTACAGAAAATATTTATGAGACAAGATGGCTTTAGACATAAAAAATGCAAGGAAAACAAAACCAAAACCATCTAGAACTTTGGGATATACTCTGATATGATTGAAGGAAAAATGATTTATAGTCTGGTTTCATCCCTTACTATCTTTGTAATTGTGAATAAATCATAAGCCCTTATTTTAAAGATTGATATAATAAATTATAAACTCTATCTCTTTATGGAAAACTTTAGGGTAGCTCTCTTATTTTTCTCATCACTGGAGCCTTCAGGTTGGATGCACCACCTGTGACAAAGGTGAGGTCTTGTAGAAAGTAAGAAAAATGGGATCATTTAGGCGTAACTTAATATTATCAGTTCAGGGGCTTGTGGTCCATTTCACTTCTCTAGGTTAGGAAAGCAGAGAAATACTTGAGCCTGATGAAAGCTTGGTGTCTATAAAGACAGTAGATTTTCCTGAAGTACCCCCATTGAACATATTCTTCAGAAAATAAGAGCAAAGTTATGGTGAGAAGTAAAGTTCCCTGGTGGCTCAGATGGTAAAGAATCCACCTCAATGCAGGAGACCTGGGTTCAATCCCTGGGTCAGGAAGATCCCCTGGAGAAGGGAATGGCTACCCACTCCAGTATTCTTGCTGGAGAATTCCATGGACAGAGCAGTCTGGCAGACTACAGTTCATGGGGTTACAAAGAGTCGGACACTGCTGAGTGCCTATAACACTTTCACTTTCAAAGTATGATTTAGGTCTTGTGGAGAACTAATGGAAGATCTTTTCAAATGCCCTATATTCAGTATTGCTAACATTTGGATTAACATAACTCGAAGCCCATCTGTTTGTTAAGTTTAATGAATCAGTTCTTGGATCGCATGTCTCCTCAGCCTGTTGGAGGCAGCATCAGAGCCTAATGTGTTTATCTTGGATTCTTCAAGGTAGTAAGGAACAAGTATCCTTGTTCACACTTTACTAATCATATGCTCAGTGCATGCTCAGTCACATCTGGCTCTTTGCAACCCCATGGACTGTAGCCCCCAGGGATTCTCCAGCAAGAATACTGGAGTGGGTTGCCATTCCCTTCTCCAGGGCGTCTTCCTGACCCAGGGATCAAAACTGCATCTCCTGTGGCTCCTGCATTGGCAGGTGGATTCTTTACCGCTGTGCCACCTCGGAGGCCCTATTAATTATATACCGAGTTATTAAGTAATGGTTTCCTTAATTATATACCAAGTCATTAAGTAATGGTTTCCATTTCTTAGAAACTCTAAAAAGAAGCAATTCTTTAAATATATTAGAAGAGCCCTTTTTTTCTCCACTCTCAATGGAGCCAACTAGTTGCACTGACTTGTTTAAGAGGTCCCGCAGAACTGGGTGGGTTTGTGTCCCTGTTGGTCTCCTAGAGCCCACACAGATGAAGACATGGGGTAAATTCCATGAGAGATAAGATCATCTCTCTGAGTAAAAGAAGTAGTCTGGTCTGAAAAGATCATTTATAAAATGCTAAAGTCAGGCTGAGGTTTAACACCATTGAGTTCTTTTAAGCTGGTGAATAAATCCATTGCCAGGACCGGAAAGAACTGGCTGTTTGACCATTGACAGTTTTTCATACTAGTTAATTTCTGGCATTGGAACTAGTCTACCCTGCCTGTTCAGAAGTCACCTGGTGTCAGCAGTTCTGCGGGGACCTGATTTATCCTCGATGTGAAGGTTTGCAGGGGAGCTGATTCCACAACCTTCATTGCTAAATCATTTTGACGTTTAACAACCTTTCCTGCCAGGACGCTCTTTCTTATATCTTTGGGGTCAGCAGCCTCTGGCAGGGGTTCTCGGTCTTTTGATTAAGAGGAGATTCTTTTGATTTTGCAAAGCTTTAGGATAACTAGAAAGAGGAAAAGAGGGTTGTAAAATGCCTTAGATACAAGGAGGTATTCACTTTTCCCTAGTGGGAATCCTAAGAAACCTCTGGAGGTGTTTCAAAACAACTGTATCTGAAAGGGGAGACGTGTGTGCCCAGCAGGTTTGTCTGGGCTGGAGGTGCTGGCAGTGTGAGTACCAACAACTCACTGAATGTGGCTGGTAAAGAGATGAGTATCAGACGGTACGGAAAAGCCATAGAGAAACTCAGAGCCAAAGGAAAAACATTACCAGAACCAGCTTCTCAGTATTCACTGCTCTATTCTTATTTTCCCTCCCCCCCTCAAAGTATTCCTTCGGGTCTCAGTACCCCAGTGACTCCCCTTTAATATGAGATGACTGGAAAGGAGTCAGTTTCTGACAACCACAGGAATATTCCGATTTTCAGGCTGCCTCCTTGAAGCCCTAACAATTATTTCCAACTCAGCCTGCTATTCCCTGCCTTTCTTTTCTGCATCCTTGTCTTAATGACAACACAGAGAGCTAGGCTGGAAACCCATCAGAATTCCACTGAGAAAGTTGGGTACCTTCTCTCCTGGGAGTCCACCCATGCGGTATCTGTCTGTTACCATCACTTTGTCTTATTGCTTTCTTGGCTGTGGAAACTGGCCAGGTTTAAATAGCTTCTAAAATGACTTATTTAAGATGCACTCATCTCCGACTGTGTGGGGAGGTGAGTGGATTCAGATACAAAGCCATCATCAGCGCTGTCACGGAGACCCGCTCTTGGAGGCTGGGACCGTGCATCTTCCTGGTGTTTGATCAGGGAAGCCGCCCAAGACACAATGAAGTGATCACTGCCCTCTGATCACAAGCCAGTGGAGTATCCCGTTACCCTGTCCCTGTGTTTATCCGTGAAGACCAGAAAAGGCTATCGTGACACAGATAAACCATTCTGCTTTTGGACGGTCACTGAATCAGTGATTCATTTTGCTTTTTTGTGTTCTTTTGGAGAATACCCCTCAGGTTTGTTTTCTGTCTTCTCAGGATTCCCAAGGCATACAGAATAAATACACGGCCTCGTCTGTCTTCAAATAACTTTTAGTTGAGTTGAGAGAGATCACTAATCCACAGGAGGTGGAATTGGAATGCAGGCTGTGGCAATGAATAAATAGTGAAGGGTGGGACACAAAGCATTTATTCTGAAAGGGAAGTCCTCTGAAAGAGGACTGGAGAAGGTTGAAGTCTCAGGTTAGATTTGGTGAAAGAGGAAGAGGACCTTGGGGCCCCCACTCTGACCTCTACTGAACCACATATGCTAAGCAGTCAGAGGCTCAGGACATCATGAAAAAACTGTTTAGAGATTTCTTCAGAGATTCCCTCTGATTATGGATGGACCTGGATGAGGCTGGCAGAAAGCAGCCAGGCACTGAAAACTCTGGGGATGAAAGCAAGTCTAAAAAATCTTCATAATTGGATTCAGATGCTGTGCCTTGATACTATGCCTCCAAGTTCATAGCTAAATGCTCCTTGTCCAGAAACTCGATGCTTCTTGGTAGGATCATACAGAAACCTCCATTTCTGCATTGCTGAGTTGCAGTTTCTGCGTTGTTCGCCTGCTTAGCTTTCACTGCCTTCATCCTCACGTGGGCTTTATCCGGGGCTCCTCTCTCTCCATGTTATGGGGGCCCATTCCACTCCTCATCTCAGCTAATTGTTAATACATATGCAGGACTCCACTTCCAAATACGGTCATGTTCTGCGGTACTGGGGGTTGCTGCTGCCGCCGCTAAGTTGCTTCAGTCGTGTCCAACTCTGTGCGACCCCATAGACGGCAGCCCACCAGGCCCCCCTGTCCCTCAGATTCTCCAGGCAAGAACACCGGAGTGGGTTGCCATTTCCTTCTCCAATGCATAAGAGTGAAAAGTGAAAGTGAAGTCGCTCAGTCGTGTCCGACTCTCAGCGACCCCATGGACTGTAGCCCACCAGGCTCCTCCATCCATGGGATTTTCCAGGCAAGAGTACTGGAGTGGGGTGCCATTGCCTTCTCCTACTGGGGGTTAGGACTTCAACATATCTTTGGGACGGAGCACAATTAAACCTGAAATAAGGAATGCAGTTATATTACCTGAAAAGAATTACCACCGCTTCTCTGGCTTCCATTTGTATACCTCAAAATTTTTTCGTCTGAATGACTTGATGACAGTCTTGGCGAAAATGTTAAATAATGTGATGATAAAGGATTTTAATCTTTGTCTTTAGAAATGGGTATACCGTTTAGGTTGAGGACAGTATGTTTAAATAGATTTTTAACAAGTTTTACCAACTCTACTAAGAAAAAAACCAGAGAATTAATTGGTATCAACCGAGAGAGCATCCTCTACTGGCCATACTCAGTACTGTGTCTGCTCTCTGATGCTATTTCTGATGGTATGGAAAGATAAATACTTAACTAATATAGTACCTGTGATTCATATTTAGTATATCAATGGCAACTGATTCTAAGAAAACATTAAAGTTATAAATATAAAGTCATCTACTTACATTTTTAAAAGATTGAGAGTGTGCATGCCTAGTCGCTTCAGTTGTGTTCAACTCATTGCGACCCAATGGTCTGTAGCCCACCAGGCTCCTCTGTCCATGGGATTCTCCAGGCAAGAATACTGGAGTGGGTAGCCATGCCCTCCTCCAGGGGAAATTCCTGACCCAGGGATCCAACCCGGGTCTCGTCCATCTCCTGCCTTGTAAGCAAATTCTTCACCGCTGAGCCACCAGGGAAGCCCTTTAAAAGATTAACCGTATCATTTTTAGAGAAGATATTCTTGACTATCAAACAATGTAAAAAAGCAGAAGCTTTTGACATAGCTATCAAAATTTTATTGCAATTCTAAATTGATATAAATAGAATATTAAGAATATTATCTAATAGTTAGATAACTTAATAAGGACATTATTAATAAGTGTCCTTAATAGGACACTTAAGGACATTCAGAAAAGGGTTTAGGGCCAGAGACAACTGGCCAAGAAAGTAAATTTAATAGGTAGGCTAGAAAGAGCACAGTAATTTGAATTCTGGGGTCATTTCAGTTGCTATGACGGCAGTTGTAGACCCAGGACACACAGTCGTGGGAAGCAGTGGGAATGCTGATGTAATGCTTCTAAAATCTGACGGTCCACAGAGTGAAGGGGTTAGCCCTCAAAAGCGCAATGGCATTTATAATCAATACACGTCCTTCAGTTCATCGTGTCTTTTCCTGATGGTTTTCTCTTATCCCACCACTAGTTAGAATTGTTGAGCCGAGCGCTACCGCTCCAAATGAGACAACGCATTTTAGCTTCCAAAGATGTTTTACAGCTGTATTTTTAAATTAACAATGATTAGCAAAATAATTATACCTACCGGAAGGCTGAGAGCTGACATAGATGCCGGTCCCCAATAGATGGTGCTGTTGAAACTAAAAGCACAATTCAGTATTCCCTCGTCATTCTGAAAAGGCTTTAGGGGGGTAGTTTTCCACTATCTTCCGAGGATCTCTTGCGTATAAACAGAAACCGACAGTGTTTGCTCTCTATTAACAATAGCTTCTTTCATCACTCCTGTAGTCAGTAAAAATTCTTGGGCCAAAATTCTTGGTCCAAGATGAAGTGTAGATTGTATTCTTGACTACTGCCCAGCCTTCAAACCAATTAAAATACTCATGGATGTTAACTATTGAGAATTCAATTGCTTCTAAAAATTCAACGTTAACACACTAAATTCTGTGGTAATGCTATATTGTTATCACCCTAGAAGTCTATTTAGAATATAGATTATTTTATAGAATTAGAGAGTTTCACTGGAACTTAAGGAATTGGAATATATTCAGGAATTTGGTCAACAGTCTGTTTTCATTTTTTTTTCCCTTTGCATATCTGTGTCCTCTGGGCTTACTTCTCTGGTTGCTATTTGTCCACCAATCTCCCATTACAACGTCATTTGTGTTCTTATTAGACTTTCTCTTTGTATACATACTTCCTTCATCCCTTCATCATTATCTTTTTATGTCAGATTTAGTATACACTCACCCTGTTCCAGATCTATGCATGGAGAAATGAAAAACAATGAAATAAGTAATCAAATAGAGTCTCAGCCTTGAAAGGTTTTGTAACCCAGCAAAGGTGATAAAAACATCAGAAAATGGGCACAAAGTTACATAAACATGGACCGCCTTCCCTTTCCTGGCCTTTTGACTAGAATATAGGAATTGTCCATAAATTAATGATGACTAAGACTATACCTTGAAAATCTTGCTATTGAAACGTGTAAAGTGTGTTAGATTTTAGAAACAGGCATTTTGTGAATAGGAATAGAAGGGCCCCAGTCTCCTATAATGAAAGGTTTGAGCTAAACTATAGCATGAACGGTCACAGGACTGCCACTGCAAGTCTGCCTCCTGGGTAAGACCTCTGTCGGGCTTCTAACCGGATGACTCCCTAAGAAGGGCTTATGCAGATGGGGGTTTGGGCTGTTCTGTTTCTTCTCTGGTAAGCAAGACTGTGTTCATTTATTGTTTGGCTGAAACCACACTGTGTTCCAAGTGTTCTTTGTATTAATAAATAACAAGCTGATGACGCTCCTGTTATTTTTGTAAGCTGATTAGGCAACACTTAATATTAACTATTCTTGACTCACATTAATACATAGAATTTGCAAATTAAAGTCAACTATGATTTGCAAATTGAAGTTAATTAGAAAGTCCTAATACAGTGCCTCCTAAAAAGGCCAAAACACTTTGCATAGAAATAGCCAATTTAGAAGTCACAATTTTCCAACTGCTTTTGGCAAACAATTATTCCTCTGAGCTGTCCTCAACTGGAGTGAGGAGATGAATATTCACAAAATTGGTGAGGATTTAGAAAGTGATTACAGGGCCTTTCTTCCTGACCGCTGGGGACTGAGCTCCTCCAGGGCTCACTTGTTGCCCAGTGACGAAATTTGATAATTTGAAGAGCTGTAATAGCTCATCAATAAAAAGAGGGATGATCTAGACAAGAGTTTCCAAATACTAAACACACGATAATCTGTTGAGATTCTTATGTTATTGTTAGACCTTATTCTTCTTTCTTATGGAATTTCAGAGTGTTTTAAAAAAAGTAGAGTTACCTGTGACAATAAACTTAAAACTGATAGAAATTTTTTTATTATAAAATATCAAGATTATAAATAGGTGCCTTAAAAAATTAAGTAGAATTATACATCAAAAAATACTACAATGTAATTTACCACATCAGTTGAATTAGGGAATGGCAGCCCTCTCAATGCCTGCTGAAAAAGTATTTGATTTGTTATCCATGATAAAGGTTCTCAGAAATTGAAAATGAAAAGGAGTTTCATTAATGTTACGTAGACCATGACAGTATCCTACAGCAAGGGGCCTGTGTAGTACAGTCATTTTAGATTGACTATTTCTAAAAATTTTTCAAGAATATTTCCATGACCAAGGACAAGGAAAGAATGTTCAACATAGAACCAGAAGTTCTAGGCAAAGTAATAAAACATGAACATGAATTACAGAGTAGAAAAATAAAAAAAGAGAATAAAGAGACAAATTTAATAATTTGCAGGGAACATGATTACCTGATTTTGCAATTAAATATAAATAGCAAAATATTAAGATATAAATTCTTAAAAAACTGAAAAGAATTAGATAAAAAATTTCTGGATACATAAGCAGTTTACAAATAGAGTGTATGTATTGGTCACATTGGAGAAGGCAATGGCACCCCACTCCAGTACTGTTGCCTGGAAAATCCCATTGATGGAGGAGCCTGGTAGGCTGCAGCTCATGGGGTTGCTAAGAGTCGGACACAACTGAGTGACTTCACTTTCACTTTTCACTTTCAAGCATTGGAGAAGGAAATGGCAACCCACTCCAGAGTTCTTGCCTGGAGAATCCCAGGAACGGGGGAGCCTGGTGGGCTGCCGTCTGTGGGGTCACACAGAGTCGGACCCGACTGAAGTGACTTAGCACCATTGGTCACATCATGTGCAAATATTTTCTCCCATTCAGTAAGTATCGTTTCACTTTGTCAGGGGTGTCCTTTGTTGTGCAAGAGCATTTAAGTTTAATTACGTCCTAGTTAAAATTTCTGCTTATTTTTTGCCATAGGAGGCAGATACAAAAAATATTGCTGTGATTTATGTTGAAGAGTCTTTATCTGTGTTCTCTTCTAGGAATTTTATGGTTTCTGTTCTTACTTTTAAGTCTTTATAAGTCCAGTACTTCTTTTAAGTAGTATTATATCATAGTCCTTGGAAATTTTAGTAGGTCTATAGTTTTCAAGAGAAACATAATTTCTATTATATCTATTACAATAGAAATTGCATAATTTATATTAATATTTACAAAAAGTATTTGCGAGTTTCTAATATTATGATTTCACTCACCCAATATCCCTTAAGGACTAATGTGGTCTTTATCACCTTTACACATCTATATAGAATTTGGCTTGGTAGAAGATAAATTTAAAAGTTTGGACAAGTAGGTTTTGATTAGTTTGAGATTTTGAGTTTTGGTAGAAAAAATACTAATGCAAGGAAATTTTTTGTAGTTAAACTTTTTGTTAAGCAATTTAGATAGCATTTTGTGTCAAATTAGAAATCTGAGATACAGAAAGATGGAGTTAGGCCCATTTAAAATGGGTAATTGTTCTGAGCTAAGTTCCCCTCCTGGCTCAGGTAATCATCAGAGAAGCCTGGTTTTATTAGGCTACCTCCTAATACTGCAAGTGTCCCTTTCTGTGAAGCAAGATATAAAGAGAATAAAATACAAATTAGTAATATTTCTGAAATTCTCCTAGAAGGTTATTTTCAAGGAGAAAAAGCTCAGTCTAATTAGTATTTTGCCCCAGATGTTCCCAGGCTACACTTATCTTGAAAGGGCCTCTAGAATCATTTCATATGAAATGTGCAAGTTCCTTTGGGGTGTTTTTAGATCAACCTATTCTCTTGCTATATAAGGAAACTGGGAAATAGAGTGGTCCCTTAGTAATGTGAACCAGCGTGTCTTGTAAGATTTAAATCTATTACTAAGGCCCACGATTTTGCTGTCATACCATTTGTCCCTAAATTAGGAAGAACCGTAACTCCATGACTAATCTCCATGACCAATAAACTTTCACCAAATTTCACCTAGGAACCCTACCATATATGTTAAAGTGGCCATGTGGTTTATCATTCTAATCAGGTCATTTTGAGAGGAAGAGGGTGTACTGGTTGAAGTCCATACCAAAATCCCAAAGAAAAGATGAGACTGTCTCTGACCAACCAGAATATATGTTCACCCTCTGTGTGTGGACTTAACAGCATTTCCTCTCAAGACAGAATCATAAATTGATGATCTTGAAGGCTAGTAACTAGGGCAAGAATACAAAGAACAGCTTTAATCCTCAAAAAGTCTTATTATCTTTTATTTAAGTAATTAAATAATTTGGGGGCTCAGGATAGAAATCAGACGTTAATTAAGAAGGATTTAGAGAGGCTTATGCTAAGCATTTTGAAGACATTTCTTTCATATCTATGTCAGGGTGAATTGCAAGCTTCATGGAGTCAATGTTTTGATTATGGAGAGACGAGTACAATAAGGTATTGAGATCTGTAGCCTGTCCTTCCCCAATAAATTTAGAAAATGCTTTACTTAAACACTACTATTACACATCAATTGATGAAGTAAGAATAAAATTAATGCAATTTAAAAATTTTTTAATAAAGGTTATAATTAATATTCAAAATCATTCTTTGGAATGTACCCACCTCTAAAGTTTTCAAGGGCATGATGGCTAATGTATCTGTAGAATTTATTGTTTCTCCCAGTCCTACCTGCCTTTCTGTCTGTGGTCAGCCATGCTTATATCTACAGAAGAAAGAGAAACTGACCTTCAACACTCCAATCTATTTATTTGGTAAATTCACAAAATTATGATTAAATATTTGGCCAGTACCGGTGCCAAAAGTCCTTTATATTTGACTTTATCCTTTGGATTTTTTCCTTTATTACTATGTTGTTGTTAGTTGCTAAGCTGTGTCCTACTCTTTGCAACCCCATGGACTGCAGCTTGCCAGGCTCCTCTGTCCTTCACTATCTCCTGGAGTCTGCTCAAACTCATGTCCGTTGAGTTGATGATGCTGTC
This sequence comes from Bubalus bubalis, assembly GCF_019923935.1. Lineage (NCBI taxonomy): Eukaryota > Metazoa > Chordata > Mammalia > Artiodactyla > Bovidae > Bubalus > Bubalus bubalis. Next base: position 40,094,071 of record NC_059157.1, read on the forward strand.
TAACCATCTCATCCTCTGTTGCCCCCTTCTCCTTTTGTTCTCAATTTTTCCCAGCATCAGGGTCTTTTCCAGTGAGTTGGTTCTTCGCATCAACTGGCCAAAGTATTGGAGCTTCAACTTCATCATCAGTCCTTCCAATGAATATTCATGCTTGACTTCCTTTAGAATTGACCCGTTTGATCTCCTTTTAGTCCAAGGGACTCTCAAAGAATCTTCTCCAGCAGCACAGTTTGAAAGCATCGATTCTTCGATGCTCAAGACTTCTTTACAGTCCAACTCTCACATCTGTACATTACTACTGGAGAGGTAGAAAAAAATCATTATTAACAAGCTACTTTAAGCATCCTTGTAGATTTCATGTTGTTTAATCCTAGAGTTCAGCATTGCTTGTGGTGGCTAGATTTTCGTAGGAGATAAGTCATGACAGACCGTGGGTGGTCTTGATGCTACACACACAGGTGGTCACCTTTATTTTCTTGGTTGATAAATCACCTTTAAGTCAAGGTAAAGGGCTTCCCTTCTCTCCTGGAATTGACAGCCATGAGGTCTTTTGTGTTGCAAAATGGTGGGGCTCTGGAGAAGATTAGAATAGAAATCCTGGACTTTGAGTAGCTATGTCTCTCTTTAGGAAAGGGGATAATTGGATGCAGTATTTTGAGGACTCAATGTGAAAGTTCGTCCTTTTTCTCCACGTATGGAGAGATGGGATAATTTTCCTCTCTGTGTCTGTGTGAGTTAGATATGTGTGTGTCTGCATCATTTCTGGCAGTTCTTGTGAGAGTTGTGTGATATCATGTCAGCATAAATTATTCTCAAATCTTTTGGCCATGCACACTTTCCAAGAGCTAGTGCACGTATCTCTGGGACACAGAGGCTGTAAGGAAGTCCAAGATACGGGGAGCAGCTCATGGAGGTCTGCGAAGGGCACTGACTCTGTCCCTGTTACTGGCCAGATGGCAGTCTTTATTTTATTTAGAAACTGTTAGACTGTAGTCACGTTACAAATGCCTCATACACTCGCCTTGCTTGCCTTTGGGGTATCACTGAATTATAATACAGAGGAATAATGCCTGTAATGAGGATAAAGAGTCACGTTTGTATAATTTGGGTTAGCAATGGACAGGTACTATTGTGTTGGGACAGATTTCCATTCAAATTTGTAGCAAAAACAATTAGCTCTTTAAGTGTAAATCTTTGATGATTATAAAGACAGTATCCACTTAAAAAAATCTATCCCAATCCATCATCCCCAGAGAAATCTTACATAATTTAAACTTTAAGTATCAAAAAGTAATTTTAATATGCTAGAGATTTTTAAAGTAACTCAGTTACTTTAATGCAAAAATAATGCAAACATACAGTTTATTAAAAACAGTCCTTATTTATTAAAAAATTTTATATAGTATTTTCTGTGGTTTAAATTGTTTAAAGTATAATTATATACATAGTAGTTCATAAATAGAAACAATCAAGATACAGATAAGCAAAAACAAGAAAACAAATTCAATATTAATTTCACCAGCCAGCGGCAATAACTATGAAGACATATGATGCACTTTTTTATAGAATTACCACAGATAGACCCCCACAAACAAGCACACTGACATTTTTAAAGGAATTTCTATACTTTAGGGACTTTAAAGGGATAACTGTACTAAACTTTTTTGATAATCACACTTTTCACTAATCACTATATTATCAGTTTAGAGGTTTTTTTTTTTTTTTAAGTTACTTTTTTTTTTTTGTAACCAGACAGATCTGAGTTTTAATTTTGATTCTACAATTTCATTGTTTTCTTACTTAAGCTTCTTTTTTTTAATTTAAATTTATTTTAATTGGAGGCTAATTACTTTTAAAAGTGGTTCTTTATACTTTAAGAAAATAGACTGTTTTATAAGAGTTATACATTTATTTGTGTGTAGATGTCAGCCGTATTTTTTTAGTCTTTATTGAACTCAGCATACTTGGATATTCTTGCCTGGAAGCCGTCCATACAGGCAGAGTGTGCTCATGCAGGTATTCTGAATTCTCGCACGTGAGACATGGTTAGCTGCGTAAGACCTAAAACTCACATTCAAAAGGATAGATGCAGTTGTTTCTGAAGTAAGTTGCTTTACTGCCATTCTCGCTTGTCTGCTGGAAGAGGATCTTTGCTGCTAGGAACTTTCTTTGGGTTTGAATTTGAGCCACGCTTAGGAGGTGCCAGGTTGGCATCCCATCAGAGGCATTTGTGCATTACCCGCTTGCGAGCTCCGCTGGCTCCTGGCGTGCTCCCTTCTGTTTCTGGGAAGTCTCCATGGCTTTGTCAGGTCTTCTCAGTTCAAAGCGGCGTCTCCATTGAGATTGCCTGTTCCTTTTGCAGTTGATTGCGGAGCACCTTACATAACTCTTGGGTGTTATTATTACTATGTCAGTGTTACGTGTTATAATGCATTTGACAAAATATTTTTAAAATTATCAATAATAATACATCACAATGGAAATGTGTATCTCTTGCCAAACCATGTTGTTGTCAGATTTGCTGAGCCATGTGGGAGAAGGCAATGACACCCCACTCCAGTACTGTTGCCTGGAAAATCCCATGGATGGAGGAGCCTGGTGGGCTGCAGTCCATGGGGTCGCTAAGAGTTGGACACAACTTCACTTTCACTTTTCACTCTTACGCATTGGAGAAGGAAATGGCAACCCACTCCAGTGTTCTTGCCTGGAGAATCCCATGGACTGAGAAGCATGGTAAGCTGCAGTCCATGGGGTCGCACAGAGTCGGACACGACTGAAGTGACTTAGTAGTAGTAGTAGTAGTATTAAAATTACAGGAATTTAAAAATATCTGTCATACCTCATTATATTTTGATTGTTTAACAGAACCAAAGGTACAAATCAAAGTTAATCATTCTAGAGACTGATAAGAAGATAGCTTGATAATATCTAAAGTTTCATGAAAGATATCCTTTTAAAACAGTGAAAATGACATCAAGGTTAATTAAATCCCAACTTTATTCCTATTTTCACATAGTTTAAGAAAGTCTTTCAGATTTCAGAATCTGCTTAAGTGAAGAAATGATATTAATATTAGGAGTCAATGACTTTTTTGATAATTGGTATTTTTAAAATTGTAACAATTTCAGTAGAAATTGCTTTTGGTCAATTGTAATTTTTATTTTTAATTAAGGTGGAACATGATAGGTATAGTGTATAAAATATTTATTTTAAAATGCTAGACAGTAATAACATTTTAAATAAACAGATCAAATCACAATGTAAAAAAATCGAACTGTTCAAATTCCTCTAAGTTGGGACTTGCTTCTTTTTAAAACAGATATTATAAAATAAATGAGACAGTTGCTGAAAATATCTTCCTTTTTACTTGATTTAGGAGTTATTATTCTCGAAGCTTTGTGAGCCTGGGACCTCAAGTGTGCAAAGCATCACATTTAATAAACTCCATAAGACATTCACATTATTGGTTCTAATGGCAGTTTATTGAGATAGATGCATTACTCAAAATCACATGTCTATATTTAGAGGATGTGCAGATTAAATATGACAGAATTTCTTCCTCCCTGTGATGGATGAATTAACAAGTAAATAGAATTGTTTTGGACCCAAGAAGACAGGTTTGATTGCATGCCATCCTCTCTCAGATATTGGCATTTTTTTTCTCAACAAGTAAGGGCAAGTGCAAGCCTATTTTGTTTATTGGTAGTTCAGCACAAGCTTGTGTGTGTGTGTGTGGTTAACGAGGGTAAATACTGGACAAAGTTAATATGAGGGCTCAAGTAGCAATCCCTTCCTTTTATATTCTGCTGTTAAAAGTAATTAACGGATAATGTATTACCAATAATATTTGGATAGGGAGAAAACAAAGAACTGAAGCACATGCATACACACACCCATCCTGTGTTTCCTTCCTTCATTAATTAGGCCAGTGCACATTTTAGTGTTTCTGATCTGTATTATATTAGACAACATCCCTTGATCTTTATACACTTTTAGCCTCATAGGGAAGATCGTCAAACATATTCCTGAAATTAATTGTGGTAGGCCAACAAGTGAGCATTTCCACTTGGCTGAGGAGGAGGTCGGGAAAAGCTTTAATTCAAGGAAATCATGGTTCAGCTGAGACTTTACAAGGCATGAGTGTTTGTCAGGTCAACAGGCTAAGTCAGTGTGTTCTGGTCAGAAGACGTAACATGAGCAGATGCCTGTGGGTGGCTGCCAAGGAGCTGCATAGTGTCCTTGTGGTTAGGAGAGGTGATGCGCAGAGTGTAAATCAGTGAGGTGTTTCAGTCGGTGATTCACGGAAACTTACCAGAAGGAGGATGCTTTGTTTTCTCCTGTGACAGTTCAGGAGAGTCAGTTGCTAGAACTGATTCAGAAGCAAGAATGTCAACATATGTGTCCCCCACAGCCTCTGGGATTTACCCATGTGAGTGCAAGAGGTCAGCCGATTATTTTTTCTCTCTCTTTTAGCTTTGTCTTTTCCAGAATATTTCTTGAAGATGAATTCAATCCACTCCAGGAGACTAAAGCTGTTAAATATTCTGTTGTTTGATCTCAGTAATAGGAGTAATAAGCTTTCCTGATGGCCCAGAAGATAAATAATTTGTATGCAATGTAGGACACCCAGATTCGATCCCTGGGTTGGGAAGATCCCCTGGAGAAGGGAATGGCATCTCACTCTGCTATTCTTGCCTGAGAATTTCACAGACAGAGGAGTCTGGCGGACTCCAGTTCATGGGGTTAAAAAGAGTCAGATACGACTAAGCAAATAACACTTTCACACTATTTGAGGGGTTTATCACAGCTTGGACCGTAGTGCCCTTACAGAGTATCGTGGATCCCATTGGAGGGAAAGCTAAAGGAGAGAGGGTTGTAGATGTCTCTGACTGTCTGTGCTTTGGAAGATTGGACTCTGAAGGATTTTGACACGATCAGATGTCATTGTGGTTTTCCAGTTGAGAGAATAACATGATTCATGGCCTGGTCAACTGAACAACACACCAATTACTGAGATAGGTGTGTGTGTGTGTGTGTGTGTGTATGAAATTCACCTGATGGACTGTAGCCCACCAGGCTCCTCTGTCCATGGGCTTCTCCAGGCAAGAATACTGGAGTGGGTTGCCATTTTCTCCGCCAGGGGATCTTCCAGACCCAGGGATTAAACCCAAGTCTCCTGCATTGGCAGGTGGATTCTTTACCACTAGCGCCACCGGGGAAGCCCCCATCCTACACTAGATTTTAGCCAAAAGCTGAGAAGTGTTTACTGTTTACCAGTTGGTATTGGTGTTTTTGATAGAAAAAATTACTTGGGATTATGTCACTAAATAAACATTTTATTTTAGAACAGTTTTAGATTTATAGAAAAATTACATAGTATACAGAGTTCCCATGTACCCATCACCCAGTTTCCCCTCTAATTAATATCTTCAGTTCAGTTCAGTTCAGTCACTCAGTCGTGTCCGACTCTTTGCCACCCCATGAATCACAGCACGCCAGGCCTCCCTGTCTATCACCAACTCCCGGAGTTCACTCAGACTCACGTCCATCGAGTCAGTGAGGCCATCCAGCTATCTCATCCTCTGTCATCCCCTTCTCCTCCTACCCCCAATCCCTCCCAGCATCAGAGTCTTTTCCAATGAGTCAACTCTTCACATGAGGTGGCCAAAGTCCTGGAGTTTCAGCTTTGGTATCAGTCCTTCCAGAGAACACCCAGGACTGATCTCCTTTGGAATGGACTGGTTGGATCTCCTTGCAGTCCAAGGGACTCTCAAGAGTCTTCTCCAACACCACAGTTCAAAAGCATCAAATCTTTGGCGCTCTGCTTTCTTCACAGGCCAACTCTCACATCCATACATGACTACTGGAAAAACCTTGACTAGACGGACCTTTGTTGACAAAGTAATGTCTCTGCTTTTGAATATGCTATCTAGGTTTAACTTTCCTTCCAAGGAGTAAGCGTCTTTTAATTTCATGGCTGCAGTCACCATCAGCAGTGATTTTGGAGCCCCCAAAAATAAAGTCTGACACTGTTTCCACTGTTTCCCCATCTATTTCCCATGAAGCAATGGGACCAGATGCCATGATCTTCGTTTTCTGAATGTTGAGCTTTTTTTTTTTAATTTTATTTTATTTTTAAACTTTACATAATTGTATTAGTTTTGCCAAATAGCTTTAAGCCAACTTTTTCACTCTCCTCTTTACTTTCATCAAGAGGCTTTTGAGTTCCTCTTCACTTTCTCCATAAGGGTGGTGTCATCACATATCTGAGGTTATTGATATTTCTCCTGGTAATCTTGACTCCAGCTTGTGCTTCTTCCAGCCCAGCATTTCTCATGATGTACTCTGCATAGAAGTTAAATAAGCAGGGTGACAATGTACAGCCTTGACGTACTCCTTTTCCTATTTGGAACCAGTCTGTTGTTCCATGTCCAGTTCTAACTGTTGCTTCCTGACCTGCATACAGGTTTCTCAAGAGGCAGGTCAGGTTACATTGCTTCAAATCAATGATTGGTTCTAGTCAATCATTTGTTCCAATCAGTGAGCCAATAATGATGCAGTGTTATTAACTAATGCCTATATTTTATTGAAACTTCTTCAGGTTTTGCCTCATGTACTCCTTCTGTCCCAGGATCCCATGAAAATAGTGAATATGTTTGTCCTGCCCCCACTGAGACACCTCTTGTCTGAGGCAGTTTCTCAGACTTGCTTTGCTTTGGATGACCTTGCCCATTTGAGAATGGATCTGGTATGCTGAGGTGCTCCATCATTTGAGATCTGCTTTTTTCATCACGTGACTGGGGTTGTGGGTGTTTGGGAGGAAGGTCACGGAGGTAAAGTGCCCTTTTCATCTTGTTGTATCAGGGGATGAACTGTCAACATGAATCCTCACTGTAGATGCTGACCTTGCTCACTGCCTGAGGCAGCATTTGGCAGGTTTCTCTGCTGTAAAGTTCCTTCTCCTCCACCGACTTCTTCTGTCCCACGTTCCTGGGAAGAAGTTATGACACACAACCTAAATGTAAAGCTCTGAGGAGTTACGTTCATCTTCTTAATTGCAGAGTATAATTTATATTTCAAATACAAATTATTTGAAATTGTACTGCATGAGAGATTTGTCTCTTCTCCTATTTTAATTAATTAGTTCATTTATTTGTACAAGTACAGACTCCTCGGTGAATTGATACATTTTACACTATTGGTTATAGTTATACCACGGTGTTTTATTTATTTGTTCGTTTCTCAGATCATTCCGTCTTCGGTTGTCGGGAGTTCCTGCAGTTGAACCCTGTGTCTCTTCACTGTGTATGTGAGCTAGCGCTCCTTTGCTCTCTAGCACTAAATGATCTCAAGATTCACTGTGTGTATTTCCTGCACCAGTCTGTGAATCAGTCAGTTATCCAAGGAACCCTGGTTCATTTTATTAGAGTAGGTGTTAGTGAACAAAACCTGGGCACTGGGTGTGCTCATTATTTCTGGGGTGTCATAGATTTTAGGTCCCCTCAACTTAGAGACGGAGAAGGCAGTGGCACCCCACTCCAGTACACTTGCCTGGAAAATCCCATGGATGGAGGAGCCTGGTGGGCTGCAGTCCATGGGGTCGCTAGGAGTCAGACACGACTGAGCGACTTCACTTTCTCTTTTCACTTTCATGCATTGGAGAAGGAAATGGCAACCCACTCCAGTGTTCTTGCCTGGAGAATCCCAGGGACGGGGGAGCCTGGTGGGCTGCTGTCTATGGGGTCGCACAGAGTCGGACACGACTGAAGCGACTTAGCATAGCATAGCAGAGCTAGCATAGCACAACTTAGAGAAGGAAGTGGCAGCCCACTCCAGCACTCTTGCCTGGAAAATCCCATGGACAGAGGAGCCTAGTGGGCTACATTCCATGCAGTCGCAGAGTCGGACACGACTGAGTGGCTTCACTTTCACTTTCAACTTAGAAACATATATGTGCCTATTAATATATAAGTGTATACATATATTTGTTTATTCATTTATCAATATTTCTGTGTGTAACCATCTGTATCCATATTAAGCACCACACGAATTCACACTGATTTCTCCAACTCTCATACACCACCACCTGGATTGTTGTAACCGTATTTCCTTGTTTACCTGTAAGCTCCCACTCTAAAAGTGAGGAAACTGCCTCCCATTTCCTGCCATCCATTTAACTGATTAATCAATTCCAGTATACACGTATAGCAACATGAGAACTGTCAGCTGTAACCACATGGGATACAGTATTAGTGACTATAACATGCTGTTTATGTCCCATGCCTTTACTTTCAGTTTTACGTACTGTACTCCTTCCCACAGTTAATGTAGGTGAACATTTTCTCTTTTCCCTTTCCTGCAGGTGTTTCATACGTGTATGGTGTAGTTAGAGGGTCTTTTCACATTCTGCATTCCTCCTTAGGATTCTCTTATCTCCTGATGGTTTTAAAATTTGCATTCATTAAGATAATGTTTGGTTATAAAGATATATGGGTTTTGACAACTGCATAATGTCATCTATTCATAGTGACAGGCATCATGTGAAACGATTTTACGGCCCTGAAATATTTCCTGTGCTTCGTCTACTCAGCCTTCCCCACCTCTGCTACTCCTGTAGAAACCACTGGCGATCGTCTTTCTGTACCTTCACCTTTTCCAGAATGTCATATAAGTGGAGTCACACAGTAAAGCACCCTTTTCAGATTGTCTGGTGTTGATAAGCCATATGATTTAAGATGTCACACATGTCACGTGGCTGCTTGCTCACTCATTTTTTATTACCGAGCAATGCTGTGTTATGTGAATGCACAGTGATTTCTTTGTTCATTCACGAATTGAAGGAGATCTTATTTCATATTTAATAATTGTGGCTCACATTGCTGCAAACATCTGTAACATGTTTTTGTGTGGATATTCCTTTTCACATCTGTGAAGTAAATGCTTAAGAGCTTGACTGCTGGAATGAATGGTAAGGACATGTTTGGTTCTGTGAGAAATCACTGAACTGTCTTCCAAAGTGGCTGCACCATTTTGCATCACTAGCAGTGAGAGTTCTGGTTGCTTCATATCCTTACCATCCAGAGACACTTAACTTTTTGGATTTGAGACATGCTGATGGGTGTGTTAGTCACTCAGTCATGTCCAACTCTTTGTGACCTTATGGTTTGTAGCCCGCCACTCAGTCATGTCCAACTCTTTGTGATCCTATGGTCTGTAGCCGGCCAGGCTCCTCTGTCCATGGGATTCTCCAGACAAGAATACTGGAGTGGGTAACCATTCCCTTCTCTAAAGGGATGGTGTGTGGTTGTATGCCATTGTTATAATTTGCATTTTTTCTATTTGTTTTAAAAGATTTTTTTTGCATATTTTATATACAAACCCTACATTAAATAGATGTTTTGTAAATATTTTCTCCCAACCTAAGGCTTATCTTTTCAGAGAGCAACAGATTTTAACTTTAATGAAGTTCAGTTTATCGGTGTTTTCTTTCGTGGATTGTGTTTTTGGTGTTGTATTTACAAAGTCATCACCAAACCCAAGGTGATTTGGATTTTCTCCTGTGTTTGCTTATAGAAGCCTAATAGTTTAATGTTTTACATTTGGGCCTATGATCCATTTTGAGTTAATTTGTGCAAAAACTGTACAATCTGTATTTTTTTGCTTATGAATGTCCAGTTGTTCCAGGGCCATTGGTTGAAAACACTTCTCTGTTTGATTGAATTGCCTTTGCTTCTTTGTCAAAGAGAAATTAAGCCAACTGACAATATTTCCATAGGTTTATTTATATATGAGTTCTATGTTTTGTTACATTGACATGCATCTGTATTTTTCTCTAAAATTGGTGAAAGAGATCATGGGGAGTTAATGCCATTTTCCCCTAAAATGCTAGGAAGAATTTATCAGTTAAATCATATGAATACCATATTTTTAGGGGGAATGCTTATTAATTACTGATTAAACTTCATCAATAGATATAGGCTGATTCAGATTATCTCCTTGTTTAAATTTTGCTAGTTTGTATCTTTCATCTATGTTGTCAGTTTTGTGGGCATAGAGTTGTTTATAATATTCCTTTATTTCACTATTATTACCACAGGATCAATAGTGATGAACTTCTTTTTCATTTTTATTATTAGTAACTTGCATCTTATCTAGTTTTTTTCTTGGTTAACTTGGCTAGAATTATATCAATTTTATTGATCTTTTCAAAGAACCAGCTTTTTGGTTTTATTGATTTTTCTCTATTGTTATCCTGTTTTCAATCTCATTGATTTCTGCTCTAATTTTTATTATTTCTTTTCTTAGGTATGTTTTAGCCTTATATTTCTCTTCTTTTTCTAGTTTTCCAACATAGAAGCCTAGGTTATATATTGAAGATCTTTCTTCTTTTCTAATATGTGCATTCAGTACTGTAAACTGTACTCCCCTGCTTTTGCTGCATTTCACAAATTCTGATAATTTGTCTTTTCAGTGTGATTTACTTGAAAATATTCCAGTGTCTCCTGAGACTTCTTTGACCCATTGGGCTATTAGAAGTGTGTTGTTTAATCTCCCAATATTTTGGCATTTTCTAGCTATTTTTCTGTTGTTAATTTCTAGTTTAATCTTATGAAAAACTGAGAAAATACTTTTGTGTTACTTCTTTCAAAATAAATTTGTTAAGACTTGCGTGATGACTCAGAATTTGGACTATATTGGTCAGAGGTCCAGGTGAGCAAGAGAAGCACGTGTATTTTGGTGTTTTGAGGATATGTTTCCAATAAATGTTAATTAGATCAAGTAGATTCATAGTGCTATTCTGATCAGTTATACACTTCTTGCTTGGCTACCTGTTGAATCCCTGAGGCTTCCCTGATAGTTCAGTTGGTAAAGAATCTGCCTGCAATGCAGGAGACCGCAGTTCCATTCCTGGGTTGGGAAGATGCCCCGGAGAAGGGAAAGGCTACCCACTCCAGTACTCTTGGGCTTCCCCTGTGGCTCAGCTGGTAAAGAATCTGCCTGCAATGTGGGAGACCTGGGTTTGATCCCTGGGTTGAGAAGATCCTCTGAAGAAGGGAAAGATTACCCACTCCAGTATTCTGGCCTGGAAAATTCCATGGACTGTATAGGCCATTGTGGTCGTAAAGAGTCAGACACAACTGAGTGATTTTGACTATAACCACTATATCATCTATCAATTCCTGAAAGAGAGGAACTGAAGTCTCCAACTATGGCCATGGATCTATTTCTTCTTTCAGTTCTTTTAGCTTTGCCTCGTGTATTTTGATATTCTGTTGTTAGATTGTTGTGTCTCTTTGCAAAATTGATCCCTTGACCACTGTGAAATCCCCTTTCTATCCCTGATAGTTTTCCTTGTTCTAGGTTTGTTTATGGTCTGAAGACAATATTGTAACTCCAGCTTTGTTTTGATTAACTGTTAGAATGGTCTATCTTTCTTCATCCCTTTGTTTTAAATATATCTGTACTTTTATATGCAGAATATTTTTGGCAAAATATGATTAAGTCCTCTGTTTTTATCTGCTTTGAAAGCCTCTGTTAGTTGGTTTATTTACACTATTTCCATTTAAACTGACTATTGATATGGCTGAATTAGTATTTACCATGTTTATAACTATTTTCTATTAGTTGCATTTTTCTCTTGTTTCTCTTTGTTTTCATTTTCTGCCTTCTCTGGTTTTGATTAAGTTTCTATTCTATTTCATATTGTCATTTATCATATCACATATACTTGTTTTTTGTTTTCTTTGTGGTTGTCTTAGAGATTGCAATGCATGTTTTTATGTAACCTCAGGCCACTTTCAAATAACTGTCAACTGCTTTATAGTTAATTCTGGTATCTTACAGTATTCCTTAAGACTTTGCTTATGTTCATTTCATGGATCCATCTACTATAATTACCTAATTAATTATTATAATCACTACTTTGAATAAACATGTATTTTTGATTAACAGAGAATTTAAAAATATTTTATTTTAGCTTTAAATTTCTTCTCCAACAGTCTTCTTTCATGTAAATCTGAATTTTTTAACTTTTATCCTTTTTCTTGTCTGAAGAAATTTTAATAAATTTTCTCACAGAGCACAGCTGCTGTTAATGAAATCTATTTTTATTTGAGAAAATCTTTATTTTTCTTTACTTTTGAATGATGATTTCATTGGATAGAATTCTAGACTTGTACTTTTTCAACACACAAAACATTTCACTCCACTCTCTTCTTGCTTGCAATATTTCTAACATAAAATCCAACATATTAATAAAGCCATTGAAGGCATTTCTAAATTTATGTTGATGTTTTTTACTGTAAGCATTTCCTTCTTATAGTTTCTGTCTCCATGCCTTTATTACCCACCCATTTTGAACATTGTCTTCTTTGTCATTAGAACTCTAAAGATATTAATCATAGTCACTATAAAATCTGTGTCTGATGATAAAAAATTTGTATATATCTTTATACACACACACACACACACACATATTTATATAGTATCTGTATATATCTAAGTATGCTTCTGATACTTGCTTTTGTCTTCAGATTGTGTTTCCTTGACCTTTATCATGCTTTGCAAGTTTCTGTTGACAAGTGGATATGATGTACCGAGTAGGAACTGAGGTAAACAGGCTTTGGTGGGAGGTTTTGTGTTTACTTGAGAAGGAGTCTGGCTCTGTTTCACGTTTGCTCTGGCTGTCGGTGCCCGAGGCTTCTGTTTCCTCCACTGCCGATTTTGGGCTCCCATGTTTTCTTTTAGCTTATCTAAGATAAAGTCCTTCTCAGATAAGTTGGTGTTGCTGCTGCTCCAGCTGATATCTGCGCTGTTTCAGTGGAGTCCTGCTGGCATGGTAGGCAGGTGCAGTGGGAAGATGGATTCTATGACTTCATCTATGATTAAGTCTCAGTCTCTGGGCTTCCCTAGTGGTGCAGATGGCAAAGAATCTTCTGCCTTCAACGTGGGAGGCATGGATTCGATCCCTGGGTTGGGAAGATCCCCTGGAGAAGTGACTGGCTACCCACTCCAGTATTCTTGCCTGGAGAATTCCGTGGACAGAGGAGTCTGATGGGCTACAGTCTGTGGAGTCGCCAAGAGTCAGATACGACTGAGCAACTGAGCATGAGCAATGGTTGAAACTGAAGAGGGGTAAGCCTCATAGGCCTGGGTAGCTTCTTCTTACATATCTTGGACATTTTCTCTTAATTTTGGTTAACACCTGTTCTGTTGTTGTTCAGTTGTGCATTCACGTCTGACTCTTTGTGACCTCATGGACTGTAGCACTCTAGGCTTCCCTGTCCTTCACCATCACCCGGATCTTGCTCAAACTCAAGTCCATCAAGTCAGTGAACACAGCCAACCATCTTGTTTTCTGTTGTCCCCTTCTCCTGCCTTCAATCTTGCCCAGCATCAGGGTCTTTTCTAATGAGTTGGCTATTTACATCAGGTGGCCAAATATTGGAGTTTTGGCTTCAGCATCAGTCCTTCCAATGAATATTCAGGATTGACTTCCTTTAGGATGGACTGGTCGGATCTCCTTGCAGCCCAAGGGATGCTCAAGAGTCTTCTCCTCACCACGGTTCAAAAGCATCAATTCTTTGGCCCTCAGCCTTCTTTATGGTCCAACTCTCACATCCATATACGACTACTGGAAAAACCATAGCTTTGACTGTACAGACCTTTTTTGGCGAAGTAATGTCTCTACTTTTTAATATGCTGTCTAGGTTGGTCATAGCTTTGCTTCCAAGGAACACGTGTATTTTAATTTCATGGCTGTAGTCACCATCTGCAGTGATTTTGGAGCCCAAGAAAATAAAGTCTCTCACTGTTTCCATTGTCTCCCCATCTATTTGCCATGAACTGATGGGACCAGATGCCATGATCTTAGTTTTTTGAATGTTGAGTTTTAAGCCAGCTTTTTCACTCTCCTTTTCACCTGCATCAAGAGGCTCTTTAGAAAGAGCCTCTTTGCTTTCTACCATAAGGGTGGTGTCATCTGCATATCTAAGGCTATTGATATTTCTCCTGGCAATCTTGATTCCAGCTGGTGCTTCATCCAGCCTTGCATTTTACTTGATGTACTCTGCATATAATTTAAACAAGCAGGGTGACACTATACAGCCTTGACATACTCCTTTCCTAATTTTGAGCCAGTCTGTTGTTCCATGTCCAGTTCTAACTGTTACTCTTTGACCTGCATACAGGTTTCTCAGCAGGCAGGAAAAGTGGTCTGGTATTCCCATATCATTAAGAATTTTCCAGTTTTTTTTTTTTTTTTTTTTTTTTTTTTTTTGTGATCCACACAGTCAAAGACTTTAGTTCCTATATCCTGAGTCAAATATTCAAACATTTCTTTTTATTTTCTCTAGTTGTCTCAGTCATTTATTATTTTCTTCATCCCATAAAATTCCCACTACTCTGTGTAAATATTGTCAAGGAATAAATGCACCAGATAATATTTTCTAGATAACAATGTGAACACACTATTTAAAATTCTTATTCATGTGTGGTATTTACATTTATAAATTAATGTCTTCTTTTCAACTTAATTGCATGTTCTTTGAAGGCAATGAGCTCAGGTCTTTAAAACTTTTGTAATAACGTAATGCTCCTTACCTTAAACCATTCTTCAGTATGAAGACCAGATTATAGCACTCCTCAAATGTCAAGAGGTTTATTTAAAGCAAAGAGCCCTTGAAGATTAAACTCTTATACTTATCTGAATGGATCTTTAGGCTTACCTGTTTAACTGACAGTATCTTCAAACATAATAGGCCAAAAGCAGATTATACAGTCTAGAAATCACGTGATGAGGAATTTTATTGTACTTTATGTAGACGGAAGATACAATGACAATCTAGAAGCATTTTATTCAATTATTTCTATAGCATAAGCTTTGGAATTCAGTGAACTGGATTTTGAAATCCTGCTTAACCTTTTGTTATTACCCTGCCTAAAAAAATATTTTTGGGCTTCCCTGGTAGCTCAGCTGGTAAAGAATTTGCCTGCAATGCGAGAGACCTGGATTCAATCCCTGGGTTGGGAAGATCACCTAAAGAAGGGAATGGCTACCCACTCCAGTACTGTGGCCTGGAGAATTCCATGGACTGTATAGACCATGGGGTCACAAAGAGTCAGACATGACTGAATGATTTTCACTTCACTTTTGGTCTTTGCATCTGTAAGAGATAGATATATAATTATAAATTGTTTTGGTCTTTGCATCTGTAAGAGATACATAATTATAAATTGTAAAAAAATATTTTTGTGAGGATTAAAATACATAAATTTTGAAAAACACCAAGCATATTGTATAGCACATAGGAAATTTGATAAAGGGTAGCTGTGCTTATTGTACCCAATTTAATGCTCCAAATGGGTCTAGAAAAGTATCATATAGCCTCCATGCGTGTGTGCTCAGTTGCTCAGTTGTGTCTGACTCTTTCTGACCCTGTGGACTGTAGCCCTCCAGGCTCCTCTGTCCATGGGATTTCCCAGGAAAGAATACTGGAGTGGGTTGCCATTTCATTTTCCAGAGACTCTTCTTGATCCAGGGATCAATTCCATGTCTCCTGTATCTCCTGCATTGGTAGGTAGGTTCTTTACCAATGAGCCACCTGGGAAACCCATGTAGACTCCATAAGTATTCTTTTTTTAAAGAAAGAAAGTTTGGCCAAATCTCAGCATGTGGGATCTTAGTTCCTCCACCAAGGATGGAACCCGTGTCTCCTGCACTGAAAGCACAGTATTATCCACTGGAATGCCTGGGAAGTCCCTCCATATGTGTTTTTATTCTACCAAAATATTCTTCAGAAACTTGGAGAGAAGACAAATATTTGTTTTTCCCCTATTTGTAATAGAAGGTTAATTCCTATTGGATTTTCTAAATTGCTTGTCAGCAAAACTCTTTGAATGAAAGATGGATGTTTCCTGTAGATAACACAAGGAAAGGAGAACTTCAGGATAGGCTGTGAGAAGAAGGGCTGGTCTATAAGGAGAATGTATGTGAGGACAGGAAGGCAGAGGGGGAGTCGTGGGATGCGGGGGCACTTGTGGGAAGAAGTCGGGGCGTGGGCCAGTCTTTGACATTCACGTGGATCCAGAGGACTCCTGACTTCCTTATGATCAGTGGTTAATTTATTTGACTCTTTGTTCATATTCTCTAAATAAACCGAATTGAGGCATAATTCACACTGGATAAACTATACCAATTTTAAGTGTAGATCAATGAGTTTGATGCCCTGATACACCCATATTACCACCCCACCAAACAAGATACATAATATTAACTTACCTTAATTTGTTCTTTTTCTACCTACTTATGGAAAAAACTTGGTTTGTTGATTTTAGATCTTTCTTCTCTTCCTGTAGAAGCCTTTATACCTATACATTTTCTTTTAAGCATAACTTTCACCACATTCAATGAATTTTGATATATTCTGATTTTTACTCACTGCAAATATTTAAATATTTTTTTCTTCTGATTCTTTTTTTGATTCATATCCTAATTGGAAATGTTATGTTTAAATGCCAAATATTTAGATATTTCCTAAGTCTTCGCTATTCATTGATTCATTCATTCTAATTTGATTCTACTGTGGTTATAGAACCTGCTGTCTATTATCTCAGTGTTAACAATTTAGCAATACTTACTTTATGGTCTCAGTTCAGTTCAGTCACTCAGCTGTGTCCGACTCTTTGTGACCCCATGGATTGCAGCACACCAGGCCACCCTGTCCATCACCAACTCCTGGAGTTTACTCAAACTCATGTCCATTGAGTTGGTGATGCCATCCAACCATCTCATTCTCTGTCATACCCTTCTCCTTCTGCCCTCAATCAGGGTCTTTTCCAATGAGTCAGCTCTTTGCATCAGATGGCCAACGTATTGGACTTTCAGCTTCAGCATTAGTCCTTCCAGTGAACACCCAGGACTGATCTCCTTTAGGATGGACTTCTTGGATCTCCTTGCAGTCCAAGGGACTCTCAAGAGTCTTCTCCAACACCACAGTTTAAAAGCTTCAATGCTTTGGTGCTCAGCTTTATAGTCCAACACTCACATCCATACATGACTACTGGAAAAACCATAGCTTTGACTAGGCAGACCTTTGTTGGCAAAGTAATGTCTCTGCTTTTTAATATGCTGGCCTAGCAATGGCACCCCACTCCAGTACTCTTGCCTGGAAAATCCCATGGACAGAAGGGCCTAGTGGGCTGCAGTCCATGGGGTCGCGAAGAGTCGGACACGACTGAGTGACTTCACTTTCACTTTTCACTTGCATGCATTGGAGAAGGAAATGGCAACCCACTCCAGTGTTCTTGCCTGGAGAATCCCAGGGACGGGGGAGCCTGGTGGGCTGCTGTCTATGGGGTCGCACAGAGTCGGACATGACTGAAGCGACTTAGCAGCAGCAGCAGCCTATGGTTTATACTGGAGAATACTCCACGAACACATAGAAGGTGTTTGGACTCTGCTGGTGTTTGATGGAATGTTCTACAGAAGTCAGCTAGATCAAGATTCATGATCTATATCTTTATCTCTCCTGATTTTTGCATCTTACTGTCTTATCCATTAGTAATAGAGGAATATAGAAATATCAAAGTCTAATTGCTAAATCAATGATTCTTCCTTTAGATTCTGGCAGATTTTGCCTCATGTATTTTGGGGATCCATTGTTAGGATTGTGTACATTAATTATTGTTATGTTTTCTAATGTATTGACTCAAGACAGTATACCAATTCTAGTGGCTTCACAGATTTATATTACCTGTCAGTTCTCTGAAGGTGTGAAGATTCTAGACGGTGGTTCTTTAATGCATGGCCTCTAGTTTAGTAGCTTCCACATCACCTGGGAGTACTATTGCCAAGCTTGGTAAACAAAAACTCAGGACACCAATGCAAACTTGAATTTTGATTCATGAAAAAAATTTATATGTTTCATTGAGTACCTAAAATTCATATTTATCTGGTTACCTGTATTTTTTTTTCTGTCAGCCCTGCCTGAGAGTGTTTTAGAAATGCAGATTCAAGAATTCCATCTCATACCTATTGAATAGGTGTCTGCATTTTAATGAGAGCTTTTGATAAGTTCCATGAATATTAACGTACCAGAGGTGTTGGACCGAGTTTGACTAAAGGCAGGAAGAGTCAGGTGGAGTATCACAGAGTGATATCTTAGCTATAAATTCAAAGCAGCAATAGGAATACATGCTTTTGAAGAGAGTTTATGATCGCTGGTTCTGCTCATTTCTGCAAATCCCCAATTAAACAATTTACTGAATTTCCTTAATGTCATGTGTAATAAAAGCCATTTCCAAATTAGTTGTAGCTCTTGGCTTTAAGTGTTATAAAGTAATAAAAGGAAAATAATTCAGAAATGTAGCCATTGGGATATTATTTTTTGAATAAACTTTTTGTTTTAATTATATTAAAGACATTTGGCCAAAGCCATTATGGACTTTATAAATCTCAAGGCATTTAGAAGCGGTAACAGATTGTTCTCCATCACCACCATCTCTTATCCTAAATTCATGTCCTTTTAGACTTTCATTTCCCTAATGATAACATTGTTTACTATAATTGCTTTTTAACAATTATTTCAGCTATTTCACCTAAATATATCTGCACTGAAAGTTTATCTGTAAATTAATTAGCCTTTATTAATTAGACTGTACATGTGTAATAAAATGTAATATTTCTATTATATGTTACATATATATACATACATGTATGTGTGCCTGTGTTCAGTTATGTCCGACTCTTTGCGACTCCATGTACTGTAGCCCATCAGGCTCCTCTGTCCATGCGATTCTCCAAGCAAGAATACTGGAGTGGGTTGTCATTTCCTCCTCCAGGGGTTCTTCCCAACACAGGGGTCGAACCTGTGTCTCCTGCTTTGGCAGATGGGTTCTTTACCACTGGCGCAACCTGGGAAGCTCCAACATATATTTATATCTATTCTGAAATATAATTCTAGATATCAGAAATTACAATCCTTAATTACTTTGTAAAAATAACAACAATTAAGTAACACTGCGTTTTATTTCAGACATTTTTGTGCTTTTTTTTCTCAGTTTGGAAAATCCCAATATAATTTCTCTGTCTTTTTAAAAAATTGAAGTATAGTTGATTTAGAATTTTGTGTTAATTTCAGTTTTCAGTATAGTACAATCATTCATTATATAATTGTTGTTGTTCTTCAGTTGCCCATTCATGTCCAACTTTTTACAACCCCATGGACTGTAGAGTTCCAGGCTCCTCTGTCCATGGGATTCTCCAGGCAAGAATACTGAAGTGGGTTGCCATTTTCTTCTCCAGGGGAACTTCCTGACCCAGGGATGGAACCCGTGTGTCCTGCATTGGCAGACGGATTTTTTTTTTTTTTTTTTTGCCACTGAGCCACAGAACTGGAAAAGGTCAATTTTCATTCCAATACCAAAGAAAGGCAATGCCAAAGAATGCTCAAACTACCACACAATTGCACTCATCTCACAGTCTAGTAATGCTCAAAATTCTCGAAGCCAGGCTTCAGCAATATGTGAACCATGAACTTCCAGATGTTCAAGCTGGTTTTAGAAAAGGCAGAGGAACCAGAGATCAAATTGCCAACATCTGCTGGATCATCAAAAAAGCAAGAGAGTTCCAGAAAAACATCTATTTCTGCTTTATTGACTATGCCAAAGCCTTTGACTGTGTGGATCACAATAAACTGTGGAACATTCTTCAAGAGATGGGAATACAAGACCACCTGACCTGCCTCTTGAGAAACCTATATGCAAGTCAGGAAGCAACAGTTAGAACTGGACATGGAACAACATACTGGTTCCAAATAGGGAAAGGAGTATGTCAAGTCTGTATATTGTCACCCTGCTCATTTAACTTCTATGCAGAGTATATCATGAGAAACGCTGGGCTGGAGGAAGCACAAGCTGAAATCAAGATTGCCAGGAGAAATATTAACAACCTCAGATATGCAGATGACACCACCCTATGGCAGAAAGTGAAGAGGAACTAAAAAGCCTCTTGATGAAAGTGAAAGAGGAGAGTGAAAAAGTTGGCCTAAAGCTCAACATTCAGAAAACGAAGTTCGTGGCATCTGGTCCCATCACTTCATGGGAAATAGATGGGGAAACAGAGGAAACAGTGTCAGACTTTGTATTTTGGGGGCTCCAAAATCACTGCTGATGACTATAGCCATGAAATTAAAAGATGCTTACTCCTTGGAAGGAAAGTTATGACCAACCTAGATAGCATGTTGAAAAGCAGAGGCATTACTTTGCCAACAAAGGTCCGTCTAGTCAAGGCTATGGTTTTTCCAGTGGTCATGTACGGATGTGAGAGTTGGACTGTGAAGAAGGCTGAGCACCAAAGAATTGATGCTTTTGAACTGTGGTGTTGGAGAAGACTCTTGAGAGACCCTTGGACTGCAAGGAGATCCAGCCGGTCCATTCTGAAGGAGATCCAGCCGGTCCATTCTGAAGGAGATCAGCCCTGGGGTTTCTTTGGAGGGAATGATGCTGAAGCTGAAACTCCAGTGCTTTGGCCACCTCATGTGAAGAGTTGACTCATTGGAGAAGACTCTGATGCTGGGAGGGATTGGGGGCAGGAGGAGAAGGGGACAACAGAGGATGAGATGGCTGGATGGCATGACTGACTCGATGGACGTGAGTCTGAGTGAACTCCAAGAGTTGGCAATGGACAGGGAGGCCTGGCGTGCTGCGATTCATGGGGTCACAAAGAGTTGGACACGACTGAGTGACTGAACTGAACTGATATAGTGGCGTGTATCTGTTAATCACAGACTCCTAATTTATTTCTCCCCTCTTTCCCCTTTGGTAATTATGTTTGCTTTTTACAGCTGTGAGTCCATTTCTGTTTTGTAAATAAGTTCATTTGTATTTTTTTTTTTTTTTTTTGGTACCACCCCACTCCAGTACTCTTGCCTGGAAAATCCCATGGATGGAGGAGCCTGTAAGGCTGCAGTCCATGGGGTCCCTAAGAGTCGGACACGACTGAGCAACTTCACTTTTACTCTTCACTTTCATGCATTGGAGAAGGAAATGGCAACCCACTCCAGTGTTCTTGGCTGGAGAATCCCAGGGATGGGGGAGCCTGGTGGGCCGCCATCTCTGGGGTCGCACAGAGTTGGACACTATTGAAGCGACTTAGCAGCAGCAACAGCAAAGTGGTGTTACCTGATGTATATCTTTGTCTGGCTCCCTTTACAATGGAATATTACTCAGCCATAAAAAGAACAAAATAATGCCACTTGTAGCAACATGGATGGATCTAGAGATTATCATATTAAGTGAAGTAAGTCAGACAGAGGTTTTGTGCCTTAATAACCACATGGTAATTTCTCATCGAATCACTGGAAGTAGGAGCTTCTGAGTAAGGGTGAATCGTGACAGCCCATTCAGCCACACCACTCTCCTCCACTGTGACCCTTGCCTGATTATGTCAGCTCTCCACCCACTGCTGCTGCTTCTTTAAAATGAGAATTCTGCCACACTTACTTTTCCAGTGCTGCTGTGTGGGCCAGATTTGAAGAGACATACAATTAAAACATTGCTCACCTTAATGTCCAGTGGTACACTGATGATCTCTACTCAAAATATGCTGTTTATTCTTAATACTAGTCGTTATTCTCTCCATGTAGACTTTTATGAAAACATAATTCTTCTAAGGAATACATGTTATCTGAATGTTTCGGTAAGGGAATTCCCTGGCAGTCCAATAGTGAGGACTTGGTGCTTTCACTCCTAGGGTACAGGTTTGATCCCTGGTTGGGGAACTAAGATCCTGCAAATCATGCAGCCTCCCCCCAAAAAAATTAATGATATGGTTTATTTTGCTTTAAATAGAGTTAAGCACAGGTGTTGGTAATCATTAGCAAGGGAGCAAAAAGGGAAGCAGCTTGGGTGGCAGACCAGTGGTAGCCATATGGAAAAGACAGATTTAGTGAAGATAAATAAAGCCAGGCTCAAGCTAAGCCCTGTAATTAAACCCTTTCATCTACTCTAGGAATGCAGCTGATGCAAAATATTCACACGTGTTCCTCACATCAAAAAAGAATGTATTAATATATGTGTCATAACTGATCCTGTCTATATTTAAGCATTTGTTGACTTCACGTCACTCCAGACCCATTCAGATATTTCTGAAGTTGTCTTGGAAGTTATCATTTAGTCATTGCATAAATGGCTAAAGAACTTCTTGCCAGTCTTACTGGTTCATCTTCTTATGTAAGTGCGACTTTGTTCTCATCTTTACTCTGGGGAGTTTTATGATCATGAAGCTGCCATGCTTTTTGTTTTTTAGGGTGATATCGTTTGGCCAGCCTTTATAGAATGCCACTGAGATAGCCTGGCTTTAGAGGATTTTCATAGTCTTTTCATTATTAGGCTGGTGAACACATGAACTCTCAGGCAACTGGTCACTATTTCTCAGGGGATATTTTTTGTTGTTGTTGTTAATAAGTAATCTTTTAGAGCACTTTTAGATTTATAGCAAAATTGAACCAGAAGTACAGAGTCCCCATATATGCCCTTCTTCCTCCTAACACAGTTTCTGCAGCTATTAGCAACTTACATTAGTGTGGTATGTGACATCTGTTGCAATTCATGAACCAATATCAATACATTTTTATTAACTAAAGTCTGTAGTTTACATTAGGGTACACTCTTTTTTTTTTTTTTTTTCCTTTTTTAAAAATTTTATTTTATTTTTAAACTTTACATAATTGTATTAGTTTTGCCAAATATCAAAATGAATCCACCACAGGTATACATGTGTTCCCCATCCTGAACCTTCCTCCCTCCTCCCTCCCCATACCAGCCAGTCCAGTTTCGATGCACGATACTAGGGTACACTCTTTATGCTTCCCAAGTGGTGCTAATGGTAAAGAACCTACCTGCCATTGCAGGAGATGTATGAGACATACATTCAAATCCTGGGTCAGAAAGACCCCTTGGAGGAGGACATGGGAACCCAGTGCAGTTTTCTTGCCTATAAAATCCCATGAACAGAGGAGCCTGATGGGCTACAGTCATGGGGTAGCCAAGACTCAGACACTACTTAGCTAAGTCAAAACGACTTAGCGCGCTTTCTTTGTTATATAATCCTATGAGTTTTGACACGTGCCAAATATCACCTATTTATTCTCACATGATTATGCAGAAGTTTCATTGCCCTAAAATTTCTGTATGCTCCACCTAATCAACCTGCCTCCCTCATTCTGAGCCCCTGGCAACTCCTGACCTTTATACAGCTTCTGTAGTTTCATCTTTTCCAGGATGTTATATGTTAGAATCATGCAGTATATAGTGTTTCCACATTGGCATCTTTTACTCAGTAATACCCATGAACTTCTTCCATGTCTTTTCATGGTTTGCTAGCACAGGTTAATTACCACTGAGTAATATCGCATTGTCTGGATGTACCAGTTTATCTGTTCATTCACCTACTGAAGAACATCTAAGATGCTTCCAAATTTTGGCATTCACGAGAAAAACTACTTTAGATATTTGTGTGCAGCGTTTATGTGGACACAAGTCTGGAATTCCTTTGGATAAATACTAGGAAGCATGATTGCTGGACTCTATGTAAGGGTATGTTTAGTTTTGTAAGAATCTGCCTAATTTTCTTCCAAACTGGCTTTAACATTTTGCAAGTAATGAGAGTTCCTTTTGCCTCATTTCCTCACCAGCATTTGTGTTGTCAGTATTCTAGATTCAGTTCAGTTCTGTTCAGTTGCTCAGTCGTGTCTGACTCTTTGCGACCCCATGAATTGCAGCACGCCAGGCCTCCCTGTCCATCACCAACTCATGTACATAGAGTCAGTGATGCCATCCAGCCATCTCATCCTCTGCCATCCCCTTCTTCTCCTGCCCCTAGTCCCTCCCAGCATCAGTCTTTTCCAGTGAGTCAACTCTTCGCATGAGGTGTCCAAAGTATTGGAGTTTCAGCTTTACCATCAGTCCTTCCAAAGAAATCCCAGGGCTGATCTCCTTTAGAATGGACTGGTTGGATCTCCTTGCAGGCCAAGGGACTCTCAAGAGTCTTTTCCAATGCCACAGTTCAAAAGCATCAATTCTTCAGCGCTGAGCTTTCTTCACAGTCTAACTCTCACATCCATACATGACCACTGGAAAAACCATAGCCTTGACTAGACGAACCTTTGTTGGCAAAGTAATGTCTCTGCTTTTGAATATGCTATCTAGGTTGGTCATAACTTTCCTTCCAAGGAGTAAGCATCTTTTAATTTCATGGCTAAAATCACCATCTGCAGTGATTTTGGAGCCCCCCAAAATAAAGTCTGACACTGTTTCCACTGTTTCCCCATCTATTTCCCATGAAGTGATGGGACCAGATGCCATGATCTTCATTTTCTGAATGTTGAGCTTTAAGCCAACTTTTTCACTCTCCTCTTTCACTTTCATCAAGAGGTCTTTTAGTTCCTCTTCACTTTCTGCCATAAGGGTGGTGTCATCTGCATATCTGAGGTTATTGATATTTCTCCCGGCAATCTTGATTCCAGCTTGTGCTTCTTCTAGCCCAGCGTTTCTTATAATTTACTCTGCATATAAGTTAAATAAGCAGGGTGACAATATACAGCCTTGATGTCCTCCTTTTCCTATTTGGAACCAGTCTGTTGTTCCATGTCCAGTTCTAACTGTTGCTTCCTGACCTGCATACAGGTTTCTCAAGAGGCAGGTCAGCTGGTCTGGTATTCCCATTCTAGATTAGAGACATGCTAATAGGAAGATGGTGATATCTCATTGTTTTAATTTGAAATTTACTAACAGTTGTATCCAACTCTTTGCAACACTCTGGACTGTAGCCTGCCAGGCTTGTCTGTCCATAGGGTTTTTTAGGCAAGAATACTGGAGTGGGTTGCCATTTTCTCCTCCAGGGGATTTTCCCAATGCAGGGATCGAACCTGTGTTTCCTGTGTCTCCTGCATCGCAGGCAGATTCTTTACCCACTGAGCCATCAGGAAGCCCTTAATAGTGCACATAGCTGAGCATATTTTCATATGCATAGTTATCTTTTGTGTATCTTCTTTGGTGAGATATTCAGATATTTTGCCCATTTTTAAACTGGGTTGTTTATTTTATTATTATTCTTAAAGATCCTGCATACTGGTGTATTTCCTTGGTTCTGGCACCATACCACAAACCTTGAAACTAGTACTCAATACAAGGTACCTGAGTTATTTGTTTGGAAAGACATAGAAAGAGGTAAAAGACATAGAATTAAGAAATCACTCAAGATAATTTTCACTGCTTTTTGTCAGTTAATCAGTCCTTTGCTCGCTTTTGTGCATAGAAGGAAAGCAAGCACCGCCGCCCCCTCTCCCCCGCCCCACCTCCTGTTGTGCCTTGGGAGTTGCAGCCAGCAGGCATCAGCCAGCTGGCATCAGCCAGCAAGCCTGCGCAGGGGACACCCCAGGAATGCTAGTTCAAGGATGCAAGCAGAATATTCAGGGCTGTAGTTTGAAGGCTCTGAGTGAGTGATCCCAGCATCCAGGGCTTCCTCTCCTTGAGGCTAATCTCCTACCAAGGCCCCGAAAGTGCAAACTGCCTAAAATAGAGGCCAACACCGAGCCTTCGCTTGACACTGTTTATTGCAGAGACAGCCATCTCTTGGGGGAAAGTTGGCCACGCTGGACTCCTTCCTCCCTGGGAAAGGCAGAGCTTGATCTCAACAGAGAAGCAGCGTGTTTTGGATATATGTTTGCCTTTCCTGACACGGAGGGCCTCAGTCACTTAAACGGTCCAAGTGCTCGGGTCCTCTGTCACACGGAGTCAGACTGAGGAATCCGCCTCACAGGAAAGAAGATGTTTCTGTGGGCACAGCAAAGCTGCCCCACCAACCTTGTCACCTCCTGTGCCACCTGTGGGCAGCCAGCTCACAGGTAGCACAGCTGGAGGTCACAGGTTGGAGGTGACATCCTGCGAGGTTAGGGTCTCATCCTCAGAGTTGCAGGATATATTCTAAATGAGCAATGGGGCTGTGTCCCTGATGGTTAAAATACGTAGGTCTAGGAATCAGTGGTAAAGGTGTAGGTATGAATCGGCTAATGTTACTCCCGGTGCTCCCTTGTATTTGTTCTCCCTGCCTCTCCTGCATTGGGCTCTGCAGATTCTTTTGTTCCTACGGAGAACCAGGAAGCACAGGATTTCAAGCGGTTACGCTGCTCAGGCTCGTTGGATCTACCCCAAGAGGCCGGCAGGTGACCAGTGGAGTCGCCTTCCTGGGAGAGACAGTGGTCCCTGATGATTGAGGCGAGATGGGGGTGCTTTCATAATATGAAATCAGGAGAAATATGTCTTCCTCCCTTCACGTAAAGGCACCTCTGCATTCTCCCTGCCTAATTTTGAGAGTAACTGGACAGACATAGCCTGAGAGAAGCATAGTTACTGGGGGTTAGACGTGTCTCATGAATGAAGGTCTCAGACAAAGCACCGTTTGACTCACCTGGACTGCTGTAGATGAAGGCTGAGTGCAAGGGGAGCTGGGAATGACACCAGCGAGGCCCTGAGACTGTCTCAAGGGGCTGGAGCTGCCGCTCCTTCCGCAGCTGTCCCTCTGCTGTCGAAGGGCACTGGTTCCAGGACCCCTGAGACACCAGTGATCTTGGGTGCTCAAGTCCCTTGCACGGGATCGCCTGGGACTGTCTGCGTTGGGTATCCGTGGATGCGTAATGCCAAGAACTGGTGGAACTACCTCCCCTCTTCAGACGTACCCTTGGGAAGAGAGGCACCACCACATCTTGGTGCTCTTCCCAGAGATCATAAGACAAAGTGGGTCTGAGTGGCTTGAGGGGTGGATGATAGCTGGCACCATAATGCAGGTCCAGATCCCACTTTGGGAATTAAAGACATTCACTGAGTGGTAGGGAATTCTGCCGGCTGACAGTCCGGGTATCAGTTCAACCTGGGAATTACTCTCCCCTGAATTAAAGAGACTGGCATCGCCTGAGGTCACACTTCTTTCCATGGGCCAGCCTGTATCCACCTACTGGTCCATGCAGGAGTACCAAGGCTCTCCCTTCTCAGCTGATATCAAGGTAGCATTAACGGGCCACCTCAGCTCCTGAGTTCCAAGTGTCCTGCTCACTCGGTGCTCTCTGATGGTGACAGCGTTGCCCACACACCCCTGTGCCTGTTCCTGTGTCACCTCTCCCCACTGGTGGAGAGCACGTATTCCGAACCGTCCTGAGAGCTACCGGGTCTGAATCTGCTTCCGGGGGTCCCCACCAGCAAGGATCATATTTTATGTATTCATTTGGGGCATGTTTTAGTTATTTATTTAAAAAAATTTTTTGAAGTGTACTTGATTTACAATGTTATATTAGTTTCAAGTAAACAGCAAAGTGATTCACTTATATATATATATATATATATATATATTATATATATATATGTGTGTGTGAGTGTGTGTGTGCATGTGTGTGTGTATGTATATATAGTTGTTGCTGTTGTTCAGTCGCTCAGGTGTGTCCGACTCTTTGTGACCCCAGGGACTGCAGCATGCCAGGCTTTCTGGTCCTCCACCATCTCCTGGAGCTTGCTCAAAGTCATGTCCATTGAGTTGGTGATGCCATCTGACCATCTCATCCTTTGTCATCCCCTCCTCCTGTCTTCAATTTTACCACAAAGAGTCGGACAGAACTGAGCAACTAAGCTGAGCACACAGCATGCATACATATATATATTCTTTTCAGATTCTTTTCCATTATATGTCATAATAAGATACTTAGTATAGTTACCTGTGCTATACAGTAGGTCCTTTACAGATAGTGGTGTGTATATGTTAACCCCAAGCTCCTAATTTTCCTTCCCCTACCCTACGTTTCTCCTTTGGTAACCATAAGTTTGTTTTTGAAATCTATGATTCATTTCTGTTTGTAAGTAAGTTTATTTATGGTGGTGGTAGTTTAGTTGCTAAGTTGTGTCTCTTTTGTAATTCCATGAACTGTAGCCCACAGGCTCCTCTGTCCATGGGGTTCTCCAGGCAAGAATACTGAAGTGGGTTGCCATTTCCTTCTCCAGGGGATCTTCCTGACCCAGGGATGGAACCCATGGGTCCTGCATTGGCAGATGGATTTTTTTTTTTTTTTACCACTGAGCCACCTGGGAAGCCCAGGTTCATTTATATCACTTTTTAAAAATAGATTCCACATATGGATGGTATCATATGGTGTTTGTTTTCCTCCACCTGACTTACTTCACTTAGTATGATCAGCTCCAGGTCTTTTAGAAGTTATTTCAAGAGTGACATCACTGACATGGCACAGTAGGCAGTGCCAAGACCTCACCCCCTAGAGAAAAACTGACAATATGGAAAGACAAACTGAAACTGTCAGGATCAGATTTGTCAGAACTCCAGAAAACACACAGAAGTTTAGAGTAGACCCCTGGGTGCTGGACTGGGGAAAAGGCAACTTGAAAATGATGGGAAATTTGTGTGATGTTTTCACTTGCTCTCACTTCAGGGCAATGATTGATTCTGTAATATCGAAATTAACTGGAGAAGAGAGCTTAGGGCACACAAATAGAGGCAAAAAGTAGTTGCCGTGTCCTGAGAGGAGCCTGAAAGCGTTGAGATCCAGAAATGCATGTTTGCCCCCTTTCCACCAGGCAGGAAATGTGCTTCCAGCTGAAAATAAAACAGCAGTCAAGAGAAAAGTGTTGCTGAGCGATCATCTCTTAACAATAATGTGTTTCCCCTAAATGGTGTACCACAGTCTGTATGTCATTAATTATACTTTAAAAATATGGTTTCTAATTGTAAAAATGTGTCTTGTCGCTTGGATGTCCATTATCTTATTCCGTTGTGAGGCTGATATTGATCATTCATATTTTTCTGTCTCTCTTCTGTTGTCAATACTATGAGGACTACCCTTTTGTCGGCAGGGGCGGGGGGTTGTATTCATTTCACTACTCATGTGTTCAACAAATACAGATACACTTATTCCTAGAGATTGTAATTTTTTCCCATTCTGTTTATACTTAGGAAACATTCATTGTGCCTCAAGAAAAGTTCAATATTCTGTTATGTTTATAGAAATAATTATTGATTCAAAATATTAAGAATCTCACATTTATAGTACATTGATAGCTGTATTAAGGATTCATTCTTATTCATTAAAATATTATATTTCAGTAAAAGCTTGAATTTTTCCACATGTATAGTTTAATTATTTTTTCCTAATGTTTTAATATTTTTGTCTGCTATAAAAAAACACAAGAATAGAAAAGTAGATATCAGTGAAAATAAATTATCATGGATACATCATAGATATATAATTAAATTATTTCCTTTGCATCTTGATTCTTTTATTGGATCTTGTTATTAAAATATTTTATTAATTTAAATTTTTAGACAATTTCCTTATGTTTTCTAAGTCAATAAATATCATTTATAAATTATGATAAATTTATCTCTTTTAAATTTTTTTCCATTTCTAACTTATCCCTAAATTAGAAAGTTAAAACACTGTAAACTATACTGAAAATAGTCAATGAGAATTGCTTAATTTACATTGAATTTAGCTTCAAAAATGATAGAATTTTTTTCAGTTATACAAGTATAACCCTATATCTAATATATAATATTTTCAAAATTAGAAATTGTCAAAAGTTATAGAATAGCTTTATAAAAACTATGGAGACATTTCTTTTCTTATTTAGAATGTCTTTGAGATTCATTATAAAAGCATTTTCTAATGAGAAATGATTCTAGATATCATCTGCCTGTTGGAGTGAATATGAGTTTTGGACTTACAAACATAAATTCAAATTAAAATAATAGGTTAGTGTTTAATCTAAACATTTTCTTTGTTATTAGGCAACATTTTCTAAATATTTTGGTATTATGATTTCATGTCTTACTACAATTAGTTACCTTTCATTTTTCCCTTTCTCTTGTAGCAAATTATAATAATATATTTTCTGTTCATTTAATATGCAAAGGTAGTCTGTAAAATTACGTGGATGTCTATGAGAAGGCTTTGGGAGAAAATTTAAAGTGGAAAGAGGAGAAGGGAGAATTCTAACATTTAATGTTTGGTGGGGGAGATTAAATCTACAGACAGGAAATCAGTCATTAAAGAAAAAGAGACATTAAGTGTCCTTGGCTATCAGAATAAAGGGATGCCTGTTTCTGAGCAGTGGCCACTAGTTCTGAGTGCTGCTGAGTCCTGAGATACAATTAGATTTAAGAATAGCCCCAAAATTTAAAAAGTGACCTAAGGATGTGATTATTTATCTGCAGTAATGTTCCATATAGCACTGTTTCTAATAGCAAAATCTGTGGTATGTTTTCAGAGGTATAGGATTGATTATGAAAGTGGTGTTATTCCTTCACTACAATGATATTAAAACGATGTTACAAGAATATATTTAGTAATGGGAAAGGAAGTTCACACTGAAATTTTAGGTGAACAAGAGGAAATTACATAGCAGGGAATATTCAGGATTGTGAAGGAGTGTTTGTAATTTTGTTTGTCTATTGTAAAGATACTACAATGACCATGTTTTACTTATATAATAGGAAAATGCAATAAATGTTTTCATCATGATGAAGTGACCTGTGGGTCTGGCTGCACAGAGGTCTTGGGTGGGTCTACTGACCGCTGTCTGGTGGAGTGGAGGCGCCCACAGGCAAGTGGCAGCCAGCCCAGGAAGGCAGGTAGCTGCGAAATACAGATGCTAAGTACTCACTTCTGTTATGGAATTCTGCCTTTGAAAGAAAGATTGACAAATGGTCAGAGGAGCTTTCCAACTTGAGTGAGGATTTGATTGTTTCAATGAAAGTGTCTTCAGTGGTGGGGAATACAATGGAAATTTTCCAGATAGACAAAGACTGAATATCCAATGAAAAGGGGTTGTTGTTGTTGTTGTTGTTCAGTCGCTCAGTCATGTCTGACTCTTTGCGACCCAATGGACTGCAGCACGCCAGGCTTCCCTGTCCTTCACTGTCTCCCTGAGCTTGCTCAAACTCCTGTCCATTGAGTTGGTGATGCCATCAAACCATGTCAACCTCTGCCATCCCCTTCTCCTCCTGCCCTCAATCTTTTCCAGCATCACAGTCTTTTCAAATGAGTCAGCTCTTCGCGTCAGGTGGCCAAAGTATTGGAGTTTCAGCTTTGGCATCAGTCCTTCCAATGAATACTCAGGACTGATTTCCTTTAGGATTGACTGGTTTGATCTCCTTGCAGTCCAAGGGACTCTCAAGAGTCTTCAACACGGCAGTTCAAAAGCATCGATTCTTTGGCTCTTAGCTTTCTTTATGGTCTAACTCTCACATTCATGCATGACTACTGGAGAAACTATAGCTTTGACCATACGGACCTTTGGCGGCAAAGTGATGTCTCTGCTTTTTAATACACTGTCTAGGTTTGTCATAGCTTTTCTTCCAAGGAGAAAGTGTCTTTTAATTTTATGTCTGCGGTCATCATCTGCAGTGATTTTGGAGCCCAAGAAAATAAAGTGTGTCACTGTTTCCATTGTTTCCCCATCTATTTGCCATGAAGTGATGGGAACAAATGCCATGATCTTCATATTTTGAATTTTGAGTTTTAAGCCAACTTTTTCACTCTCCCCTTTCACCTTCATCAAGAGGCTCTTTAGTTCCTCTTTGTTTTCTGTAATAAGGGTGGTGTCATCTGCATATCTAAGGGTATTGATATTTCTCCCAACAATCTTGATTCCAGCTTGTGCTTCATCCAGCCCATGCTTCATCATGTTTCTCATGATGTATTTTGCATATAGGTTAAATAAGCAGGGTGACAATATACAGCCTTGACGGACTCATTTCCCAATTTTGAACCAGTCCATTGTTCCATGTCTGGCTTTGTTGTTTCTTGACGTGCACACAGGTTTCTCATGAGGCAGGTAAGGTGGTCTGGTATTATTTCTGATAAGAAGAGTTAGACTCCAAAGTTTGGCTAGAAAAATGAGTCATGGTGGAAGAATTAGCCCTGCTCTTGCGATAGGAGGGGAGATGGATGTAGGAACTACATTGACTGTTGGGAAGATTAGGCTCTTGTTTCTGGTGCACGCTCTTCTACAAGAGAGAGGCTGGAGACCACGTGGCCAGGTGACAGGAGAGGAAGACCGTTTGGAATAGGACTTGGGAAGAGCAGGAGAGCGAGACGACCTGAGGAACCTAGTGGGATCGCGCCATCCCGGTGCTGAGGGTGCGTGGCTGATGATGATGAGGTTGTGATGGCAACAGTCTGTGAGTGTTTCACCTTCTATGACAGCGATGTGCTACCGGGATCCGGGCAGCAGGCTATCAGAAAGTGGCGTTGTTATGTTTTAAAATACCTTCCAGGGCTGCTTTGAAAATTAAATGCGGTAATGCTTACTGAATGTTTATGGCCTCTCAACAGTACGTGAGTTTATAGTTCAATAATGATTTTTATTCCTCAATCAGAGTTCACTTGTACACACATACACCCCTAAAATAAATATTTATGTATACATAAAATGGGTATACTTATATGCATCTATTTTCAGAAGTACCGGTTTTAGTGATATTCCAAGCAACTTCTGATTATTTCTATTATATTGCTTCAAATTCCTATTTTGTTCATATTTTATTTTGTGTATTTTCATCTATCCACCTTTTCTTAGTTTCATTTCTAGAATTTTGTATCAGGTATTTAGTTGTTTCACGTGATACTAATTATTCATCAATTCAAGTGAAGTTTTCTCTTTTTTTCTAATTTGTGTGTTTGTATTTTGATCTTGTTTTCTTTAAGCATTCTGTTTTGTTTCTGCTTAGTTTTCACTTAAGCTCTTGTAATGAATCCTTATGAATGAGCCTTTATTTATTGATCATTTTCTTCACTGAATGATTGAAATGATTTAAGTTTTTTTTATTTATCTTTTTTTTAAAATTAAATTTAATTTTTTTTAACTTTACAATATTGTATTGGTTTTGCCATATATCAACATGAGTCTGCCACAGGTATACACGTGTTCCCCATCCTGAACCCTCCTCCCTCCTCCCTCCACGTACCATCCCTCTGGGTCGTCCCAGTGCACCAGCCCCAAGCATCCAGTATCGTGCATCAAACCTGGACTGGTGACTCGTTTCATATATGATATTATATGTGTTTCAATGCCATTCTCCCAAATCATCCCACCCTCTCCCTCTCCCACAGAGTCCATGTCTCTGAGTCCTTGTTTGATACTATCCCCTAAGTCTAGATATCAAGTTTTAATAAAGGGTTTTATTCTTAATTGCCCTAGTACTCATTTATGGGAGTATTATTTTAAAACGAAATAGACATCTGTGTTCTGATTAGAAGCCTATTATAGTGCATGCAGACAAGCACAAATTAGAACAATGCAGCCCTCAAGACCTCTCCCAGAGATAATTCCTACTGATATTTTGGGGTGTCTTTGGGGGACCTCATGGCTTGATAGAACCAGGAGCCAGATGTCAGGCAGTTGCCAAATGAGTTTAGAGCTTTATTTACATTTTTATGGCTTTTGTGTCTGAAAATAGACATTTTAATGGAAATTTTGCAGTGCATATCAGGAAAGCCTGCACTAAATTAATGCTCTACAAGTTTGTAATATGTTTAGTTTAAACCTTAAATCAAACATTTATTCAACATTATTTTTTTCCACAGTGTTCCTATAGGTGGGTCCTTCTATATTCTAGCTGTAAACTGAGATTTACTTAAAATTCATTCAGACTGGTTGGTTGAAGTGGGCTGCCTCCTCTCTCCGACTGCTTCAATAGTTTTGTGATCAGGCAGTGTTTGTTCTCTCTTATTACCTTAATTTTGACACATGACGAAGCTTCCAATGAGAGGAAATCAATTAGCATCAGAGAACAAGATTTCCTTTGTAATTTTTTTCTGAGTAATTGCTTTCACAGGCTGCACCTACAAATGTTGGTTGCCTCTGCATCGTCTACATCAAATGTTAAACTATAATATGATATTACAGCCCACTTTTTTATTAACAGATTTCAGTGCGACCTTCCAGCACTCTTTCTTTGTTTCTTTCCGGTCTACTATCTATTAGAATTACAGGCAGGGGGCCTGTGTGGTGAGAACTTTAGTCTTTCTGTGTAGCCTCCATTTGTGGGTACGTTAGAGAAATGTGGGCAGTTTGAGTTGGAAAGAGAATTATTTCCCTTTTTAAAGTTTAAAGCCCATTGAATAGTATTGAAACAGCATATCAGAATATCTTCCAAAAATATACTGATTATTGTTTTCTTGCAGATTTATTTTGTAGGGGAGGAAAAATAATTTTCCTTCTAAACTTCTGTGTTCTTAGCTGAGACCTCATTTAATAAAAGATGGATTAATAAGAAGAAAACACACAGATATTTGATTAACATTTGATTTCATATATTTTGATACATATGGGAGATATCCTGGGCAAAATGAGTGACTCCCTGAGGTGACTTGGAATTCATTTAAATAAGGGACACAACTGAGCGACTTCACTTTCGCTTTTCATTTCCTGCATTGGAGAAGAAAATGGCAACCCACTCCAGTGTTCTTGCCTGGAGACTCCCAGGGACAGGGGAGCCTGATGGGCTGCTGTCTGTGGGGTCGCACAGAGTTGGACACGACTGAAGCAACTTAGCAGTAGTAGTAGTAGGCCTCTCAGGGGAGAAGAAACGATTGTCAGGAAGATGAAAGCCTTAGGAGAGCTGATGCAAGGTTACGAGTTAGTGACCAAGTGTGTCTGAGTGTGGTATTCCCTTCTTGTTTCCTCTTTGGTGACAAATCCTTCTTCCCTGGTTGATGGAGCCCTGGGGAAGGGCTTTATGACAATGAGTTCCTTTTAGAGCATCTGTCTTGAGGCAGACAGGGGAGTTCAGAGAAAGCGTCTCCTTGCATTGTTCTTTTCCAGGTGCCTACAGCTCCCAGTAACCAACACACCAAAGTGGCAGACTTTGGGGTGGAGCGTCCTGAACCCCTACAGTCATATTTTAGGGTGACGTATTCTGCCACCCTTCAGTTTCCAGGTTCTGACGCACTGAGTGTGGGCTAGTGTGCAGCGCTAGTTCAACAAAGCAGTTTCTAATATGATTCTTAATTGCAGGAGACCTGTTTGTTTCTTGCATTAAAATAAACAATATTTTGTAGTAACAAATTCATCTTCCTTATGGAAATAAAACCATATGTGAAAAATCAAAGCAATTTTTTTTATTACAAGCGCTTGTAAGTAATCAAAATAAGATATTTTACAATTACCTAAATGTGAGATGTACTTAGTTTTTCTGACACTTCTGTGAAACTGTGAGTTTCATCTCGCTGTGGACTAAATGACTTCTCTGCTACACTTACCTTTGCGTGTTTGGATTTCTGGCAAATCCATCCTGCTTGGCACCCTTGTGATGAGGCGATGGGTGGCGGTAATAGCTGTATAGCTATATAGCTATATATATATGCTGTATAGCTCCTGGTCCTTTTTGTGACGGAGGCTGTTCCAAACTGTACCTTGCTTAAGCTAAGTTAGATATTTTAAATTCTCTAAAAAGAATTCTAATCAGTCAGATGGCATTGTTCCATGTCAGAAGGATGAAACGATCCACTTCCAATAAAAATGCTGGCCACAGCATGCAGGTGCAGAGATGCGCGCCTGTGGGGTCAGCATCACAGAGAAGCCAAGTCCAGAATATCTTCAGAACAGCTTAAATATAGTGTGCTTGCAGAAGCCAGCAGGAGAGAGCAGACTCTGCAGGAAAAAGATCCTGCAGCCTGACACCATCCAGACCGAAATCCAGCGCTGCCCAGGGAGTATCACAATAATGTGGTTCATATTTTATGAGATTAGGTCATTTAGATTTCTTACACCTCAGAGAAACCTTGAAAGTGTATCATCTCTAAAAAGCTTTAAATAATTATACAGATAATGAAGGGCCTTCCCAGGTGGCTCAGTGGTAAAGAATCCCTGCCAATGCAGGGGACATAAGAGATGTGGGTTCGATCCCTGGGTGAGGAAGATCCCCTGGAGGAAGGCCTGGAAACGTACTTCAGTATTCTTGCCTGGGAAATCTCATGGACAGAGGAGTCTGTCCAGAGGTGTCACAAAGAGTTGGGCATAACTGAGCAACTGAACACACGCACTCACAGAGAATGAAATGTTTGAAACAGTCCTTACCAAACACTGTAAGAACATGACCCTTGTCAAAGATGGGCTACATGAACATCCCAAAGTTACAATGAACTAGTATTTGTGGACTTGCCAATGATGAAAATTATATTAAGGGTATAACATACTGTCATTACCCAATCCAATATGATCACACCTCATTATATCACCAAAGGCTCTTTTTCCAATAAGGCCACATTCTGAAATTTCAGGTATTCATGAAATTTGAGGGGACATCATTCAACCCACTTTAGTTGTTATTGTTTAGTTGCTCAGTCATGTCTGACTCTTTGTGACCCTGTGGACTGTAGCTCACCAGGCTCCATTGTCCATGGGATTCTTCAGGTAAGAATATTGTATTGGGTTGCCATTGCCTTCTCCAGGGAATCTTCCTGATCCAGGGATCAAGCCTGCAACTCCTGCATTGCAGGCAGATTCTTTACTGTCTGAGCCACCAGGAAGGCCCATTCAACCTGCTGCTGCTGCTACTGCTGCTAAGTCGCTTCAGTCGTGTCCGACTCTGTGTGACCCCATAGACGGCAGCCCACCAGGCTCCCCCGTCCCTGGGATTCTCCAGGCAAGAACACTGGAGTGGGTTGCCATTTCCTTCTCCAATGCATGAAAGTGAAGTCACTCAGTCGTGTCCGACTCTCAGAGACCCCATGGACTGTAGCCCACCAGGCTCATCCATCCATGGGATTTTCCAGGCAAGAGTACTGGAGTGGGGTGCCATTGCCTTCTCCGTTCAACCTGCTATATTATAGACCTAAATATCTGACCTAATCCTATGAAACTAGTAGGAAAAAAGAGATAGAATAAAATCTTGATGACTCTGTAACAGGCAAATGTTTCTTAGGGAAAAAAAAAAAAAGTAATAACCAGAAAATAAAAATCAAGAAATCAAAAGCTATCAGAATTTGACACTGTTGAGCTTTGAAATACATATTACTAAAATGAAGAGGTTAGCCACAAAGAAGAAAGTGTTAGCAATATACATTTCTAAAATATATTTGAATCCAGCGTATGTGAAGAATTCTTACAGCTCAATGATAAGAGGGCAGGCAAGCTAGTTTTTCAAAAATGGGTAAAAATATTTGAATAAACATTTTATAAATAATTTTTATGTATCAGTTGACCTACAGGTACATAGAAAGTTGTTTTGTTTCATTATCAGGAAAATGCAAAGTTACAGTCTCACTATGATAATGTCACATGCAAACTAGAAAGGATGAAAAAGCCCTAAAATATGGAATGTTGGTGAGGATGTGGAGGAACGGGCCTATGATTCTCTTTGGGCAAGAATATAAAGTGATACAACCAATGGCCTCAATCATTTGATTGAGTTTCTTAAAATATTAAACTTATTCTCCTCATGGCTCAGCCATTCCATTCCTAGATATTTAGCTCAGAGAAACTGAATCGTAGTTTTACAAAGACTTGTACAGACATATCCATAGTGGTTTCATTCATAGTAGTAAAAAACAAATGCAATAGGAAAAAACCTCAAATATGCATCACTTCATATGTATATAATCAAAATGGGATATATTTCCTTTAGAAATAAAATGAATAAATGCATGTACAGTAACTTGGATAAGTGTCAGACTCATTTTGCTTAATGAAAGAAGCTAGATCATACCTACTGCATGTCTCTGTCTTTATATAAAGTCCCAGAAAATAAAGCCTGATTTGTAGTGCCAGGAAGGAGATCTGCAGTTACTTGCGACTGGGGCATGGATGGAAGGCTGGGTCATGATGTACCACCAGAGAACTCTGGAGGGAGATGTGAAAATATTGTATTGTGATGATGGTGGCAGTTTCACAACTGTATGCACTTTGGATGTTACACTTTAAATTGAAATCGAAATTTTGCCTTTTGTGTGAAAACACAAAATGCTTATTTATTCTTTGTTTCAATATATTAAGTCATAATTTTATTTCATAGACTCTTAACCATTAGAAGTTGCATAATCAGCTAGTGGTAACCATTTATGTGAGTTTTGCTGGCAGTAACTCTTTGGACCTCTTGTCATAAAATAGTCGAGTTGCATTTACATTTACCTTACTGCAGAGAAATTTAAGTCCTTGATTAGATACAATTTTAGAAACTATTAAGGATGGGACTCTGGGTCTCTTGTAACATTACAGTCTCAGGGATTTTTCTCTTTGAGATGATGGAATGAAAATAGGACTATGCCATCTCTGAACACCTGGGGCCCTTCTATCAAGACTGAGTGCCATCCTGGTGGGTCGGCACAGGTAAACACCTGCTCAGGCTCCAGTGTGACGAGGCCATGGAGTGAGAGGCCGTGGTCAGCGTGATTCCCGATTCTTAACTCTCGCCGCTGGTAGTGGAGTTCTCTTTACCAAATCCTGACAGCTTAGAGATGAGGAAACTGAGGCCTGGGAACTGAAATAACCCCCAAAAGGTACAGTAGCAGGGCTGAGAGGAGAGTCAGAATGTCCTGACTTTCATTCAGTGGTGCAGCTTTCCAACACCCAACTGGCTTTTTAAAAAGTTGTGGTAAAAAACACATGATTTAAATTATTTAATATAAGTTAAAATTTTTAATATTTACCATCTTAATCATTTTCAAGTTTATAGGTTGGTAGTTTTAAGTACAGTTGTATTGTTCTTGAACTTCCTCAACTTGTAAAACTAGAACTCTGTAGCCACTGAGAAAAACTCACCTTTTTCTCCCACCCCAGGCAGCCACCATTCTAATTTCTGCTCCTATGACTGTGTTATGTCCCTCCTTTGAGTACTGATCCAGGTCCTAACAATTCATGCACAGGTTTCTTTTCCATCAGCCTTAACGACATCAGAGATAAAGTATGTTTCTGTGCAGCCTCTATGCTCATACTCATATGTTTGTCTTAAAATGTTAATAAGTCACAATGTACAAATTTGAAGATGTCAGCCAGTGACACAGAGAATTTAGTTTCTGGTTTTCACTTCAGTTTAATGCGTGTTTATAGCCTGTCTCCTATGTGTCGCAGCAATGACTATCTCTTTTCAAAGTGGCTTGCCATGCGATTGAGAAAATGACCACATAAGGAGTAATGTTAGGCTCAGGTTGAAGTCCTCGGATTGTGAATTACAAAGTGGAGGCCAACACTGTTTTCAAGGAGACCAGGAAAGATAGCACAGAATAATGCAACTGCCTAGATCTTGAAGGTTTCTAAATTTAGTGATCAAAGAATGGGTCAACATTTGCGCACACTGAATTTTGTCCTCAGCACACTAAATTATATACATTCTGTGATCAATCATCCCAACTCCACTGAATCAAACCACGTGGACACCATAGACTGATTTTTGAGGCCAGGGTCTGGAAGATGATATATGCTCAAAAACTCAGTGAGGAATAAACAACTCCAAATGGCGCTTTACTAATAACATTATTTACAACATGTTTTTTTCCAGATTGCTTTAAATAATGTTAGTAGCAATCTTGAGATCAAAGGCACATTCTTTCTTGTAAAAGAAAGTCATGAAAACCATATTACCAAGAGTGTGTGGGCCGGTTGTTTGCCACTAGAAAGCCAACAAACAGGACAGGTTGGTGGAAAGGAAAGTTTGCTTTATTTCAGATGCTGGCAACTTGGGCGGAGGCGAGTGGGGAGCGGGTTGCAGACATCTTTCCAAAGGCCGACTTCTCCCAGTGGCAACCAGTGGGGCAAGAGCTTTTATAGACAGAAGTGGAATGGTGGTGGGGGACTACGTGCAAAAATAGCAGTTTCATCTCTGACAGTCATCTTCAAATTGGTCATCAGTG
Organism: Bubalus bubalis; assembly: GCF_019923935.1. Classification (NCBI taxonomy): domain Eukaryota; kingdom Metazoa; phylum Chordata; class Mammalia; order Artiodactyla; family Bovidae; genus Bubalus; species Bubalus bubalis. Next base: position 40,133,976 of record NC_059157.1, read on the forward strand.
GTCTAACCAGTGTCATCTTGGTTGTTTTAGATATAGTTAATTTTCAGTTCCAGGGTCCATTTGTTCCCATTTCTTTGCAGCAGTTCTCAAATTTATGGCAGCTCATGTGGTGGATACAGTCTAGTCATCACGTAGTTAACTTCTCCACCTGGCGTTCTAGCCTCTATAAGAGAGCTCACAGGATATGGCTCAGAATATTATCTGTAGCCCTTGAGAAAGAACAAAAGATCCTTGACTGTGCTTAATGACTACATTATTTTTAGTCTCCTTTGACTGTTTTCCTTTGTTTTTGCATTTCTCCGATTAAACATATTCTTGACTGAAATTTTCTGCAGACAAAACTCAGGCAGAGGGCATGTTGGGGGGTAGGGGGAGGGCCGCAGGGTCATGTTCCATTTCCTTCAGGCACACAAAATTGGCAGCTTTGATAGGACAGTATAGGAAAAAGTATTGCATATTATTGATATTATTGTGGATTTTTTTCAAACTTACATCAACATGTACTTCAAAGCCAAATGATTTTGGACTGTTTTCCACTTGAGCCTCAGTGGTGGTAGATTAAAGATGTATATTACACAAGATGCATTCATAGACAATTAGGAGCTGAGTGACTATAAACCTGCAGACCTTTGATTAAATACACTCTTTTATCAACTCTAAAGGCATTATAGATGCACTCCATGCATCAGCATTCTTTGAAAGTAAATCATCATGTGTTCCTAAGCCTTCAGAAAATAATTAGCCACATACTAGTTAAAAGGGGTCAAAACGTTGAAAGCTGAAAAATCAATAAGTAATGAAAGGCAGTTAAGGAGCTTTGCTGCACAGGGAACGTGTGCCTCTTCTCTGAATGGGCCGGGAAGGGCCTTTGCCGGCAAGCACTTACCTGCTGATCTTCATGCTCTCAGGTCAGTTCGCCATTATCACTCAGTCCATTATCAGAGAGCTGAATGCATGTCAAAATCAATTGTGCATGCAAAAGTCGTTGTGATACTTTTATTTTTCCAATGTTGTTTGTTTCTTTTTTCCTTAAATTTTTAGAAATTATTTCATTTGTCTGTGCTGGTTCTTAGTCATGGCATATGGGATCCTTGGTTTGTAGCACTTAGGACCTTCCATCTTAGTTGTGCATGTGGGATCTAGTTCCCTGACCAGGGATCAAACCCAGGCTCTCTGCATTGGGAGTCCAGAATCTTAGCCACTGGGCTACCAGGGAAGCCCCTCTGTTTTCTTCTGTTTGCTTCTTTTGCCTTTAAGTACTTTATCAACAGTGCACAGAAAGCCAAGAACACAAGGGATTGAAGGATTTCAGGCTTTCAGAGTGTTTTCCTCATTGTTTTGCCCTTAGGTTAAAAGATTTTTTTTTGTAATTGTCATCAGAAGTTTTGGGGTCACAGCTCAAATACAAACCATGAATATAGAGGTGGTTGAGTCTGGGTGATAATATTAGTCCCCTACTCTCTGAAATCCTGTGATTTCTATATATATTCTCAAAGGAAAATGTATCTTTGGTTGGATATATAGATGAATTTCTTTTCTTTCTCATTTGTGCTATCATTAGAGATAGCCACCTAAAAATATTTTCAAATTGTTAGTTGTGAAAAGATAAAAAGCACAAATAAGAGAGAAAAATGTATATATAGTCTTCCCTGGTAGCTCAGCTGATGAAGAATCCACCTGCAATGCAGAAGACCCTGGTTTGATTCCTGCGTTGAGATGATCTGCTGGAGAAGGGACAGGCTACCCACTCCAGTATTCTTGGGCTTCCCTGGTGGCTCAGCTGGTAAAGAATCCACCTGCAATGTGAGAGACATGGGTTCAATCCCTGGGTTTGGAAGATCCCCTGGAGAAGGGAATGGCTACCCACTCCAGTATTCTGGCCTGGAGAAATCTATGAACTGTATAGTCCATGGGGTCACAAAGAGTTGGGCACAACTGAGCAACTTTCACTTTCAATGTATATATAATGATAGCCACCTAAAAAAACTTTCAAATATATATATATGTATGTATGTATGTATATAGTATATATATATATTAGGCTTATATTTATGTATCTATGTGTGTGTGTATTAAGCTTCCCAGATGGCACTAATGGTTAAGAATCACCTGCTAATGCAGGAGACACAGGAGACATGGGTTTGATCCCTGAGTCAGGAAAATCACGCAGAGGAGGAAATGGCAACCCACTCCAGTATTCTTGCCTGGAGAATCCCATGGACAGAGGAGCCTGGTGGGCTACAGTCCATGAGGTTGTAAAGAGTCAGACATGACTAAGCACACACACAACACAATATATATATTTTAAAAGGAACAAAAAATAGAGTCAGTACTAAATTGTCTAGGTTCATTGTGTTTGCAAATCAGCCATCAGTGGACACAAAGCTGAGACAGCATCGTGAGTCAGCAGTGGTGATCAGCAGTGGTCCTGCTGGGGTAAGGAGATGGATCAGTGTGTTAACTGGTGTCCTAGGGAGCATTCAGGAAGGGTTGCGCCCAACCCTGGGTTCCTCTATGTCTTTTTTTTTTTTTTTTCAGTGTTATAGCTCCATTTTATTTAGAATATAGCAGGAGAATCCAAGACTTGAAGAGAAGAGAGTGGAGGAGTGCGTGGGGAGGGAGAAAGAGAGAGAGAGAAAGAGAGAGAGAGAGCGCGCGCATGCACGTGGGAGAGAGAGTCCGAGAGAAAGCACTTTGGCTCCTCCTTTTATATGTTTTTTCCTCCACCTGGGCCTGCCCTATGCAAATTGGGCTTAGCCAGGAGTGCTGTTTGTTCTGTTTGTTCTGCCTGAAGTCTTCACTCTGGTCCTCGGACCTTCCTTGTCTTTTAGCCACCGCCATTTTGGACTCCTTTTCCCTATTCTACCTACCTAACATTCCCCCCTCAAGAGATGGGAGGCCCAATTCTTTGGGAATAGGGGCATCGAGGTCTTTCTGGCTACTTCCTGCTGAACTGGGGCGGCGAGGGATATTGGGCCTCCCCCTCTTGCTAGTCTCAATCCTCAGAGTCCTTATAGCGGTGTCCAAGGGTGTGTGATATTTTCCGTGGTCAGCTGTAGTTTTATATCTTTGGTGAACTGGCACTGCATGTTGTAGCTTGTTGACCTGGGCAGAGACAAAACAGGTTAGACAATTGACAGTACATGGAATAATCATAAGCATCATCAATATAGCATAACAAGGACTAGTAGGGACATTGGTCAATTTTAAATTCACATGGCCAGGATGGCTCAAGTGCCTCCCTCTATGTCTTTACCATGAATGATCCATTCTGAAAAATCAAGAATTTGCTTGAATCACTATGTTGAAGGATATCTGTGACCTTGTCTTCTATTTGCCCAGTGAATATGAAGTTGACCATAAGTAGGTATATAAGGATTAAGAAAAATGCTGATGGGATAGGAGATGAAAGGGAAGAAAGTGAGGCAGAAACAAAGAAATCAGTGCCTTCATGATGGACTTTAAATTTGGTTCTGAATTCCTAGTGACCCAACTGTAAAAGGGACCAGCCCTTTTATAGGGCTGGCATCCACAAAAAAATCCTACTCCTGGCTCCTCAGAAGAAACACCTGCCTCAAGAACCTGAAAGGTTTCTCACACAGAAACATTTATAATGGGCCCTGTATAGTGTCTGCAGGTCTGAGTGGGACAACGCTTGCCAATATGCAAAAATGTTCTAAAGCAGGGATGTTTTTAAGGGAATCCAGCTGGTAAAATTCAAATTTCATAGGTTCTTTTTGTTAAACCCAATCTGGCTAAAACAAGCACTTGTAATTTGATTGACCATGGTTTTTGCTTTTTAAAATTTTAAAGCTTTATGGATTCATGAAATATAAAAGCAGTTTTTGGAGGAATATGATGGAGTGATCAATAAAGGTTTTAAAGCATAAAGTATGTTACATTAGAATAAAATTACATGGTTAAGTGGAAGAGAACTGTAAGTTCAATGAGGAAAGGTGCAATCTATAATTTCTTCCTCCTAAAGAAGAGTTTGTTCCTATTCTTAAACGGAAGATAATGAGTTTCAAATTGCATTGTTGTTTAAATTTCACTGGATAATTAATGAAAATACCAGTCTTATTTTTAAATGTTGATATTTGCTGCATCAGAAATTATATCCTTTGTAATGATTTCAACTAATTAGAAGTATTTTAGATTCAAATTAAATAGTGTGAATGTATAGATCCATCTCTAAAATTATTCTACAGTTTGTAATAATAAAAACTTTTGTTATAGAGAGCATTTGCTATCTCAACGATATCCAGTAATATCACGGCTGATTTCATGTGAGTAGTTTTTGAAGTGTCACACAGCTCTGTGAAACTAGTGTGATGTGACAGAAAGTGTGTGTGTGTGTGTGTGTGTGTGCGCGCACACGCGCATGCGCACGCATAGGGAGAGAAGGGTGCATCTGACTGAGATAAGGTAATGTGAGTACACTCTCCACACAGCACGTGAAGTGGAGACCCACCTTATTGGAGTGGTCAGTAGTCACATGGGGATATTTAAATATAAAGAAACCAAGAACTGAAATTAGAAACTTAGTTCTCCTGCCACACTAGTCAAGATCAAGGGTTCAGTATCTAAATGGGCCTAGTGGTTGCCCCATTGGATGGCCAAGAGGAAACATTCTCTCACTGTGGGTGACATTCACCCATTGAAAAATGGGTGAATTTCACAAATACTACTTTTTTCCAAAGGACTTGACCTCAGCAGCCTGCATCTTAGTTCAGTTCAGTCACTCAGTTGTGTCTGACCCTTTGCGACCCCATGGATTGAAGCACGCCAGGCCTCCCTGTCCATCACCAACTCCTGGAGCTTGCTCAAACTCATGTCCATTGAGTCGGTGATACCATCCAACCATCTCATCCTCTGTTGTCCCTTCTCTTCCCACCTTCAATAATTCTCAGCATCAGGATCTTTTCAAAGGAGTCAGTTCTTCGCATCAGGTGGCCTAAGCATTGGAATTCAGCTTCAGCCTGCACCTAGTAGGAGATCACATCGTGAGGGTTTTGCATTACACCCTTGGGGACGACTCATGCACTTTCAGCGTGTGGTGGTGTTGACAGACTTTAAGGACAATGTGAAAAAATGATATATGGGCAGATTTGGGAGCTATACTTCAGCCAAAATGCTAAAATTGAGCTTTACCTTATCTTTTTTTAGATGGAATATTTCTGAATATATCACTTTTTTTTAAGAATCAGAAAAACCAGGCATTACACGTCAGTATTTTTTATGTATTATATTACTTAATGTCCAAAATGAAAACATCATAGTGACGGTTGGAAATCACTCATCAAGTCCTCTCATCTAAATGTATGGTTTTTTGATTTGTTACTAAATCATTTTCCTTGATTGAGTTTTGTCTTAAATGAAAGGTGGTGTGATATATTCCAATTTGATACAAATTGTACTCATTTATTCTAAGTGAAAATTTTAAAACTTTCCATGAGTTGTTATGAAAATTATTGTTTTTGAATATTTTGCAATGAAGTCTCTCATTTTGAAAAGCACAAATGAATTTAATTAGTTGAGCGTATTAACAGTGATTAGAATAAAAAGCTCTTTGAGTAGGACAAAAGTAAATCAAAGAAGTTTTTAGGTTATAGTTGGAAGACTTAGAAATATCATTTAAAATAGAAAATATAAAATTAATGTATAAACAGTATTTGACCCACTGTACAGAAGAAAATTTCTGTTGCCATGTGGTAAGAGAAATATCTGGTTGCATTTATATCAAAGGTGAGATATTGACTGAGGTTATTAAGGTCAATACTTATCTCAAGTGAAGAATAAATCTTGAGTTTTTCATTGACTCAAAATATCAGTACATGTTCACTAACAAAAACAATAAAAGTGTACTGTAACCATGTTTTAATATTTTCTTATAATAATGACTTTTGGGAGAGATTGCTATTTCTCTGACCACAGTTTTGAAAGAAATCAAATCGATCAAGTTGCTAGGGCAAGGAACTTACCGTGGCCAGTCTGGACTTGTCTTTCTTTGCTATTGCTCTTATTTTCCTTTACTTTTTACGTGTATCCTATAAGAGAAGGTGCTTTTGCCCATGCCTGTGGGTTAACTGTGTATTTTTGTCTAGAGTAAGCAAGTGGTAATTTTGTAGGAAGGAAGAACAGTTTCCCACAGGGGATATAATGACCTCCAAGTGTTCCAGATGGACCACTGATGTGCAGAAGGGCTTCTGGGAGGTGGTGTTGAGGTGTCAGCTGATTCTCTAATTTGATGCAAGTGCAGAAAAAGGTCTGTGATTTAAAATTGTGCAGGATGTGAGCCATGCCTTCAGCTTGCCTTTCATTGCTCAGGTGAAAATAGATTGTCATGTGCCAGAAAGGGTGCATAACTGTGTGTGTCTGTGTGTGTGTGTGTGTGTGTGTGTGTGCGTGTATGCGCCTGTGCATGCCCCTGTGTGCACAGGCTTGGCACAGAATACGGGATGGATGGATTATGCTCTCTGCCTTTGCAGATCTGTTTTCTCTGGATAGTTTTCCTGTTTCTTTTGGTCAGGTTGGAGAAGGACTGCCCGGTTCATAGACACAGTTGCATCCTCTGCTGTTGGTCCCCTTCAATCCTATATCAATCTCACCTACAAACATGATGTGTCCATGGCACTGGGCTGATGACTTTACTCTCAGAGACAGTTTGGAGCAACAAATGCTCAGGAATTTCTGTTACTCTGCAGACAACCAGATGTGGACCTTGGCTGAGCCCTGCCAACCTCTGAGGATATAAGTAATTTGAAATTTTATACCTTACCCTTTAATCACTGCCTTATCCATTTGCTGGTAATCCCCACATTATGAATTTTCTTATATCTCCTGTACTCTGACTAGGAATTAAGGCTGTGAACACAGCAGACACCACAGTGACAGGGGATTATTATTGATGACGTTGCTAGCAGTTCTTCATCATGAGTGGTCGAATCCTATTGCTCTGGCCCCTTCATCAATGAATTACATTCCTCTCCTTATAATTGGTAAATTATTCATCTTGAAGTCTCTTTTGTAAAAATGTTTCCAATATAAAACAGTTCTATGCCTAATTCATAGGTAGAAAGATACCATAAAAAACCCAACAAACCTCTTTGGCTTCAGGAGATCCATCAGGTTAGGGACCCAGCCTTTCCCATGACAGTATCTAGTTGCTTCTTGGGCATGCATTAATATTTTCTTTTAAGAAGGAGACCATTGGGTTTGTGGAATATTTACTGCTGTGTTTATGAAAAATGTCTTTCTTATGTTGGAGTTGAATTCTTTTTGGTTACCTTTTATTTAAACCTTCTGACCCAGTCATCTATGAACATCTATCAGGGATTGTCTCTGAATTGTCGGCTCACCGTGTCTGTTTCTCCTGCGTTCCTCTGGTTACTTCTGGCATTTCTCCTCTGGGTCAGTGCATTGAAGCCATCACTGTTTTTCCTTGTGGGAGGAAAGGTTTTCTTAACAACGTACTCAGAGTTTATCCTAGCAAACCAGCTGTTATTCAGGTGGCATGCCAGGAACTTCCATTGCCTTTCTTATATTAAGTTCCCCCTATTTCCCTTGGTCACATTTTCAGTTTGATGCCTGGCTACCCAGAATGAAGTCCACAGCTCCAAGGCTCCCTTGAAGTTAGATGGTGATGTGGAAACTTAGGGGCTTCCCAGGTGGCTCAGTGGTAAAGAATCCACCTGCCAATGCAGGAGACGTGGAGATGTGGGTTCAATCCCTGGGTCAGGAAGATCCCCTGGAGAAGGAAATGACAACCCACTCCAGTATTCTTGCCTGGAAAATCTCGTGGACAGAGCAGCCTGGCGGGCTACAGTTCATGAGGTTGCCAAGAGTTGGACACGACCTCGTGGATGAGCATATATGCCTGTTGTGATTTAACAGACAAGGGTTTATACCTGTAAATATTGAAAGGACACTAAAATATCTTCCTTAAAACATACCCGATCCACACCCCTGGCTCCTTTTTCATTGTTTCTCCACTGATCAGTCTGTAATGTGTGTAGAGGGGGTCAAGGCCAGGAATTCTGTTTTAGAAGCTGGTGAGTAACTGGCTGTCCTTGATAGAGAACAAATCTAGGGTGGTACAGAGCTGAGCTGGGAACCTGGGACCCTTAATGACTTGGTACAGTTCCACAAAATTCACAGAAGCCTATTTTTCTGTTCTGTTCACAGAAGCAAGAAAAAACTTGATACTATGTTCTTGCCACTCTCATTGTGTATTTTCTCTTATTTGCATCCAAACTTTCAGTCCTGGTAGTTAGATAATTTTTTTCTTGGACCAAATGAGACAGAAACAAGACTGTCTATTATCTTATCTAACACCACATATTTCAAACCTTCCTGTAACATTTCAGACAAGCAGTCTCCAAGCCCTGTTTGAATTTCATCTGTCATATGTACCCTCCATCTCCCTGGGTCAACTAATTGGTTTGAATTTCTTCCTCTAAGATAAAACAGAACTTAAGTAATCCATTCGATACAAAGCAGATATTTAAGAATCAAGGACAGCTGTCATGTCTCCTTTAAAATTCAAGCTAAAAATTCAGAATAACTTTAACCCTTTCAATTTCTTCCACCATTGTAGCTATGGTTACCTGGGCATCTTACAGTTGTGCTTATCTGATTTCTCAGCGTCTGCTGGTTAAAACTGAAAACCATTTTCTGGACCAAGTCTAATGGGAACCAAGGAGAAAGCATATATGCCTGTTCTCTTACTAGTACCAGGGTCTTCCCTGGTGGCTCAGATGGTAAAGAATCTGCCTGCAATGCGGGAGACCTGGGTTCCATCCTTGGAGCAGGAAGATCCCCTGGAGATGGGAATGGCTACCCACTCCAGTATTCTTGCCTGGAGAATTTCATGGACAGAGGAGTCTGTTCATGGGGTTGCAAAGAGTTGGACACAACTGAGTGACTAACACTTCCAGGCTTTCACTCACTATTATATTATCTTCTCATTGGATTAGAAAATGCCTCTGACTTCCTGAAGCAGGTGACGTGACAAAAATAAACGAACGGTCTTTCCCGCCTAAGTCTTCTTCTCTTAGAAACACGTGGTCTGTGTTTTACAGGTGGTCCCGCAGAGGGTAGGGACTGTTAATTACAGAATCTTAGGGTCAGGTTCCTCTGTCTGGTGACATTCCTGTCTCATCGTCTGCCTGTCTTTTGAGGTTAGTTTACTGATTGAGTTACCAAAAACTGTCTCCCTGATTTAAAGGTACATTGGATTCTGTTTTGATATCTGAAAGAATTTATTTTGTGTGACTCATCATTGCCTTCTTTCCTGGGAGGGTAGCCAACCTGGGGAAAGTGCGTGGGTGTCACAATGACAGTTTTCTTTGGGGGCACCCGTGCTGAATGGTCTTGCCGAATTAGTCACAGGTCATGAATAATCGTCAAGGATTCGATGCAGGTAATTAAATTGGAAAGGAGACCATCTCCTACAGCACTCACAGTTGGCGAACAGGAAAACAAGGCCCAAGAGGTGACGTGGGGAAATCACTTACTGTGTTGACAAGATCCAAGGGAGAGCAGAGAAGCCCTGACCTCAAGTTCTGTCACCGATTTCCTAACCTCTTGGCTGGTTCTGCAATGACTCTCAGAGACTCTCAGGCGGTGGGTGACTCTGGGCCTCCTGTTGACTCTTGCCACCTAACTGCTCCAGCCAAACTAAGTCTTATTTCTTGAATCTGTTTTATATTCTGAGACTGACTTTACAGATTTATTTGAAATTTAAAAGATAGTTTCACTGAAAAATCACTTGTTTGATAGAGTAAAACTTCAAATGAAACCTCTTATAAAATCAGTATAGATAAATTCATAAAATAGCAATAGGTACATGGAAAACTAAAGGAAAATCTAGTTTCTTCAACCACTAAAATTCATTAGAAGACATTTTGTGACTTATTGAGAAGGGAAGAAAATGCATTTGTACATCTTTGTTGGCATCAAAGGGAAAGAAAGTCTGGAACTGGGCTGTTGGCTTTGAATGGAGGCTGGAAGGCAGGGCAGAGCAGGTGACCTATAGTCAGCCCTCACCCCTATTGGGAGGTTGGAGGGGGCATTTAGTGTGTGTGCCTCCAGTGAGGGGACGGGCAGAAGAAGCAGGGCATTCCAGCCTGTGTTCGGTCCAGTTGACCTCTTTATATGTTTTCTAATAGATGATCCTCCTGGGAAGAAGCAGGCAGCTCTGACTAGTAAGCAGCCGCTTGAATGATATAACACCTTTCCCTAAATAATGTTATTAAATTACTGTTCTCCAGCAGAGCACGTCATAATGCTAACGTACCTGGACAGTTGAAATCCTGTCTCCGTGCTTTGAAATCAAAGAACTGTTACTGAATTAAGTCCTATCGACCGTGCTGGAGCCTTTGTGTGGCTGAGGCTCTCTGCCTCAGTGGGGAAGGTTTGTTTTTCCATTCTGGTTACGAATAATGAAACCGAAGCTGAGATGCATGCAGCACAAACTTTACTCATGGCCATAAAATGAAGAAGTGGGAACTTAGTTCACAGGCTAGCTTCTCCCATGTAGCCAGAGGGATTTGTAAAGAATAAAGACAGAGAGGAAGAAAGTGAAAATGTAAGTGTTAGTAACTCAGTCACGTCCTACTCTGTATAACCCCATGAACTGTAGCCCGCCAGGCTCCTCTGTCCATGGAATTCTGCAGGCAAGAACACTAGAGTGGGTTGTCATGCCCTTCTCCAGGGGATCTTCCCAACCCAGGAATTGAATCAGGGTCTCCTGTATTACAGGCAGATTCTTTACCATCTGAGCCACCAGGGAAGCAATGAAGGGGAATCATATGCATTTGTCTACAGGGCAAGGGGTGGGGCTTTTCAAGGCAGTGGGTGCCAGACCCATTTTATCCTTTTTTGATAATGGCCAGACCACAAGTAGGTATGCCATTTAATATGCTAATGTAGTAAAATCATATAAAGAGACTCAGGGTCTGTTAGAGGTCAGATTCATCTCCATCTTAGTCCCAGCTGGTTCCTTTTTTTTTTTTTGTTTGTTTGTTTGTAGCTTCCTTTCTTATCTCTGGACCCTATGACTTAAAGATCTGTGTTGACATCTGCTGGAGAAGGCAATGGCAACCCACTCCAGTACTCTTGCCTAGAAAATCCCATGGACAGAGGAGCCTGGTAGGCTGCAGTCCCTGGGGTCGTTAAGAGTCGGTCATGACTGAGTGACTTCACTTTCACTTTCATGCATTGGAGGAGGAAATGGCAACCCACTCCAGTGTTCTTGCCTGGAGAATCCCAGGAAAGGGGGAGCCTGATGGGCTGCCGTCTATGGGGTCACACAGAGTTGGACATGACTGAAGTGACTTAGCAGCAGCTGCTAAAAGTGGGGGTTGGTGGGAGCAAGGACCTAGCACAGCTGAGACAAGAGAACTATGGTTTTCATCCAGTACCTGTGCAACTTGGTGTTAAACGAGCCTTCTAGGTAATATGTTGAGTGTAGGTAAGAAGCTGGCATTGGTGTATTTGACAGAAAGCTTTACCTTCCTCGTGGTAGTCTCTGCAAACTCTCTCTGTAGACCTTTTCTTAAGACCTGGATGACATCTTGTAGACCTGTTTTCTTATGTACTTTTTAGGAGAGGCCAGAAGTCACAAAACTTTCAGCTTGTATTACCTAGGAGCTGTGACAGTTGTGGATTGTTATAAATTACGGGATGTCAACTGCAACTGGATCATGACAAATGTTACATTTAGCAAAATATTTTTAAAACTCTCTGCTTCTCAGTGTTGGCTGATTCCAACTTATTCAAATATGAGATATGAGACTACCAAGCATTGCTTACTTAAAAGGTTGAAGAAACTTGAATGTTTACCCTAAGGGTTTTGTATAATTGCATCCCATAGGAGATTTTGAGATGCCAATAAGAGCGTTTCTATAGATTGGGAGGTCTTGGGAGTCAGGAGTCAGTATGCTATTTCCTTCTCCTCTTCATCCAGTAGGAAGGGATAGATGATGGGTATTTATTTCTCCCTTAAGTCAAGTGAGATCCTTGGAGCACTAAATGTCTCCTCTGTAGGCTTCTCAGATGATGCTACTGGTAAAGAACCCGCCTGCTAATGCAGGAGATGGAGGGGATGCGGGTTTGATCCAAGGGTTGGGAAGATCCCTTGGAGGAGGGCATGGCAACCCACTCCAGTATTCTTGCCTGGGGAATCCCATGGACAGAGGAGCCTGATGGGCTATGGCCCATAGGGTCACAAAGAGCTGGACACAACTGAAGTGACTTAGCATGCACACACTGTAGGTTTAGAGTCATGGTGTGCTGAGGGAATGATTGTGTGGTTAGATTCCCTGAGTTTAGAGTGAGAAGGGCCTGCTCATCCATTGAGATTGAATGCTTAGTGTTTGTTTGGGTAAAGAGTGTAGAAGTATTTTGAGTAGAATGTGAAATCCTGTCTAGAAGGGCAGCCTTGAGCTGCAGAAGAAGTGGCCACCAGATTCCTAGAGGTGGAGCTATAGAATTCTAGCTGGGGAGAGCTTTTCTGTAGCTTCAAGTGAGCTACTTTTCCAGTGTTAGGAGAATGGAGAGGTGCTCTGAAGAACTGATGAAAACTCTCCATGAGGAATGGTCAAGTACATGGATGTACTAGCTCCAGAGAATGCATGGCTGGCTCACCACCATGCCCTGCTGTGACCTCTGAGGGGTAGTGACCATAATTATCAAGCTGGTGGAATTCTGGAGAAGAGAAAAGAAGATAAGCCAGCTCAGGATCAAAATGATTGGCTTACTCAGCCCAGAGCCTATAAAATAAAGAGGTTGAAAATTTGCTTTCAAGTTTGATTACCATAATTCTAATGACCATAGACTGGAGGTATTTATTATTTTATTATACATTTTAATTGTAACCATAGTCTAAGTGTATCTATCATTTTATTATAAACAGAAACTCTGTTTTTTAAATGCAACTAATCAGAGAACTGTTTTTATTTTTTACCAAAAATGTTATGAAGCTTGCCCTAAATTTATCCAGAAACAGGGAAACTTTACCATATTGGCTTATAGTTAAATGTATTTACACATAAAAATATTGCCTTTAAAGGTAAATTATATTCTACCGATTCTTGAAAGCCCCTTTCAGCTTCAAATTCCTATGATGTTAATATTCTTCCCTCCTTTCTTATGCAATTCAATTTTCTTTTTTGAGAATTTTGAGTGAGGTAGGCTGTCTTTATCACAGAGTCTGCTATAAGAGTTTATTGTGTACAATTCCACAATGTTTAAATGTGATGCCTTTTATTAATGTATACTTTTATATGCAATTTAAAGTTGAATTGATATTATTTTTCCTGAAAAGGAAGTTAGTTTAAAGTGTACAAGATTTATAAAAGTACTATATTTCATAATGGATCTTAGTAAACATAACTTAGCCAATTTTTTTGTACTAACACTCATGCTGAGGAAACACAAGCAGCAACTATAGAAATAAAAGTACTATCAAGAAATCAAAAAAATGATATTTAGAAATAGCTACAGAATTTTATGAAACAGCTCCTTGTCTCTATGGACTCCTGTGTATTTCAGAATGCAGGACTTTGAGTTTGAAGATGATGACAAAAGAACTCTGAAAATCAGGTTAAGGAAATTGGCAGAGCCAACCAAGTGATAGAATTACCTTAGCACAAAAAACACAAGTTTTGAGATTTTAACAATCCTATAATTGGCTCATATCCAGACTATGATTCATTTTACTTGTTACTGGTAGTGTTTCCATAATTTTTTTACCCTCAAAGATATACACCAGAACCTTAACTTTTCTGACCAAGGTAAATCAATTATCAAACTCAGCAAAGACAGAATCACAAAGAAAAACCACTGACGTCTAAAGCTGCAACCTTTGACCCTTGTCTGCAGCACAGAGGTAAAAAAAATAGAAGGCTGACTGAAAACGATAAAACCACTTTGGTGATCGCTGTGCATTTACCATGTTCTTTATTTCCAACACAGTACAATCTGATGAACGATGAAAGATGGGTTCTTCCACACTCTGGAATAGTATTGTGACTTTCCTTTACTGAGTTTCTCAGCAGCTCTTATACTTTCAAACCTGCTGATGTTATTACTATTTGTTTCATTTGGAGCAAACCTGAATTAATCCTTGTTAGGAAATTGAGGGTGAAGCTCTCTTCTTTCCATTTTTCCCAGTGATTTATTTATATTTTCTCTTTAGCTTCTCTTTTGAAGTATAAAATATACAGTAAAGAAGATTGTATTCTCATTTTTAATATAGAGCTCCATAAATTTGTCATTTTGACATTATGACAAAACATGATCCACTGGTAAAGGGACTGGCAAACCACTTCAGTATTCTTGCCTTGAGAACCCCATGAACAATATGAAAAGGCAAAAAGATATGACACTGGAAGATGAACTTCCCAGGTTGGTAGGTGCCCAGTATGCTCAATACTGGAGAAGAGTGGAGAAATAACTCCAGAAAAAATTAAGAGATGGAGCCAAAGTGAAAACAGCACTCAGTTGTGGACGTGACTGGTGATGGAAGTAAAAGCTGATGCTGTAAAGAACAATATTGCATAGGAACCTGGAATGTTAGGTCCATGAATCAAGGTAAATTGGAAGTGGTCAAGCAGGAGATGGCAAGAGCAAACATCAACGTTTTAGGAATCAGCGAACTAAAATGGACTGAAATAGGCGAATTTTAATTCAGATGACCATTATACCTACTACTGTGAGCAAGAATCCCTTAGAAGAAATGGGGTAGCTCTCACAGTCAACAAAAGAGTCCAAAATGCAGAACTTGGGTACATTTTCAAAAATAACAGAATGATCTTTGTTCATTTCCAAGGCAAGCCATTCAATATCACAGTAATACAAGTCTATGCCCCGACCAGTAATGCTTAAGAAGCTGAAGTTGAGTGGTGCTATGAAGACCTACAAGACCTTCTAGAACTAACACCCCCAAAAGATGTCCTTTTCATCATAGGGGACTGGAATGCAAAAGTAGGAAATCAAGAAACACCTGGAGTAACAGGCAAATTTGGCCTTGGAGTACAGAATGAAGCAGGGCAAAGGCTAATAGAGTTTTGTCAAGAGAACACACTGATCATAGCAGACACCCTCCTCCAACAACACAAGAGAAGGCTCTACACATGGACATCATCAGATGGTCATATCAGAATCAGATTGTTTATATTCTTTGCAGCCAAAGATGGAGAAGCTCTGTATAGTCAGCAAAAACAAGACTTGGAGCTGTCTGTGGCTTAGATCATAAACTTCTTATTGATGAATTCAGACTTAAATTGAAGAAAGTAGGGAAAACCATAGGCCATTCAGATCAGATCAGTTACTCAGTCGTGTCCGACTCTTTGCGACCCCATGAATCGCAGAATGCCAGGCCTCCCTGTCCATCACCAACTCCTGGAGTTCACTGAGACTCACGTCCATTGAGTCAGCGATGCCATCCAGCTATCTCATCCTCTGTCGTCCCCTTCTCCTCCTGCCCCCAATCCCTCCCAGCATCAGAGTCTTTTCCAATGAGTCAACTCTTCGCATGAGGTGGCCAAAGTACTGGAGTTTCAGCTGTAGCATCATTCCTTCCAAAGAAATCCCAGGGCTGATCTCCTTTAGAATGGACTGGTTGGATCTCCTTGCAGTCCAAGGGACTCTCAAGAGTCTTCTCCAACACCACAGTTCAAAAGCATCAATTCTTCAGCGCTCAGCTTTCTTCACAGTCCAACTCTCGCAACCATACATGACTACTGGAAAAACCATAGCCTTGACTAGACGGACTTTTGTTGGCAAAGTAATGTCTCTGTTTTGAATATGCTATCTAGGTTGGTCATAACTTTCCTTCCAAGGAGTAAGCGTCTTTTAATTTCATGGCTGCAGTCACCATCTGTAGTGATTTTGGAGCCCAGAAAAATAAAGTCTGACACTGTTTCCACTGTTTCCCCATCTATTTCCCATGAAGTGGTGGGACCGGATGCCATGATCTTCGTTTTCTGAATGTTGAGCTTTAAGCCAACTTCATTCAGGTAAGACCTAAATCAAATCCCTTAAAATTATACAGTGGAAGTGGCAAATAGTTTCAAGGGATTAGATCTGATAGATAGAGTGCCTGAAGAACTATGGATGGAAATTTGTGACATTGTACAGAAGACAGTGGTCAAGACCATCCCCAAGAAAAAGAAATGAAAAAAGCCAAAATGGTTGCTTGAAGAGGCCTTACAAATAGCTGAGAAAGGAGAAGCTAAAGGCAAAGGAGAAAGGGAAAGGTATTCATTTGAATTCAGAGTTCGAAAGAATAGCAAGGAGAGATAGGAAAACCTTCCCCTGTGATCAATGCAAAGAAATAGAGGAAAACAATAGAATGGGAAAGACTAGAGATCTCTTCAAGAAAATTAAAGATACCAAGAGAGCATTTCATGAAAAGATAGGCTCAATAAAGGACAGAAGTGGTTTGGACCTAACAGAAGCAGAAGATATTAAGAAAATGTGGCAAGAATACACAGAAGAACAATGCAAAAAAGGTCTTCATGACCCAGAAAACCACAATGGTGTGATCACTCACCTAGAGCAAGACATCCTGGAATGTGAAGTCAGGTGGGCCTTAGGAAGCATCACTACAAACAAAGCTAGTGGAGGTGATGGAATTCCAGTTGAGCTATTTCAAATCCTGAAAGATGATGCTGTGAAAGTGCCGCACTCAATATGCCAGCAAATTTGGAAGTCTCATCAGTGGCCACAGGACTAGAAAGGTCAGTTTTCATTCCAATCCCAAAAAGGACAATGCCGGAGCAGGTTCAAACTACCCCACAGTTGCATTTGCCTCACACGCTAGCAGAGTAATTCTCAGAATTCTCCAAGCCAGGCATCCATAGTATGTGAACTGTGAACTTCCAGATGTTCAAGCTGGTTTTAGAAAAGGCAGATGAACTTGAGTTCAAATTGTCAACATTTGTAGGGTCATAGACAAAGCAAGGAAATTCTAGAAAAACATATACTTCTGCTTTATTGATTACACCAAAGGCCTTGACTGTGTAGACCACAACAAACTGTGGAAAATTCTTCAAGAGATGGGAATACCAGACCACCTTACTTGCCTTCTCAGAAATCTGTATGCAGGTCAAGAAGCAACAGTTAGAACTGGACATGGAACAACGGACTGGTTCCAAATAGGGAACGGAGTTAAGTCAAGGCTGTACATTGTCACCCTGCTTATTTAACTTATATGTAGAGTACATCATGAGAAATGCTTGGGCTGAATGAAACACAAGCTGGAATCAAGATTGCCTAGAGAAGCACCAATAATCTCAGATATGCAGATGACACCACCCTTATGGCAGAAAGTGAAAAAGAACTAAAGAGCCTCTTGATGAAATTGAAAGGCTGGCTTAAAACTCAACATCCAAAAAAACTAAGATCATGGCATCTGGTCCCATCACTTCATGGTAACTATGGGGAAACAATGGAAACAGTGACAGATTTTATTTTTGGGGGGGGGCTCCAAAATCACTGCAGATAGTGACTGCAGCCATGAAATTAAATGATGCTTGCTCCTTGGAAGAAAAGCTATGACCAACTTAGACAACATTTTACTGTGGTGTTGGAGAAGACTCTTGAGAGTCCCTTGGACTGCAAAGAGACCCAACCAATCCATCCTAAAAGAAATCAGTCCTGAATATTCATCGGAAGGACTGATGCTAAAGCTGAAAGTCCAGTACCTTGGCCACCTCATGCGAAGAACTGACTCATTTGAAAAGACCCTGATGCTGGGAACGATTGAGGGCAGGAGACGAAGGGGATGTCAGAGGATGAGATGGTTGGATGGCATCACCGACTTGAGGGACATGAGTTTGAGCAAGGTCTGGGAGTTTGTGATGGACAGGGAAGCCTGGCGTCCTGCAGTCCATGGGGTCTTAGAGTTTGACACTACTGGGTGACTGAACCTAACTGAATTATGTACATTGTATTCTTGTGTTATTTCACCTGTGTTATAACATAAAATGGTGCTATATAATATGTAGTATATAATATATAAAATATAATTATATAACATACAATGATGCAATATAATATTAATTGGTTTAATATTTTAAACATATAGTTAACTTTTTATGTTCATTTTTATATATGTTTTTATTTTAAATAATAATAAATCTATTACATGTTAATGTGGAAAACATTTTTCTTGTTGTGGTGGTGTGAATAATCATGATATCTATCCTCTTAAGTTTTTGAGATACCACACCAAAAATTAGGAAATAAAAGTACATACAAACGGGACCACATCACACTGAAAAGCTTCTGCACAGGAAAGGAAACCATCAACAGAGTGAAAAGCCTGCCTTCAGGATGAGATAACGCATTTTCAAATTATCTGTTGGGTCCATATCCAGGAACTCCTAAAACTCAGTAGCAAAACCAAACCAAAACAAATACCAAAGAAATAGCCTGATTGATAAATGGCCAATGACTTGAATACATTTCTCCAAAGAAGACCTACACATCACCACAAGGTATATGAAAACATGCTCAGCTTCTCTGCACGCGTGCTAAGTTACTTTAGTCGTGTCCAACCCTTTGTGACCCAATGGACTCTAGTCTACCGGCCTCCTCCGTCCATGACATTCTCCAGGCAGCAATACTGGAGTGGGCTGCCATTTCCTCCTCCAGGGTATCTTCCCCACCCATGGATGGAAACCCCGCCTCTTATGTCTCTTGCATTGGCGGGCAGGTTCTTTACCTCCAGCAGCACCTGGGAAGCCGAAGTGACACTAGTCACTAGGGAAATGCAAATCAAAAGCACGATGAAGTATCACTTCACACGTATTCGGAGGGATACTTTCAAAAATAAATAAGAAGAGAATGGGGATGCAGAGAAATGGGAGCATTCCTGCACTGTTGGTAGGTAAAACCACTGTGGAACAAAGTAAGGGAGTCTCCTCAAAAAATTAAAAGCAGAACTACAAATCAATCCAGTAATACCATTTCTGGGGATATATCCCCCAAAATTGAAATCAGAATAATACATTAAACAGGCAAATGAGAGCTTGTCCAGGAAAAGAAGAGGGGTTTGTGGGTGGGAGGTGAGATCTCTTGGGATCTAGGGCTCCAAGCCCCTGAGTGTGTGCTCCAGTGTCCCATTTGATTTCACTTAACAAAACACAAATGCAAAGATAAAAATATTCAGACTTTTAGGACTTCATCACAGAGCATTAACTCTAAGTGTGGGGTCCTTTAGAGCATAGGACCTTCTAGATTGCTCAGGCTGCACCCCACAAAGTGGGCCGTGGGTCTGGGCGTGTTAGGACTTCTGGCAGGACAGGAAGTAGTAGGTCCTCAAAGATGGTCTGCCCAGCTCCACGTATCATAGGACATCGCTGGGGTCGGCTGTGACCAATCCTCCGTGTGAGAGGCATCCCATACTGTGCCTCAAACAGTGACTCTGATATAAAATGAGGCACCAAGACTTGATCTTGACCTAAAGAGCAGAGCAGAACGACATCAAGAATGTACACCTGTGGTGGATTCATGTTGATGTATGGCAAAACCAATACAATATTGTAAAGTAATTAGCCTCCAAATAAAATAAATAAATTAAAAAAATATATATATATAGCAGCTCCTTTCTTGTTTATGCTGGACTGCCTGCACTCTGGGCTTCTCTTAGGATCTAACTGAGGGATGATGAAAAAATCCAAATGATGGGACTGAGATTAAACTGCCCTGGTGTCCTGAATAATTAGAGCTTAAGACAGGGAAAACTGAGTTAGAAAAACAGAGAAATGAGGCATTTCTAGAAGGTGAGGATTGTCAAGCAAATTCATCCCAGTTACTTTTGAGAGTCTGCCTGCCTCTAGAGTTTGCAGACTCCAGGAGTCAGAGTTTCCAGGGCTCCGTTTCTGGATTTTTATCTGTATTCAGACACTGCTGGTAAACTACACCAGAATATATATATAATCTAGTTACATAGATTTTTGTTAATTTCCTCTGGCCCCAGGCAGACTGGGGACACACCCAAAACCATATATAAAGTTAAGGGAGAATAGATAAATGAATATCTCTAGCATTAAACAGCTTTAAATGTTTGATTTTTAATTTAATTTTTCTTGAACAAGGAAACGACAAACAAAGTCTATACCCAATTAAATTACCCAGTAAAAGCAAAGTTTAACACAGTTAAAATACAAGTCAATGAAATTATCAATGATGTCATTTACATGTACAACTTCAGTCTTCATAATGATTTATCTTTATGACTCAGGTATTTCCAGATACTTTAGTGATTTGGATACTTAAGTCTTGCAATATAATTCAGCCAGGATGAAAGCAAATGCCAGGTTCTTGAAAGTTTCAAAGAAGTACAAATTTTTCTCTATCAGTTTTTAAAGACTTTACCTTAAATTTTACAATTTATCATTATATGCATGAAAATAAATAAGTAGATAAAATGCAGGCCTCCCTTGTGGCTCAGTGGTAAAGAATCCACCTGCCAAAGCAGGAGATGCAGGTTCAGTCTTTGTGTCAGGAAGATCCCCTAGAGAAGGGAATGGCAACCTCACTCCAGTATTCTTGCCTGGAGAATCCAATGGACAGAAGAGCCTGGCAGGCTATAGTCCATGGGGTCCCAAAAGAGTCAGACAGAACTTAGTGACTAAAACCAATAGCAAAAGATAAAATGCAAAGACTATTTCAGAAATAGGTGGATGCATTTATGTGTCTGACATAAATTGCTACTCCTTGCTTTTTATTTTTTTTATTTTTTTTTTTTTTTTTATTTTTTTTTTTTATTTTTTTTTTTAATTTTATTTTATTTTTAAACTTTACATAACTGTATTAGATTTGCCAAATATCAAAATGAATCCGCCACAGGTTTACATGTGTTCCCCATCCTGAACCCTCCTCCCTCCTCCCTCCCCATTCCATCCCTCTGGGTCGTCCCAGTGCACCAGCCCCAAGCATCCAGTATCGTGCATCGAACCTGGACTGGCAACTCATTTCATACATGATATTTTACATGTTTCAATGCCATTCTCCCAAATCTTCCCACCCTCTCCCTCTCCCACAGAGTCCATAAGACTGTTCTATACATCAGTGTCTCTTTTGCTGTCTCGTACACAGGGTTATTGTTACCATCTTTCTAAATTCCATATATATGCGTTAGTATACTGTATTGGTGTTTTTCTTTCTGGCTTACTTCACTCTGTATAATAGGCTCCAGTTTCATCCACCTCATTAGAACTAATTCAAATGTATTCTTTTTAATGGCTGAATAATACTCCATTGTGTATATGTACCACAGCTTTCTTATCCATTCATCTGCTGATGGACATCTAGGTTGCTTCCATGTCCTGGCTATTATAAACAGTGCTGCGATGAACATTGGGGTACTCGTGTCTCTTTCCCTTCTGGTTTTTTCAGTGTGTATGCCCAGCAGTGGGATTGCTGGGTCATAAGGCATGTCTATTTCCAGTTTTTTAAGGAATCTCCACACTGTTCTCCATAGTGGCTGTACTAGTTTGCATTCCCACCAACAGTGTAAGAGGGTTCCCTTTTCTCCACACCCTCTCCAGCATTTATTACTTGTAGACTTTTGGATCGCAGCCATTCTGACTGGCGTGAAATGGTACCTCATAGTGGTTTTGATTTGCATTTCTCTGATAATGAGTGATGCTGAGCATCTTTTCATGTGTTTGTTAGCCATCTGTATGTCTTCTTTGGAGAAATGTCTATTTAGTTCTTTGGCCCATTTTTTGATTGGGTCATTTATTTTTCTGGAGTTGAGCTGTAGGAGTTGCTTGTATATTCTCGAGATTAGTTGTTTGTCAGTTGCTTCATTTGCTATTATCTTCTCCCATTCTGAAGGCTGTCTTTTCACCTTGCTAATAGTTTCCTTTGATGTGCAGAAGCTTTTAAGGTTAATTAGGTCCCATTTGTTTATTTTTGCTTTTATTTCCAATATTCTGGGAGGTGGGTCATAGAGGATCCTGCTGTGATGTATGTCAGAGAGTGTTTTGCCTATGTTCTCCTCTAGGAGTTTTATAGTTTCTGGTCTTACGTTTAGATCTTTAATCCATTTTGAGTTTATTTTTGTGTATGGTGTTAGAAAGTGTTCTAGTTTCATTCTTTTACAAGTGGTTGACCAGAGTTCCCAGCACCACTTGTTAAAGAGATTGTCTTTAATCCATTGTATATTCTTGCCTCCTTTGTCGAAGATAAGGTGTCCATATGTGCGTGGATTTATCTCTGGGCTTTCTATTTTGTTCCATTGATCTATATTTCTGTCTTTGTGCCAGGAGGGAATGGCAAGACATACTTAAAATGATGAAAGAAAATAACCTACAGCCCAGATTATTGTACCCAGCAAGGATCTCATTCAAGTATGAAGGAGAAATCAAAAGCTTTTCAGACAAGCAAAAGCTGAGAGAATTCTGCACCACCAAACCAGCTCTCCAACAAATACTAAAGGATATTCTCTAGACAGGAAACACAAAAATGGTGTATAAATTCGAACCCAAAACAATAAAGTAAATGGCAACGGGGTCATACTTATCAGTAATTACCTTAAATGTAAATGGGTTGAATGCCCCAACCAAAAGACAAAGACTGGCTGAATGGATACAAAAACAAGACCCCTGCATATGTTGTCTACAAGAGACCCACCTCAAAACAGGGGACACATACAGACTGAAAGTGAAGGGCTGGAAAAAGATTTTCCATGCGAATAGGGACCAAAAGAAAGCAGGAGTAGCAATACTCATATCAGATAAAATAGACTTTAAAACAAAGACTGTGAAAAGAGACAAAGATGGTCACTACATAATGATCAAAGGATCAATCCAAGAAGAAGATATAACAATTATAAATATATATGCACCCAACACGGGAGCACCGCAGTATGTAAGACAAATGCTAACAAGTATGAAAGGAGAAATTAACAATAACACAATAATAGTGGGAGACTTTAATACCCCACTCACACCTATGGATAGATCAACTAAACAGAAAATTAACAAGGAAACACAAACTTTAAACGATACAATAGACCAGTTAGACCTAATTGATATCTATAGGACATTTCATCCCAAAACAATGAATTTCACCTTCTTCTCAAGCGCACATGGAACCTTCTCCAGGATAGATCACATCCTGGGCCATAAAGCTAGCCTTGGTAAATTCAAAAAAATAGAAATCATTCCAAGCATCTTTTCTGACCACAATGCAGTAAGATTAGATCTCAATTACAGGAGAAAAACTATTAAAAAATCCAACATATGGAGGCTGAACAACACGCTGCTGAATAACCAACAAATCACAGAAGAAATCAAAAAAGAAATCAAAATTTGCATAGAAACGAATGACAATGAAAACACAACAACCCAAAACCTGTGGGACACGGTAAAAGCAGTCCTAAGGGGAAAGTTCATAGCAATACAGGCACACCTCAAGAAACAAGAAAAAAGTCAAATAAATAACCTAACTCTACACCTAAAGCAACTAGAAAAGGAAGAAATGAAGAACCCCAGGGTTAGTAGAAGGAAAGAAATCTTAAAAATTAGAGCAGAAATAAATGCAAAAGAAACAAAAGAGACCATAGCAAAAATCAACAAAGCCAAAAGCTGGTTCTTTGAAAGGATAAATAAAATTGACAAACCATTAGCCAGACTCATCAAGAAACAAAGGGAGAAAAATCAAATCAATAAAATTAGAAATGAAAATGGAGAGATCACAACAGACAACACAGAAATACAAAGGATCATAAGAGACTACTATCAACAATTATATGCCAATAAAATGGACAACGAGGAAGAAATGGACAAATTCTTAGAAAAGTACAACTTTCCAAAACTCGATCAGGAAGAAATAGAAAATCTTAACAGACCCATCACAAGCACGGAAATTGAAACTGTAATCAAAAATCTTCCAGCAAACAAAAGCTCAGGTCCAGACGGCTTCACAGCTGAATTCTACCAAAAATTTAGAGAAGAGCTAACACCTATCCTGCTCAAACTCTTCCAGAAAATTGCAGAGGATGGTAAACTTCCAAACTCATTCTATGAGGCCACCATCACCCTAATACCAAAACCTGACAAAGATCCCACAAAAAAAGAAAACTACAGGCCAATATCACTGATGAACATAGATGCAAAAATCCTTAACAAAATTCTAGCAATCAGAATCCAACAACACATTAAAAAGATCATACACCATGACCAAGTGGGCTTTATCCCAGGGATGCAAGGATTCTTCAATATCCGCAAATCAATCAATGTAATACACCACATTAACAAATTGAAAAATAAAAACCATATGATTATCTCAATAGATGCAGAGAAAGCCTTTGACAAAATTCAACATCCATTTATGATAAAAACTCTCCAGAAAGCAGGAATAGAAGGAACATACCTCAACATAATCAAAGCTATATATGACAAACCCACAGCAAACATTATCCTCAATGGTGAAAAATTGAAAGCATTTCCTCTAAAGTCAGGAACAAGACAAGGGTGCCCACTTTCACCATTACTATTCAACATAGTTTTGGAAGTTTTGGCCACAGCAATCAGAGCAGAAAAAGAAATAAAAGGAATCCAAATTGGAAAAGAAGAAGTAAAGCTCTCACTGTTTGCAGATGACATGATCCTCTACATAGAAAACCCTAAAGACTCCACCAGAAAATTACTAGAACTAATCAATGACTATAGTAAAGTTGCAGGATATAAAATCAACACACAGAAATCCCTTGCATTCCTATACACTAATAATGAGAAAACAGAAAGAGAAATTAAGGAAACAATTCCATTCACCATTGCAACGGAAAGAATAAAATACTTAGGAATATATCTACCTAAAGAATCTAAAGACCTATATATAGAAAACTATAAAACACTGGTGAAAGAAATCAAAGAGGACACTAACAGATGGAGAAATATACCATGTTCATGGATTGGAAGAATCAATGTAGTGAAAATGAGTATACTACCCAAAGCAATCTATAGATTCAATGCAATCCCTATCAAGCTACCAACAGCATTCTTCACAGAGCTAGAACAAATAATTTCACAATTTGTATGGAAAAACAAAAAACCTCGAATAGCCAAAGCGATCTTGAGAAAGAAGAATGGAACGGGAGGAATCAACCTACCTGACTTCAGGCTCTACTACAAAGCCACAGTTATCAAGACAGTATGGTACTCCTTGCTTTTTAAAGTGAGCTGCTCTGAGTCCCAGCAAATCCTGATTTTTTTGACGCCTCCTTGTCTTTCCCTGATTGATAAATGGACAAAGAACTTGAATATGCTTTTCTCCAAAGAAGACCTACACATCACCAGCAGGTATATAAAAACACGCTCAGCTTCTCTGCATGCGTGCAAAGTTGCTTCAGTCGTGTCCAACCCTTTGTGACCCAATGGACTGTAGTCTGCCAAGCTCCTCTGTCCATGGGAATCTCCAGGCAAGAGTACTGGAGTGGGTTGCCATTTCCGCCTCCAGGGGATCTTCCCTACTGAGGGATGGAACCCTGCCTCTTGTGTCTCCAGCATTGGCAGTCAGGTTCTTTACCACTAGCGCCATCTGGGAAGCCCATGGCATCAGTGATGCAATGGACACGAACTTGGGCAAACTTCAGGAGATAGTGAGGGACAGGGAGGCCTGGCGTGCTTCAACCCATGGGGTCAACAAAGAGTCAGACACAGCTGGGTGACTGAACAACAGCAACGTTTCTCTGGTGTCCATCCCCACCCCGCCTTCCATACTGCTGTTTGTTAGGGCTTTTCAACTAATCTCAAAACAGATCGGAATTTGTCCACGTTTCTATTTCTCATCCCCCTCCTCTCTCCCCTTATGATGTGGTTCTCTCGTGTTTTTGGATGGTGAACAAAGGAGATAATGATTTGTTCTGCCATCAATCTTCCCTATCTGTTGATGGATTTGATATGAACTAAAGGGATAACTTGGAGAAGGAAATGGCAACCCACTCCAGTATTCTTGCCTGGAGAATCCCAGGGACGGGGGAGCCTCGTGGGCTGCAGTCCAAGGGGTCGGTGAGAGTCAGACATGACTAAGTGACTTCCTACTTTCACTTTCCACTTTCATGCATTGGAGAAGGAAATGGCAACCCACTCCAGCGTTCTTGCCTGGAGAATCCCAGGGACGGGGGAGCCTGGTGGGCTGCCGTCTATGGGGTCGCACAGAGTCGGACACGGCTGAAGCGACTTAGCAGCAGCAGCAGCAGCAGCAAAGGGATAACTTCCTGGACGATCTGACAGGATCCTGTGAAGTTCTCAAGGAAAGTGAAAGTTGGATAAGGGAAGTAGATGTGGGTGGATTAATCCAATGATGGAATATGTTTGTCCAGCTAAACCATCCCTGTCCCACTCGCACACTTGAGTCAGATTAAGGTGGTCTTTTTCTGTGACTAAACTAGTCCATACATTCTGGGAGTGAAATAAACCATGAGTTACAGTTCTTACACGTTCCCAGTCTTTCTCTCTGTCTCTCTCACGCACACACATGTTGAGTAAAGATAGCCAATGTTTCCTCATACAATCATATGTAATCATGTGTAATCACATGCAATATCAGGTTTTGCTTTTTCTTTCTTGTTGCTCATGTTTTTAACCTTCTAAACTTGTCACATGGTAGATGGTTATGTTATTTGACCAGGATATTCAGAAAATGAAGAAGTCCATCTAAGTGCATTTTCTGGCAAGTTGAAGCTTATCCTTTCTGAGGAAGTTTATCTTATGTCACTCGCTGTGGACAGAACCCCTGCTGACATCATCCCGCACTGCCCTTTACCCTGCAGACACCTGTGTGCACAATGCTCCCTCCTCTCCGCATCCGTGACCCCTAAGCCCTCCATTAGCACCCTAGGCACCTGGGCAGGTCTCCTCAGGAGCTATTAGTGTGCCTGGGATGGTTTGCTTCTTCATTGCATGAGTCCAGAAGAGTGGATTTTAAAAACTATCTTTGTGTCTTTATGCTCCATGATCCCCGTGCTGTCTTACTTCATCTCGTGTTTCCCTCCATTGTCTCTGCCTTGCATACGTCCCATGCTCCAAAATTCTAAATCGCTGCATTCAGTCTCCTACAGACTCAGAAACCTAAGGATCCAAATGCTTAAAATTCCATTAAAGTCGATTCTGAAGTTACCTCAGAAGTGATACAGGACAAAGGTACAGATGTCAGTATGGGGCTGTTTTAACCCTCATGTTTGTTTTGACACAGACTTTTTCTACTTTTACCAACTTCGTGTTAAAATGGTCAGAGCGGTCACAGCATGAGTCAGTAGCATACATTGACCTTGGACGGGTCCGTGTGTTTTTAAGGGTCTGTTTGCTCCTCACTAAGATGAATAGATTTGATGGAATGATCCCCAGATTCCAGTGTATGTGGAATGTCTGTAACTATAGCTAAATTGTGGCTCTGCATGTGAATATGAGTTTGAAGATGATTTTAGGAACTACCACAATGAAAACTTAAATGTGAAGTTAAAAATGAATTAAAGACCTGAGTATGAAAATAAGAACACTATTCATGGAGCTGTGTATTATATGATATCTTGTCTCTATTGTAAATATGCTGAATCACATTAATTGCATTTAGAATAAATATGATCCTACAAAAAATTCTTAAAATACTATATAATTTATTGTATTTTCAAGCAAATATATAGATTTTGTATGTATATAACTATAGATAAAATGTATATATATATGCAACTTTAGTTTGAAAAGTTGTGTCACATACATTAGCTAAATGTTGACTAGTACATCTCTGAGATTTTTTCTAGAATATTTCTAATGGGGCATTTAAGATACTTTAATCCATTTGATGTATGTTAGATCCTATGGATTTTTTCTTTGAAACAGTTTCTCATTTTAGAAAGTTCACTTGGTTGGTCAGTGTCACAAATTAAAGACAGTTCAGGTCATCTGTTAATGACAGTAAAAGTATCTATATTAGGTAGTTTTTCTGCTTTATTTATGACACACTTTTAGCTGCACCCTTGGTGATAATGTTTCAGTAATCATAAATTTTATACAGGGAAGACATTCTATGAGTTCAAGTGATGGTGAGAATGCTTTTAAGGATTTTATTTTCCAAAATGTGAGGGGTCAGAAACTAGTGTCATTATGCCATATCCACTGTAACAAAAAAAAATCTGAAAACTTTCAGTGAGGTTGGTCATCCACTCTGACTCAATTTACAAAGGAATGTGACTCCAAAGAGCACTGAGAAGAGGCAAGTGAAACCACCGACACTTGGTTTTTACATCAGTCTTGTTGCAGCTAAATGACTTCCACATCAGGACCAGGAGAAACATATTAAAATATATAGATTTTCTGCTTAGTAGATTCCTGTAGGGGCTGCCTCCAAGTTGGCACCGATTGACAATGACCCAACAAGACACAATAAACAAAAAAGCTACGAAGCCAAAATTATGTTTTCCAGATGGCTTGTCTTGCTCTCTCTCGGCTGTAATTTTTGCTTGAACTTGACAGCTAATCATTGGTAAGCATACGCTGCTGGTGAGTCTTGATCTTGCAGCAATGAAGTTTAAAGCCAGCTTGACAGTGATTGCATTTTAAGTGTCTGTCAGCTCAAGAATTCACAAATATCCAAATGAGTTTTGCTGGAATGTTGACCACAGGAAACCAAAGTACTGTGGAGCCTAACTGCTTTCATGAACTCGGATCTGTCTACTGAGTGTCTATCATGGA
This sequence comes from Bubalus bubalis, assembly GCF_019923935.1. Classification (NCBI taxonomy): domain Eukaryota; kingdom Metazoa; phylum Chordata; class Mammalia; order Artiodactyla; family Bovidae; genus Bubalus; species Bubalus bubalis. The sequence goes on from NC_059157.1 coordinate 40,162,691, forward strand.
GCCAAAGTTTGCCGAGTGCTATGAAAGGAATGCAGGTGAAACATGGGGATATTCTGTCTCTTTGTCATTGTCTAGCAGTTGAAATAAAGTATATGTACAGCTATAATGCAAAATGTAATGGGATAAGTACAATAAGAGTTGTGAAATCAGAGCTGCCATTCGTCTTACAAATTTGCCTCATTTACAAGGTAACTTAGGTCAGGTCCCACCTCTTTCAGTTAGATTATTTCATACATTTGTAATCCAGTTAAATTGTCTCATCACATTCTTCATTCTGTCCTGATATTCCTGTGAAGGGTGTTTTGAAATGTGCAAATGCATGAAAAACTTCCATCTCATATTTGCACCTCTAGTACTCAGATTTTTCTCATTTTAATTGAAAATGTGTCTTTGTTGTTTGATACTATTATGTTCTCTGGGGTTGTGCAGACCATGTCTGTTCATCTAATATATGCTGATTCATCACATATTCCTTTTCTATATTCCCGACTCTTCTCTAGGGAAGAGAAACAGACCTAGTTTAGCCACTGCTCCAGCTGTAATTGATTCCCAGTGTTCTGTTGAAATTGTCTCCATTTTTGTAGATAGTATTCATAAGGTGCCTCAGATCAAGCAGAGTGTCACACAAGTCAGCTCTCCAATGGCACTGGTCTGTTAAGACCTTCGCTTGATATGAAACAGATTTCCATTGTTTTCTGTTGCAAGAGTTATCATTATCTATGAGGTTTTTCTGGGTTTGGTCCCAGGTGCGTCTATTCATTATATTTTCAAGTTGTATAATCCCTCTTGATCATCTTCACACATAAAGTAGTTCCTTATATATAAAATACATACCATGGTATTTGCAAGTACTTTTAATTTCCTTTCCCTACCACTTACCCGTAATATTTGAAATGTCAGGCTGAGATTCATTTGACTTAATTCAGCATGAGTGGAGAACTGATTAAAAAAAAAAAACAAACCTTTGAGCAGAAGATGTTTGATGTGCAATGTGTGCAGTTGGAAGAGGTACCTGACGTGTATTATGCAAGATGAATGAGTTTCTTCTTTCAAAAGATGTTTATGGAGCAAAACACAAAGTGCCAGACTCCATAGGAGTTAGTGTAACAGGCCAAACGTCCCTTCTCTCATAAGTTTCAATCCTAACGCAGACGTACAGCAGATATACAGACATTAAGAGTGTAAGCGCATAGTATGCCTTGTAGAAATACATTTTATGAAGAAAAGTAAGCAGCATGAGTGGAGATTGGTGGAGATGAGGGCATGCCTGATAGAGGCTGGCCCCCATAGGCTCTAACAAGCTCAGCTGGCAGCAAGAACTGAAATAAAACGCACATAGGTTTAAGGAGAAAGACTATTTCTGTTTAAGGGAACACCAAATACAAAGCTTCTCAGAAAATCAGACTGATAAATAGCATAGAGGCTGATGTAGCCCATAAGCCACATGGAGCCCACAAAAGGACATGTTTCAGGTTCTTGTTCCTCTCTCATCACACCCGACAAATAAACCTTCTCCTCTCTCTCCTTTATAAAAGACCTTATGGACAGGGTAAGCACATAAAGACTCAGCCAACACAGCTTTGAAAAAAGAAAGAGTGCACTGTTAATAATCATACTAGATATAAAGCTTAAACAGAACAGTCCAGGTCATCCTATTTATGATCCAAGGCAATGGCAACCCACTCCAGTACTCTTGCCTGGAAAATCCCATGGACAGAGGAGCCTGGTGGGGTGCAGTCCAGGGGGTCGCTAAGAGTTGGACACGACTGAACGACTTCACTTTCATTTTTCATTTTCATGCATTGGAGAAGGAAATGGCAACCCACTCCAGTGTTCTTGCCTGGAGAATCCCAGGGACAGTGGAGCCTGGTGGGCTGCCGTCTGTGGGGCTGCACAGAGTTGGACACGACTGAAGCGGCTTAGCAGCAGCAGCAGCAAGCTTAGAATAAGGGCTTCCCTGGTGGCTCAGGTGGTAAGAATCTACCTGTAATGCAGGAGACCCAGGTTTGATCGCTGTGCTGGGAAGATCCCCTGGAGAAAGGAAAGGCTACCCACTGCAGTATTCTTACCTGGGGAATTCCATGGGTAGAGGTGCCTGGTGGGCTACAGTCCATGGGGTCACAAAGAGTCAGACACAACTGACTGACTAACATGTGCAAGCTTAGAATAAAGAAGCAAAAACTGATTCATATTTTCTTAAAAGTAGGGAAGGAATAATCTCAATTTGTAAAGTAGACAATGAGATAAAGAACTGTACCCTCTTCTCTTAAGACATGAATGAAAAGGAAGAAACACCAGACCATCTTGTTCTGTTAAAATAAGCAAGGTGTTAATATTCTACCATGATCATGTTAGAACCACTTTAGAACAAGACTTAAGTGTGGATTACCAAAGAAGAGCCCACAGAAAAATCCATACTTTTAAAAATAGTTGGTTGAATATTTTGGTAGCATTTTAGGGAATAATGAAGTCAGGCACAGGGTTCATTGGGTAGGGGGCTGAACAACTAACTCCCTGAGATGACCCAAGCCACCACCTTGACTGCTATCTTCAGCTAAAGGGAAAGATAGAAAAATATGTGAGTGGGAGGCCAGTTATGGGAGGTGACCAGGAAAATCTCTGTCAACCAGGGCAGGTTTCTTATGCAGATCTAAATCAGTGCCTTTGCCAAGGTCAGACCCTCTTCTGAGTCAGTCATCCTTCTCTTCCTGAGATAAGGAGGCAGATAACTTTTGAAGTGGAGATTCCCTTTATAAATTACATTTATAAATGTCAAGGTCCCTTGCAAATGCGTAACTTCTATTGTTTTCAAAGCTTCTCCTGTGTCTGCAGTTTCTCAAAATATCAACTGAAAAAACATATCCTTATGCCAAAGAGGCATATTTTGGGATCATGTCCTCTGCTACCCCTCATTACTAAGAATGGGTGACTATTTGCAAGTAAAACTTCCTGAAGCTTGATTTTACAATATATTTGATGGATATGTTGTATGTCCTGCCTGGCTCTCGGACAGGTAAATGTAAATAATGGATGTGCATTTTTAAGAAAACTTCAGGCCATTTCTAATTACTAGTGAGTGACTGTTCAAGAATCAAAGATCAGCTTATCTGTATTATAAATTAAGAGAAATAATTGCTGCATAATTATTAAAAAAGAAGGAGGGAAAGAAGGGATAGGGTTCAGGACATGCTACTGCCAAAATGGCCCTTTGGCACTTTGAATGTCTTAAAAATATCATGAGAAAATGATAGGAGCCAGACAGTCACTATAACCACCCCCCAGTTCTTCACCAAAGTGTGCCTTAGACCTTGCCTGTGAAAGGGGCCCTCCATGTACCAGGAGGAAAGAAGACAGTCACCAGACAGATAAGAGGATTCAGGGTGGGGGGAAATCTATGCAAACATACCTTCCCTTCCCAGTTCCTTCTCCACCACTGATTCCACCAGCCCAAACCTCTTTGTTTTGTTTTTTTTTTTTTTTTTTTTTTTTTTATTTTTTTTTAATTTTTTTTTTTTAAATTTTATTTTATTTTTAAACTTTACATAACTGTATTAGATTTGCCAAATATCAAAATGAATCCGCCACAGGTTTACATGTGTTCCCCATCCTGAACCCTCCTCCCTCCTCCCTCCCCATTCCATCCCTCTGGGTCGTCCCAGTGCACCAGCCCCAAGCATCCAGTATCGTGCATCGAACCTGGACTGGCAACTCATTTCATACATGATATTTTACATGTTTCAATGCCATTCTCCCAAATCTTCCCACCCTCTCCCTCTCCCACAGAGTCCATAAGACTGTTCTATACATCAGTGTCTCTTTTGCTGTCTCGTACACAGGGTTATTGTTACCATCTTTCTAAATTCCATATATATGCGTTAGTATACTGTATTGGTGTTTTTCTTTCTGGCTTACTTCACTCTGTATAATAGGCTCCAGTTTCATCCACCTCATTAGAACTGATTCAAATGTATTCTTTTTAATGGCTGAATAATACTCCATTGTGTATATGTACCACAGCTTGCTTATCCATTCATCTGCTGATGGACATCTAGGTTGCTTCCATGTCCTGGCTATTATAAACAGTGCTGCGATGAACATTGGGGTACACGTGTCTCTTTCCCTTCTGGTTTTCTCAGTGTGTATGCCCAGCAGTGGGATTGCTGGATCATAAGGCATGTCTATTTCCAGTTTTTTAAGGAATCTCCATACTGTTCTCCATAGTGGCTGTACTAGTTTGCATTCCCACCAACAGTGTAAGAGGGTTCCCTTTTCTCCACACCCTCTCCAGCATTTATTACTTGTAGACTTTTGGATTGCAGCCATTCTGACTGGTGTGAAATGGTACCTCATAGTGGTTTTGATTTGCATTTCTCTGATAATGAGTGATGTTGAGCATCTTTTCATGTGTTTGTTAGCCATCTGTATGTCTTCTTTGGAGAAATGTCTATTTAGTTCTTTGGCCCATTTTTTGATTGGGTCATTTATTTTTCTGGAGTTGAGCTGTAGGAGTTGCTTGTATATTCTCGAGATTAGTTGTTTGTCAGTTGCTTCATTTGCTATTATCTTCTCCCATTCTGAAGGCTGTCTTTTCACCTTGCTAATAGTTTCCTTTGATGTGCAGAAGCTTTTAAGTTTAATTAGGTCCCATTTGTTTATTTTTGCTTTTATTTCCAATATTCTGGGAGGTGGGTCATAGAGGATCCTGCTGTGATGTATGTCAGAGAGTGTTTTGCCTATGTTCTCCTCTAGGAGTTTTATAGTTTCTGGTCTTACGTTTAGATCTTTAATCCATTTTGAGTTTATTTTTGTGTATGGTGTTAGAAAGTGTTCTAGTTTCATTCTTTTACAAGTGGTTGACCAGAGTTCCCAGCACCACTTGTTAAAGAGATTGTCTTTAATCCATTGTATATTCTTGCCTCCTTTGTCAAAGATAAGGTGTCCATATGTGCGTGGATTTATCTCTGGGCTTTCTATTTTGTTCCATTGATCTATGTTTCTGTCTTTGTGCCAGTACCATACTGTCTTGATAACTGTGGCTTTGTAGTAGAGCCTGAAGTCAGGTAGGTTGATTCCTCCCGTTCCATTCTTCTTTCTCAAGATCGCTTTGGCTATTCGAGGTTTTTTGTTTTTCCATACAAATTGTGAAATTATTTGTTCTAGCTCTGTGAAAAATGTTGTTGGTAGCTTGATAGGGATTGCATTGAATCTATAGATTGCTTTGGGTAGTATACTCATTTTCACTACATTGATTCTTCCAATCCATGAACATGGTATATTTCTCCATCTGTTAGTGTCCTCTTTGATTTCTTTCACCAGTGTTTTATAGTTTTCTATATATAGGTCTTTAGATTCTTTAGGTAGATATATTCCTAAGTATTTTATTCTTTCCATTGCAATGGTGAATGGAATTGTTTCCTTAATTTCTCTTTCTGTTTTCTCATTATTAGTGTATAGGAATGCAAGGGATTTCTGTGTGTTGATTTTATATCCTGCAACTTTACTATAGTCATTGATTAGTTCTAGTAATTTTCTGGTGGAGTCTTTAGGGTTTTCTATGTAGAGGATCATGTCATCTGCAAACAGTGAGAGCTTTACTTCTTCTTTTCCAATTTGGATTCCTTTTATTTCTTTTTCTGCTCTGATTGCTGTGGCCAAAACTTCCAAAACTATGTTGAATAGTAATGGTGAAAGTGGGCACCCTTGTCTTGTTCCTGACTTTAGAGGAAATGCTTTCAATTTTTCACCATTGAGGATAATGTTTGCTGTGGGTTTGTCATATATAGCTTTGATTATGTTGAGGTATGTTCCTTCTATTCCTGCTTTCTGGAGAGTTTTTATCATAAATGGATGTTGAATTTTGTCAAAGGCTTTCTCTGCATCTATTGAGATAATCATATGGTTTTTATTTTTCAATTTGTTAATGTGGTGTATTACATTGATTGATTTGCGGATATTGAAGAATCCTTGCATCCCTGGGATAAAGCCCACTTGGTCATGGTGTATGATCTTTTTAATGTGTTGTTGGATTCTGATTGCTAGAATTTTGTTAAGGATTTTTGCATCTATGTTCATCAGTGATATTGGCCTGTAGTTTTCTTTTTTTGTGGGATCTTTGTCAGGTTTTGGTATTAGGGTGATGGTGGCCTCATAGAATGAGTTTGGAAGTTTACCATCCTCTGCAATTTTCTGGAAGAGTTTGAGCAGGATAGGTGTTAGCTCTTCTCTAAATTTTTGGTAGAATTCAGCTGTGAAGCCGTCTGGACCTGGGCTTTTGTTTGCTGGAAGATTTTTGATTACAGTTTCAATTTCCATGCTTGTGATGGGTCTGTTAAGATTTTCTATTTCTTCCTGATCGAGTTTTGGAAAGTTGTACTTTTCTAAGAATTTGTCCATTTTTTCCTCGTTGTCCATTTTATTGGCATATAATTGTTGATAGTAGTCTCTTATGATCCTTTGTATCTCTGTGTTGTCTGTTGTGATCTCTCCATTTTCATTTCTAATTTTATTGATTTGATTTTTCTCCCTTTGTTTCTTGATGAGTCTGGCTAATGGTTTGTCAATTTTATTTATCCTTTCAAAGAACCAGCTTTTGGTTTTGTTGATTTTTGCTATGGTCTCTTTTGTTTCTTTTGCATTTATTTCTGCTCTAATTTTTAAGATTTCTTTCCTTCTACTAACCCTGGGGTTCTTCATTTCTTCCTTTTCTAGTTGCTTTAGGTGTAGAGTTAGGTTATTTATTTGACTTTTTTCTTGTTTCTTGAGGTGTGCCTGTATTGCTATGAACTTTCCCCTTAGGACTGCTTTTACCGTGTCCCACAGGTTTTGGGTTGTTGTGTTTTCATTTTCATTCGTTTCTATGCAAATTTTGATTGCTTTTTTGATTTCTTCTGTGATTTGTTGGTTATTCAGCAGCATGTTGTTCAGCCTCCATATGTTGGATTTTTTAATAGTTTTTCTCCTGTAATTGAGATCTAATCTTACTGCATTGTGGTCAGAAAAGATGCTTGGAATGATTTCTATTTTTTTGAATTTACCAAGGCTAGCTTTATGGCCCAGGATGTGATCTATCCTGGAGAAGGTTCCATGTGCGCTTGAGAAGAAGGTGAAATTCATTGTTTTGGGATGAAATGTCCTATAGATATCAATTAGGTCTAACTGGTCTATTGTATCGTTTAAAGTTTGTGTTTCCTTGTTAATTTTCTGTTTAGTTGATCTATCCATAGGTGTGAGTGGGGTATTAAAGTCTCCCACTATTATTGTGTTATTGTTAATTTCTTCTTTCATACTTGTTAGCATTTGTCTTACATACTGCGGTGCTCCCGTGTTGGGTGCATATATATTTATAATTGTTATATCTTCTTCTTGGATTGATCCTTTGATCATTATGTAGTGACCATCTTTGTCTCTTTTCACAGTCTTTGTTTTAAAGTCTATTTTATCTGATATGAGTATTGCTACTCCTGCTTTCTTTTGGTCCCTATTTGCATGGAAAATCTTTTTCCAGCCCTTCACTTTCAGTCTGTATGCGTCCCCTGTTTTGAGGTGGGTCTCTTGTAGACAACATATGCAGGGGTCTTGTTTTTGTATCCATTCAGCCAGTCTTTGTCTTTTGGTTGGGGCATTCAACCCATTTACGTTTAAGGTAATTACTGATAAGTATGACCCCGTTGCCATTTACTTTATTGTTTTGGATTCGAATTTATACACAATTTTTGTGTTTCCTGTCTAGAGAATATCCTTTAGTATTTGTTGGAGAGCTGGTTTGGTGGTGCAGAATTCTCTCAGCTTTTGCTTGTCTGAAAAGCTTTTGATTTCTCCTTCATACTTAAATGAGATCCTTGCTGGGTACAATAATCTGGGCTGTAGGTTATTTTCTTTCATCATTTTAAGTATGTCTTGCCATTCCCTCCTGGCTTGAAGAGTTTCTATTGAAAGATCAGCTGTTATTCTTATGGGAATTCCCTTGTGTGTTATTTGTTGTTTTTCCCTTGCTGCTTTTAATATTTGTTCTTTGTGTTTGATCTTTGTTAATTTGATTACTATGTGTCTTGGGGTGTTTCGCCTTGGGTTTATCCTGTTTGGGACTCTCTGGGTTTCTTGGACTTGGGTGATTATTTCCTTCCCCATTTTAGGGAAGTTTTGTCCTTTAATTTTCACTTTTATAACTATTACTTTGCAAAAAAAAAAAAAAAAAAAGACCCTATTTTTTTTTTTTTCCTTTTCTTCTTCAGCAAACTTCATATATATATTTCATAATTTTTTGACCGTGGTTTTTTTTTTTTTTTCTTTTTTCTTTTTCTTCTTTTCTTTAACATTGCATTTTTGAAATTCCAAACTCTACTCTAGATTTTTAATTTTAGCCTCTTGATATATGTTATCAATTTTGTACCTATAGTTTTTTTCATAATTGCTGTGACTTTCTTTTTTTCCTCTGTTTCTTTCTCTTCTTCTTTTATATAACATCGTATACCTGCAATTCCAAACTCTACTCAAGATTTTTAATTTATGCTTTTTGGTATTTGATATCAATTTTGTACCTGTATTTTCTTTATAATTTTTGCGACATTGTTTTTGTTGGTTTGTTTGTTTTCTCTCTTTATTTTTCTTCTTCTTCTTTTTTTTTTTTTTAACGTTGTATTTTTGAAATTCCAAACTCTACTCTAGATTTTTAATTTTTGCTGTTTGGTATTAGTTATCAATTTTGTACCTGTAGTTTCTTTATTACTTTCACAACCTTGTTTGTTTTTCTTTGTTCGTTTTTTCTCTCTTTCTTTTCCTTCTCCTTTTCATTAACATCGCATTTTTGAAATTCCAAACTCTACTCTAGATTTCTAATTTTTGTTTTTATGTATTTGTTACCAATTTTGTACCTTTAAGAACCCAATCTTCAGGACCCATTTTTCACTAGTGTACGAGATTACTGGCTTGACTGCTCTCTCTCCCTTTGGACTCTCCATTTTCTCCACCAGGTCACCTGTATCTCCTCCCTAATCCCTCTCTACTCTACCCAACTCTGTGAATTTCTGTGTGTTCCAGACGGTGGAGAACACTTAAGGAACTGATTACTGGCTGGATCTGTCTCCCTCCTTTTCATTTCCCCCTTTTATCCTTCTGGCCACCTCTGTCTCCTGCCTCCTTCTTCTCTTCCCTGTATAACTCCGTGAACATCTCTGAGTGGTCCAGTTGTGGAGTGCACATAAGGAAGTGACTACTGGCTAGCCCACTCTCTCCACTATTGATTCCACCTCATCTCATTTGGGTCACCTCTAACTCCCTCCTCCCTCTTCTCTTCTCCATATAACGCTGTGAACCTCTCTGAGTGACCCTCACAGTAGAGAAACTTTTCATCTTTAACGTAGATGTTTTATCAGTGGTGCTGTATAGAAGGAGAAGTTTTGAAACTACTGTAAAATTAAGACCGATAACTGGAAGTAGGAGGCTTAAGTCCAATCCCTGACTCCAGGGAACTCCTGACTCCAAGGAACATTAATTGACAGGAGCTCATCAAACGCCTCCATACCGACACTGAAACCAAGCACCACACAAGGGCCAACAAGTTCCAGGGAAAGACATAACAAGCAAATTCTCCAGCAACAAAGGAACACAGCCCTGAGCTTCAAGATACAGGCTACCCAAAGTCACCCCAAAACCATAGACATCTCATAACTCATTACTGGACATTTCATTACACTCCAGAGAGAAGAAATACAGCTCCACCCACCAGAACATCGACACAAGCTTCCCTAACCAGGAAACCTTGACAAGCCACCTGTACAAACCCACACACAGCGAGGAAACGCTACAATAAAGAGAACTCCACAAACTGCCAGAATACAGAAAGGACACCCCAAACTCAGCAATTTAAACAAGATGAAGAGACAGAGGAATAGCCAGCAGATAAAGGAACAGGATAAATGCCCACCAAACCAAACAAAAGAGGAAGAGATAGGGAATCTACCTGATAAAGAATTCCGAATAATGATAGTGAAATTGATCCAAAATCTTGAAATTAAAATGGAATCACAGATAAATAGCCTGGAGGCAAGGATTGAGAAGATGCAAGAAAGGTTTAACAAGGACTTAGAAGAAATAAAAAAGAGTCAATATATAATGAATAATGCAATAAGTGAAATTAAAAACACTCTGGAGGCAACAAATAGTAGAATAACAGAGGCAGAAGATAGGATTAGTGAATTAGAAGATAGAATGGTAGAAATAAATGAATCAGAGAGGATAAAAGAAAAACGAATTAAAAGAAATGAGGACAATCTCAGAGACCTCCAGGACAATATTAAACGCTACAACATTCGAATCATAGGGGTCCCAGAAGAAGAAGACAAAAAGAAAGACCATGAGAAAATGCTTGAGGAGATAATAGTTGAAAACTTCTCTTTGTTTTGTAAAGTGAAAGTGAAGTGAAAGTGAAGTCGCTCAGTCCTGTCCGACTCTTTGTGACCCCATAGACTGTAGCCTACCAGGCTCCTCTGTCCGTGGGATTTTCCAGGCAATAGTACTGGAGTGGATTACCATTTCCTTCTCCAGGGGATTTTCCCAACCCAGGGCTCGAACCTGGGTCTCCCACATTGTCTTGTAAACTCTTCACAAATTTATTTTTTCATCTAAAAGGTAGAAAAACTTCCAGCTCTGGTCACCTCGGTCTTCATTCTCTTGTGAAGGCTCTCACATATGTGTAAAAATTCAGTACAATCTGAATGTTTTTCTCTTATTGATCTGTCTTTGTCAGTTCAATTTTCAAACCCAAACAGGGACCCTCAGAGGGTTGAGGAAAACTTTTCCCTTCCCTTCAGAAGGAAGGGAGGGAGGAAATAAATTAAAAAAAAAAAAAGAAATAGAGAAAGAGAGGGAGGGGAGGAGCAATGGAGAGAAGAAGGACAAGAAAAACGAGAAACTAATGACTTGTGATGCAACTGTTATCTAGGAAGTTTAGTAGATTAATCAGTGTATTTGGTTGGATTTGGCCTAGGAAGCAGGTGGTGGAAGGAAGGGGGTGGAGTAAAGCACTTCTTCCATGGCCTCCATTGCCCTGCAGAGACCCGTGGGTGATGACCATGTGATAGGATGCAAGACGCAGGCCAGTGTGCTTCTTTCACATTCCTCTGCTTCCAGGTCTGCTGTCTGTAATAAAAACGGGACACACATCCTGGGTGTGACAAAGGGGAAGAGGGAGGAACATGGGCATCATTACTGTGGATGTTGGAACGTGGCTTTCTTAAAAAGACATGTGGTAAAGCTCAGGGGCCAATGCATCAAAGCAAGCCCATGTTTAGTAATCATGTATGCACACAGGATGTGTGTGCACATGTGCCAGCATTGCGGATGTGAGCACACCCACGAGGAGGAAGAATACATGCAGAAGTCTCACCCTCTGTCAGTCTTGTTTTTTTACTTGAGTTTTATTTCATATTGGAAAATAGTTGATAGTGTTGTGTTAGTTTCAGGTGTACAGCAGTGATTCAGTTAAATATATATATATATATATTCTTTCTCAAATAATTTTCCCTTTAGATTATTACAGAATATTGAGTAGAGTTCCCTGTGCTTTATAGAGGATCCTTTTTTGGTTATCTAATATTTTATTTTTGGGGGCTCCAAAATCACTGCAGATGGTGACTGCAGCCATGAAATTAAAAGACGCTTACTCCTTAGAAGGAAAGTTATGCCCAACCTAGATAGCATTTTAAAAAGCAGAGATATTACTTTGCCAACAAAGGTCCGTCTAGTCAAGGCTATGGTTTTTCCAGTGGTCATGCATGGATGTGAGAGTTGGACTGTGAAGAAAGCTGAGTGCCGAAGAATTGATGCTTTTGAACTGTGGTGTTGGAGAAGACTCTTGAGAGTCCCTTGGACTACAAGGAGATCCAACCAGTCCATCCTAAAGGAGACCAGTCCTGGGTGTTCATTGGAAGGACTGATGCTGAGGCTGAAACTCCAATACTTTGGCCACCTCATGAGATGAGTTGACTCATTGGAAAAGACCCTCATGCTGGGAGGGATTGGGAGCAGGAGGAGAAGGGGATGACAGAGGATGAGATGGCTGGATGGCATCACCGACTCGATGCACATGAGTTTGAGTGAACTCTGGGAGTTGGTGATGGATGGGGAGGCCTGGCATGCTGCGATTCATGGGGTTGCAAAGAGTCAGACACGACTGAGCCACTAAACTGAATATTTTATATATAGTAGTGTGTGTATGTTAATGGTGCCAATTTCTTTTATTTTATGTATGTGTATAAAGACCGATATTTTTTTGTTGTTCAGTCACTCAGCCATGTCCAACTCTTTGCAACCCCATGGACTGTAACCCACGAAGCTCCTGTGTTCATGGAATTCTCCAGGCAAGAATACTGGAGTAGGTTGCCATGCCCTCCTCCAGGGGATCTTCCTGACCCAGGGATTGAACCCATGTCTCCTGCATCTCCTCCTTGGCATACTAATACTGCTGAGCCACCTGGGAAACCCAGATACCAGTATACTTCATCCCAAATGTCCTGTGCTGCTGATCAGCATGTTTTCTGTCCTCATTTTAGCTACCAGACGTTCATTCTCTTCCCTTCTGCCCACCCCGGTGTTATTTGTGGGTGGGGTGTGCTGCTGGGGCCCTGGGCTAGCACTGGGTTCTATGGATTTCTCCCGTGAGATATTACTTTGTGGATCTGGGCAAGTGCTCTACTCACAGGCAAATCAGGGGGACCCAGTTACTGCCAGCCCACTTCACATGCGTCCTTGGAGGCTATGGTAAATCATAGCAGCATGAAAGCTTTAAGAACTGTAAAGTTCTGTACAACTTCAAAGGTTTTATTAGCCATCCTTATAGACAGTCTTTAAACCTCAGAAGGCTACACTTCTTAGTTGTTCTGTCTACTGGCAGAGGTAATAAAATAAGCACTAAACAGATCCTGAATGTTTCTCTTCTGATGGCTAATAGGAAGAGTCTCCTACTACTTTTCCTTGTGTAGATGAATTTATTCTATTTGCGATAGTAATTTGCTTTTAATGTTTTAAAAGTGAAAGTGTCCTCTCTTCCCATTTGAAGAATGTGTGATCGCCTGAATAGATCCAAAGGGTCCTTTTCACCCCTGGAATAAATTAACTGTGTGATCTTAGGTCATCACATTTTCTGGCTCTTGGTTTCTTTAGAGTTAAAATTAAGATGTAGGAATAAATAATCTCTTATTTCATTCCTGCTCTAAAATTATAAGATGCTTGTAATTTTAACAACTATTTTAGTTTGCCAGAATAGGTTACTAACTACAACTTCAAAAAAAAATTTGTTGTCTAGCTGCTAAGTCATGTTGGACTCTTGGTGACCCCATGGACTGTAGCACGCCAGGCTTCTCTGTCCATCACCAACTCCCAGAGTTTGCTCAAACTCATGTCCATCCAGTCAGTGATGCCATCCAACCATCTGATCCTCCGTCATCTCCTTCTCCTCCTGGCTTTAATCTTTCCCAGCATCAGGGTCTTTTCAAATGAGTCATTTCTTTGCATCAGGTGGCCAAAGGATTGGCGCTTCAGCTTGAGCATCTGTCCTTCCAATGAATATTCAGGAGCAATTTCCTTTAGGATGGACTGGTTGGATCTCCTTGCAGTCCAAGGGACTCTCAAGTGTCTTCTCCCACACCACAGTTCAGAAGCATCAGTTCTTCGGTGCTCAGCTTTCTTTATGGTTCAACTCTCATATCCATACATGCCTACTGGAAAAGTCATAGCTTTGACTATACAGACCTTTGTCGGCAAAACACTTGAGCCATTTTAAATTTGAGATTTTAGAAATTCATGGCTTAAGAATTATTTTTTTAAAAGAACAGGGAAAAAGAATTCTGCCATCAGCTTTTTCTAAAGAAAAGTTCTCTCTTTTATCCTCTTTTGTTTTTATATTTCTGGATCTGGAACTAATATAAATTATAAGTAGAACAATTAGTGTCAAAGTTGAAGTATTGCTGGAATTTGTATTTAAGTTAGATGGTTTTCCACATTTGTTATTTTAAGAAAGCGTTCAAAACCCCCACTGCCTTGCTAATTACAAATGAGGAGGGGCTATGACTGGTGTCCTCTGATTTTCTTTTATGTTTCTGCCAGCACTTTGATTACCTTGGCAAACCTCACAAATACTGTTCTTAGTTCATACCTTCACCTCCTAAGCAAGGATTTATTCTTAAGTTGTCCCAGTGAAATAGGTCAGCCTTGCTATTCCTTGTCCATGGAAAAACGTAATGCCCCTGTGACACGTTTCTCCCGAGGTTCAGACTTGAAATGGAAATCAGAACCAACACATAGAACAAAAATGACTAATCTGGGCCCGGACTGGCAGCTGGACACCCCTGAGAGGACAAACAGGGTGACCCAGCCCTGGACCTGTTACAAAGCTTCTTTCACTTTGATGTTACAGCAGAGTGCTATCCAAGGAACAAAGGGCTATAAAGAATATCACTGTGACAGGTTTTTAAGAATGTTTTCTCTTAAATCCACTTTGTTTTCTACAGATTGCTTTCATTCATTTTGATGAAGAAGAAGAAATTCAGTACATAAAGTATTTCAAAAGCAAGGTCACAAGAATAATAATAATTGTGCTAAATCTGTACCTGCATAGATTTGTACTACTTTCTATTAGGAAACAATAAGTCTGCATTATAAGTACAGTTTTAAAAAATAAGACCAAGATTTTAGATATCTATAATCTTTTTTTAAAGGTAACAACAAAATGTATTCACCTGAGTTAATGAGTTTTCATGTTATTTGGCAAGTTAGATGATTTAGATGTAGGCTAATACTCCATCATCTTTACATTTCTTCATTTGACCTGTTTGGCATATGACAGGTGTGGTATATGTGCCATGAACGGGGCCGTGAAGGAAGGTTTGCATGCGTGCTCCGTCGTGTCCAGCTCTTTGTGACGCTGAGGACTAGCCCACCAGGCTCCTATGTCCGTGGATATCCCAGGCAAGAATACTGGAGTGGATTGCCATTTCCTCCTCCAGGGGATCTTGCAGAGCCAGGGATCGAACGCATGTCTCCTGCTTCTTCTGCATTGGCAGGAAAATTCTGTACCACTGAGACACCCAGGAAACCCCCTTGAAGGAATAATAGCATTTAATTTAATTAATTTGTCGGTAATTACTATCTCTGGGAGTTGGTGATGGACAGGGAGGCCTGGCGTGCTGCGGTTCATGGGGTCGCAAAGAGTCGGACACGACTGAGCGAGTGAACTACTACTATCTCATCAGTGTTTTGAAGGAATTAAAGGTGTGAAAGAGGCTCAAATGAAATTAGGCCTTTAATAAAAATATATTTGCTGCTTTCAGAGGAGGAAAGAAAAAAAGGAAAGAGAAACTTAGATGGTTGTATAATCTGTATTTTTTAAGTGTATAATATATGTTCATTTATAGTTTATACATATATGTGATAGATGTCTAGCTTACTTCTCATGAAATAAAATGAGTTTAATTTAGTAGAAAGAGACAAGTTGATTTCATTTACAAGGGCTTACCCAGTGCAGGGAGATGGCAAAGTAAGGGCAGAGAAAGTTAAACATGGGTTAGAACTGATGCAGGAAGCATGGCATCTGCTGGGGTTATTACTCTGGTTTACCTAAGAGAGAATATTACAACTCGCTTCAGAAAACAAAAAACAAGGACTCAACTCATCCATCACCGCTTCAGTGAACAAACTGTCTCTAGTGCAGTGACCTCAGAGGGTATGTTCATACACGGGCATTGTCTGGAGGGAAAAAGGGAATGTTTAGAAAATGGTTGACTTGATATAAGGTGTTACAGCTGCCTGAGACATCTGACTTTGATTGCCATAATATAACTTCTGAGTGCAAAGCCATCGAAGCGTTTGGAAGAATCTATTAATACTACCTCTTCGTGGGCTTCCCAGGTAGCAGTAGTGGTAAAGAATCCACCTGCCAATGCAAGAGAGATAAGAGACATGTGTTCAGTCCCTGGGTCAGGAAGATCCGCTGGAGGAGGAAATGGAAACTCACTCCAATATTCTTGCCAGGAGAATCCTATGGACAGAGGAGCCTGGAGGGCTGCAGTCCCTGGGGTCACAAAGAGTTGGGCACAGCTGAGTGTTTGAGCTCACACTGCTCCTTCATACCATTTCTATCACTCCGCTGATTCTTAGTTGAAAGAAAAATAAATTGAAAATTTTAATTAAGTAAAAAAGTGAGAGAAATAATGAGTGTTTAAAAATATCATGAAAGTGGTACATCCAGACAGTGGAATATTACTCAGTGCTAAGAACAAATGAGCTATCATGTCATGAAAAGAAGGGGAAGAATTTTAAATGCACATTGCTAAGTGAACGATAACAATCTGAAAAAGCTAATACTGTATGGTTCTAACCATATGACATTCTGGAATATGACATTTGGAAAAGGCAAAACTTTGGAAACAGTAAAAAGATGAGTGAACGCCAGGGCTTATGGGCGGTATGGTTGTGGGTGGATGAATAATCAGAGCATAGGGAGTGTTTAGGACAGTGATGTATGATACTGTAATGGCGGGTACATGTCATTATACATGTGTCCAAACTCACAGACTGTACAAAACTAAGGATGAACCCTAATGTCATCTGTGGACTTGGTTGATAATGATGTGTAGAGTAGGTTCTTCAGTTATAACTAAAATGTACCACTTTAATGTGGGATGTTCATGGTGGAAGGGACCATGCCTGTATGAGGGGGCAGAGGATATATGAGAACTCTGTATTTCCCACTCAGTTTTGTTGTGAGCCTAAAAATAAATATACCCACACATGTATTGTGTAAATAAATATATATGTATTTTATAGCTCTGCTGGTAAAGAATCCGCCTGCAATGCAGGAGACCCAGGTTCAATTCCTGGGTGGGAAAGATCCACTGGAGAAGGGATAGGCTACCCACTCCAGTGTTCTTGAGCTTCTGTTGTGGCTCAGCTGGTAAAGAATCTGCCTGCAATGCAGGAGACCTGGGTTCGATCCCTGGGTTGGGAAGATCCCCTGGAGAAGGAAAAGGCTACCCACTCCAGTATTTTGGCCTAGAGAATTGCATGGACTGTATGCTCCATGGAATCGCAAATAGACATGACTGAGTGACTGTCACTTCCATTTTCATATATATGATAAGAGAAAAATTAAAAAAATGCAGCCACCCAGGTTTACTACTCTTTAAATTATTTTATTTAATGTGTTGATCTAATCTGTATTGAGCTATAATCAAATTTACTGATCTATTCGCTCCACTCCAGTGTGCTGTTGAATCCATATCATGAATCAATTAATTTTTCTCAATTCTAGGTTTCCATTTAGTACTTTTGAATAGTTTGTGTGTCTCTATCCAGAATCCATATTTATAGATTCATGGTCATATCTTTAATTATTTTAATATGATACTATAATTCTTTTAATATATTTATAATACTAGCTTTGACTGGCTTTTCTCCTAAGCTCAGTATCTAGACCCACCCAGAATCAAAATCTATTGACTGATTTTTTTTCCTTATAATATGACTTTATTTGGATTTTCTGCATGCTGCAAGATTTTTGTTATTTTAATGTAGTGGACAATGATATCTCTGGGTTTTATAGTTTGAGGGCCTTTGCTTGTTTCCTGGTGTAACCTATCTGGATTTAAATTCTGGATTTTTCTCAGTATATGCGCTGCTGCTGCTGCTAAGTCGCTTCAGTCATGTCCGACTCTGTGCAACCCCATAGACTGCAGCCCACCAGGCTCCCCCGTCCCTGGGATTCTCCAGGCAAGAACACTGGAGTGGGTTGTCATTTCCTTCTCCAATGCATGAAAGTGAAAAGTGAAAGTGAAGTTGCTCAGCCGTGTCTGACTTAGCGACCCCATGGACTGCAGCCTCCCAGGCTCCTCTGTCCATGGGATTTTCCAGGCAAGAGTACTGGAGTGGGTGCCATTGCCTTCTCCGCAGTATATGTGCAGCCACTATCATTTCTGTTTCACACTTATATTTTTAAATTTACTTTTAAGTACCCACAAGGATCATCTAAGTGTGTGCAGAACTCAGCCAGGTATTTGGGCAGAGATTGTGTTAAACATCATCCATCGGTAAGTCTTATTGCAGTCGGCCTGTCTCTTGGCTGGAGGCACATTTGAGGCCTCCGTCTCCCCTGCTTCACTCTTCTGGGAGCTATGAGGTGCCCCCAGGGCATGCGTACAGTTGCCCAGTCAGCAAGAGTGAGAGCCTGGCTTTGCCCTCCGACATTCCTCTTATGCCAAGAATCTCCCATTTCTGGCTGGACCTGCACTGACTTCGTTGTGGACACCACAACCTCCTGAAGGTTTACCCAAATAAAGTTGATTACATAAACACGACCAACCCGAATAAAGTTTATTACATAAAGCCACAGATCTTAAGGTTGGCAGCTTTACGTTTGTCCTTGTCAGAACTAGGCATGGGGGAGAAGGGATCTCTGACTTCCCCCATTCTTACCCCAAAATCTTGTTTAATTTTTCAAAAATAAATGTCTCTTAATTTGGGTCTTCTTTTGGTTGATTTCCAGAGCCATGGGAGTTGTTTTGACTTTTTCCCCCTGCTTTACTGTTTTATGACACCATGCTATAAAAGGTGGCAGAGACATAAGTTAGATTACAGTGTCTGTGCTGTGGAATGAAATAAGATTTGGGAGAATGGCATTGAAACATGTATAATATCATGTATGAAACGAGTCACCAGTCCAGGTTCAATGCACGATACTGGATGCTTGGGGCTGGTGCACTGGGATGACCCAGAGGGAGGGTATGGGGATGGAGAAGGGAGGAGGGTTCAGGATGGGGAACACAGGTATACCTGTGGCGGATTCATTTCAATTTTTGGCAAAACTAATACAATATTGTAAAGTTTAAAAATAAAATAAAATTAAAAAAAAAGAATAATGTTTTGTGTTAAACTTTAATATAACATTATCTTTATATTATATTATTATTTGTATTATATACAGCTTTATAAATCAAAGATATATATGTGATGTTGACATGTGATACAACTAAAGAATTCATAAAGTACCTTGTGATTGAAAGTTAATTGTAACATGTAAAAATGCTTGATTAATAAGAATGAAGAGAAAAAAATAGTTGAAGTTGAAAATAAATATTAAAATGTTATGTAAATCCTAACATACCAGTGATAAAAAGGGAATATTTAGTTGACTTAAAGAACAAAGCTGTAAGAGGCACATGTTAAAGATATTAAGAATAAATTTTGGAAAACAAAATGATATAAAAAAGAAAATCAAATGCAAATAATAATTTAAATAAATATCCCCACCATTAGTCTGATAAGAATCAGACAAAGCTCACTGTGGAAAGAATTATTTGAAAAAAATAGAATGACACTTCATAATGATTAATATGCTAATTCTCCTGAAGATACAAGAAAAATAAATCTTTATGAACATAATAATGTAACTCTAAAATATTTAAAAATAATTTTATAGGAAAAGAAGGATCAAATGAGTATTATAATGATTGCAAAATAATAATAATGAAGCTATAATTATAAAATCTTTGTGGAAAAACCAAGAACTGTTGTCAAAGGAAATTTATGCCTCTAAAAGCAAATACCACAACCTAACAAAGAGTGTTGTTGTTGTTCAGTCGCTCAGTCTTGTCCAACTCCTTGGGACCCTGTGGACTGCTCCAGGCTTCCCTGTCCTTCACTATCTCCTGGAGTTTTCTAGAATTCATGTCCATTGAGTCACGATGCTATCTAACCGTCTTATCCTCTGCAGCCCCCTTCTCCTTACTTACCTACCTAATTATTTATCTAAGTACTCCTTTCAAGAATTTTCAAAAAGAACCGCAAATTAAGCCCAGATAAAGCAGAAAGAAGGAAATAACCAAGAAAAGAGCGGACTAAAATCAGAAAATAATGTTCAATATTAAAATCAGTGAGGTAAGAATTAATTAATTTGATAACCTTAGCAAAAATTGATAAACTCTAGCAAGGCTGATAGATAAAGCAGAAATTAATATGTACAATTAAGACTGAATTATAAACTTGGACCATAATTTTTGTGAACATGGAAAAAGCATGAGCAGATATTATTCAAAACAACATAAAAATTTAAGGTAAAGTGGAAAACCTCATAGAAAAAACATAAAATACAAATACTGACTCAATAATAAATAGAGAGATCTAGATAATTCTATTATCTATTGAGGACACTAAAGCTGTAACTAAAAGCTTTTTTACAAAAAAAAAAATATGCAGAAACAGGTGAGTTCACCAGTGAGCTTTCTCAAACACGTACAAAAGAAATAACAGCAGTCTTTCTCATGTTCTGTTACAGAAATGAAAGAAAAACAGGGAAATTTCCACACTGATTATGAAGCAAAATGACTGAATGCCACAATATGACAAGGACATGACCAAAAGGCAACTCTGGAAAGCTAGACGCCCATTGTGCACATGAAAACATATTTTAAAAATCTAGCAAAGGGGACCTAGAAAGGTATAAAGAGGAAAACAAACTGAAATCATGTGATTGTTTATTTCTGGAAGCATTTCTTTCAGTTTTTTTTTTTAAACACTTGATATTCCACTGTGATTTTCTTCATTATGTAAATAAAAAAGCAAATTCATAAAGTCATTTCAGTGCATGTAAAAAATGCACACAGTGAAATTCAAAGCTAGCAATTATATAACATTAACAAACCATGAGGGAAAGAGGGTTGCCTCCATCTTGTAAGGATTACTGAACAACAGGATAAAAAATATATGTTGTGTGCGTGCGTGCTTAACTGCTCAGTCATGTCCATGGTTCTTTGTGACCCCATGAATTGTAGCCTACCAAGCTCCTCTGTCCATGGGATTTCCCAGGCAAGAAAACTGGAGTGGGTTGCCATGTCCTACTCCAGCATACCTTCCCCACTCCAGGATCAAAACTGCATTTCCTGAGGCTCCTGTGTTGGCAGGCAGATTCTTTACCACTGTGCCACTTGGGAAGCCCATTATACATCATGCTGCTGCTGCTGCTAAGTCGCTTCAGTCATGTATGACTCTGTGCGACCCTAGAGACAGCAGCCCATCAGGCTCCCCTGTCCCTGGGATTCTCCAGGCAAGAACACTGGAGTGGGTTGCCATTTCCTTCTCCAATGCATGAAAGTGAAAAGTGAAAGTGAAGTCGCTCAGTCATGTCTGACTCTTAGCGACCCCACGAACTGCAGCCCACTAGGCTCCTCCATCCATGGGGTTTTCCAGGCAAGAGTACTGGAGTGGGGTGCCATTGCCTTCTCCGGTTATACATCATAGTTAATGGTAAATTACTAAAAATGCTTCTTCTATCATCTAAAATGAAGCAAGGATGCTTTCTCTCACCTCTTCTGTTCAGAACTGTATAAGAGGTCGTGGAGAGAGACATAAAAAGCATGGAATGGGAATGAAAGGCATTCAGATTTTAAAGTAAGAAATGAAATGTGATTTTTAGAAAATCCAATAGAATATGAATCTATAGGAATTGAATGCATAACTTTAGCACGAATGTCAATATGAATCCAGCATAAAAGTTTGCTTCTATGCACTAACAGCAAATAAATAGAAAATGAAATGTTAAACTGACACTACTTATATTATAAAGCATGAAATAACTGTGCATACATCTAACAAAGATGTGCACTCCTATAAACAGAAAACTACAAGACACAGATGAGATGAATTAAAGCAAAACTGAATAAATGGAAAGAGACACAGCAGTTTTTGGGAAATTTAATATGTAAAGACTCAGGGTCTCCATGATACATTGGTCTAAACATTTGGTGCAATTCCAGTGTAAATTCTAGAAGTGAGTTTGTATGTTTCTATTTATTTATTTATTTGCCAAAATTGGCATACTCATTTTTTAAAAAAATTTACCAGAATTTAAGGGTCAAGAATAACCAAGATAACCTTAAATAAGATGAACCAAGTTGAAACATGTATGATTTATTATGTAGGTAGAATCATGAAGACCACATAGTATTGGCACAGGTATAAATAAATAGGTGGAACAGAATAGAAAGCCTCTAAATATTGTCATTTGATGGATGACAATCACGTCTCTGCACTGAAGCACAGAAAAGATATTTTTATAAGAAATGATACTATTGGATATGCTGCTGCTGCTGCTAAGTCGCTTCAGTCGTGTCCAACTCTGTGCGACTCTATAGATGGCAGCCCACCAGGCTCCCCCGTCCCTGGGATTCTCCAGGCAAGAACACTGGAGTGGGTTGCCATTTCCTTCTCCAATGCATGAAAGTGAAAAGTGAAAGTGAAGTCGCTCAGTCGTGTCTGACTCTTCGTGACCCCATGGACTGCAGCCTCCCAGGCTCCTCTGCCCATGGGATTTTCCAGGCAAGAGTACTGGAGTGGGGTGCTATTGCCTTCTCCGACTATTGGATATAAATGACACTAATTGGATATTCATTTGTAAAGAATTTTGACAAGTGAAATTATACATAGATACCTCTTCCAGTAACTTCAGTAAGTTTTTATTAAACAGTATTTTTAAAAAAGACTAACCATAAAGGAAAATACCAATGAATTATATTAAACTGATGCTTTTTATCATAAAAGAGACTCCAGTAAATGAATGAAAATTCTATCTAGAGAGTGGGATGTGATAATAGTAATACTTATATTTAACAAAAGACACAGGAAGAGAATATATAAAGAACTCCTGTAAACAGTAGATCACTTATTAACAGTATAGGCAACAGAAGATTTACCTATGGCCAATAGATGCGTTCAAATGCTGACTTGTCTAATTGTTAGAGTAAGGCAGATTAAGCCCCATCAAAATGCCTTAAATTTCAATACTGAAAATACCAGTTGTTCATGAGGATGAGAAGCAGCTGCCGAGAAGCACAAACTCATATATATGTGAGAGAGAAGTTGTCACAACCGCTTGGGAGAAGTTTCACAGTTTCTGCTAAATCTGAAATTGTGCCCCCTTTCTGGGACAGCTTTCTCTGCTCCTCAAAAGTACCCCAAAGAAAACAATTTGTCAGGCATAAGATATTCATGCATGTGCCCATAAAAAATAATTCAGAGTGTCCCCAAACTGGAAATAGATAAAAGCTTCAAATAAATATTGGGTATCCATACAATGGGATATATTCATCAATGAGAAAGGGTTAACATCTGCTATAATAGCTTTGCATGAGTAAATCTTGGGAACAATTTTCCTCTGAGTAAGCCACATATTAGAGTAGACATTTATGATTTCCTTTATACAGAATTTACACTTGAAAACTTACCACTAGGGGCAAGTTAGCTTACTCACTACTTGTGTGGAAAGGGTGCCACACCCCATGTTTACAGGGCTTCATCTGGATTATGGTAACAGGAGGTTGTTCACTTTGAAAAATTCATTGAGTCAAAATATGTGATATTCAACATAGTTTGCTTTACAAAAGATTATGTGGCTTCTGAACTGACAAGGGGAGGAAACAAATATGAGATGGGAGTTACTGCAAAATGTGGATGAGTGGAGACAACCTGGATTACTGTTTTCATGTTGGCTGTTGTTGAGTTGCTAAGTCCTCTCTGGCTCTTTGTAACCCCCCATGGACTGCAGCATGCCAGAATCCCCTGTCCTTCACTATCTCTCAGAGTTTGCTCAAACTCATGTCCATTGAGCCAGTGATACCATCCAACCATTCTCATTCTCTGTTGTCCCCTTCTCCTCCTGCCTTCAATCCTTCCTAGCATCAACAAGTCAGCTATTCACATCAGGTGGCCAAAGTAATGGAGTTTCAGCTTCAACATCAATGAATATTCAGGGTTGATTTTCTTTAGGATTGATTGGTTTGGTGTCCTTGTTCTCCAAGGAACTTCTAAGAGTGTTCTTCAGAGACTGACCATGAACCTTAGTTCAGTCAATTCAGTTCAGTCAGCATGTCCAACTCTTTGCAACCCCATGGACTGCAGCATGCTAGGTCTCCCTGTCCATCACCAAATCCCAGAGTTTACTCAAACTCATGTCCATTGAATTGGTGATGCCATCCAACCATCTCATCCTCTGTTGTCCCCTTCTCTTCCTGTCTTCAATCTTTCCCAGTATCAGGGTCTTTTCCCATGAGTCAGTTCTTCACATCAGGTGGCCAAAATACTGGAGTTTCAGCATCAGCGTCAGTCCTTCCAATGAATATTCAGGACTGATCTCCTTTAGGATGGACTGGTTGGATCTCTGTGCTGTCCAACAGATTCTCAAGAGTGTTCTCCAGCACCACAGTTCAAAAACATCAGTTCCTCAGCATTCAGCTTTCTTTATATTCCAACTTTCACATCCATACATGACCACTGGAATAACCAAAGCTTTGATTAGATGGATGTTTGTTGTCAAAGTAATGTCTCTGCTTTTTAATATGCTATCTAAGTTGGTCATAACTTTTCTTCCAAGGAGCATGTGTCTTTTAATTTCATGGCTTCACATGAGGTGGCCAAAGTACTGGAGTTTCAGCTTTAGCATCATTCCTTCCAAAGAACACCCAGGACTGATCTCCTTTAGGATGGACTGGTTGGATCTCCTTGCAGTCCAAATGACTCTCAAGAGTCTTCTCCAACACCACAGTTCAAAAGCTAATTCTTTGGTGCTCAGCTTTCTTCACAGTCCAACTCTCACATCCATACATGATTACTGGAAAAACCATAGCCTTGACTAGACGAACCTTTGTTGGCAAAGTAATGTCTCTGCTTTTGAATATGCTATCTAGGTTGGTCATAACTTTCCTTCCAAGGAGTAAGCATCTTTTAACTTCATAGCTGCAATCACCATCTGCAGTGATTTTGGAGCCCCCCGAAATAAGTCTGACACTGTTTCCACTGTTTCCCCATCTATTTCCCATGAAGTGATGGGACTAGAGGCCATGATCTTAGTTTTCTGAATGTTGAGCTTTAAGCTAACTTTTTCACTCTCCTCTTTCACTTTCATCAAGAGGTTCTCTAGTTCTTCACTTTCTGCCATAAGGGTGGTGTCATCTGCATAGCTGAGGTTATTGATATTTCTCCTGGAAATTTTGACTTCAGCTTTTGGTTTATCCAGCCCAGAGTTTCTCATGATGTACTCTGCATAGAAGTTAAATAAGCAGAGTGACAATATACAACCTTGACATACTCCTTTCCTGATTTGGAACCAGTCTGTTGTTCCACACCCAGTTCTAACTTTTCCTTTCTGACCTGCATACAGATTTCTTAGGAGGCATGTTGGGTGGTCTGGTATTCCCATCTCTTTAAGAATTTTCCAGAGTTTGTTGTGGTCCACATAGTCAAAGGCTTTGGCATAGTCAATAAAGCAGAAATAGATGTTTTTCTGGAAGTCTCTTGCTTTTTCGATGATCCAGCAGATGTTGGCAATTTGATCTCTGGTTCCTCTGCCTTGTCTAAATCCAGCTTGAACATCTGGAAGTTCATGGTTTACGTACTGTTGAAGCCTGACTTGGGGACTTTTGAGCATAACTTTGCTAGCGTGTGAGAAGTATGCAATTGTGTGGTAGTATGAGTATTCTTTGGCATTGCCTTTCTTTGGGATTGGAATGAAAACTGAGCTTTTCCAGTCCTGTGGCCACTGCTGAGTTTTCCAAATCTGCTGACATATTGAGTGCAGCACTTTCACAGCATCATCTTTTAGGATTTGAAATAGCCTAACTGGAATTCCTTCACCTCCACTAGCTTTGTTCATAGTGATGCTTCCTAAGGCCTTCTGAACACAGTGCTAATGATTACCTTGGCCAGAGCATTTTTTTTTTTCTTTTTCAAGTGGTCAAAGGTGAAAGCCAGATTGGGAGGCTTTAATAGAGCCTGCATGGGAAGACAGAAATTGAAAATGGACAAGTATAGACAGCTCTGCCTAGGGGTGTTACTGCAGAAGGGAGTAGGCAAATTTAGAGATGTTAGGTTGAGGCTTGACTTTTTATTTACCCTTTAGGATCAGAAAACGCAGTATGCCATTGTTTCATTCCCTCTTGGCAGTTAACGCCATACGTGTGTACATACTAAACCTTTCGTATAGACACATCCGTGTTTCTGAACCGTTTGTCTGTGATATGCCTTGTGTACGTGTGCACGTCCCATAGAACAGAATTGCTGAAGATTTCAATTCAAGGTCACCAGCTTCCTTCAGCCCTCCCTCCTTGTTCTTATTTGTAAATTCATTCTCCAGCAGCAGCAAACCCAGTTCTTATCTACAATGTGCTTGCTCATTTGTTGAATTTCAATATACGTGTAAAGTTTCAGGACTGTTGGTTCACATCTCTTGAGAAATACAGTGTTAATTAAGCGACGTCATCCAAGTGAAGCTGTTTTTACTTTTAGCTGGCCAGTGTCCAGTCAAAATATTGTTTCTACTCCCATCCACCAACTTCCCTGTAATGATGTTATTTATCTTGTGTGAGAGTTAGGCGCTCACATTTGTTAATGGTTATGTTTCATTTTTGGTTCACCTCATAGGCTGCTTGTCTTTAATTACTCATTTAAGTCAAGTACGTAAAAGATGCTATAATTTGGTATGTTCCTATGGTTGTAGGAGTCAGAGCTATACAGAAAAAGTACACTCAGAGAAGTAGATAACCAATTGCTATACTTTCTGATTTTTCCTTCCTACATTTCTCTCAATGACACGAGCAGATATATGTATGCTTATTCTATTAATACTTTTTTGTAGCAATAGATACTATGCAATAAGTGCTCTTTTTGTGCTTTGTTTCACTGAACATTTGGCTCTGATAAAATCACTTCATATTAGTTTATGAAGATCTTTTCTTAACTTCTGAATAGTGTTCCATTATGGAAATGCAGCATAGCTCATCAGCTATTCAAACACCCTCCCTTATAGGGGAATTCAGGTTGTTTCCCATGCTTTGCGACTGCAAACATTGTTCCCATGGACAGCCTTGTGCATTTGTATTTTTATCTTCTTGGTGGTGTATCTTCAGGGTTGATTCCTAGAAGTAGGATTGCTGGGTCAGAAGTTAAGTGCTGATGTTGATTTATTGCCTAGTTGGTAGGTTTCTTTAGTTATTGAGATAAGTTCAGACAATTGGCTTTCTCATCAGTAATGTGTGGAAGAGCTCTTTTCTCACAGCCTCCTGGACAGAATGTGTTGTCATATAATTTTTAAGGATTTGAATCAGTCTGATAGGTGAGAAATGCTATCTTAGTGTTATTTTAATTTCTTTGAAAATGAGTGAATTTGTTAATATGTTTAAGGCCATTATTATCTGTTTTTGTGAACAGTCTTCCCATTACATTTTCTTTTGGGTTTTTAGTTCTTTGTCCACAGTGTAAGAGTTCTTTGTATATTAGGGATCTTAGCATTTTGCCTACAATATATGTTGAGAGTATCTCCTCCCACAGTGTAACTTATCTTCTGATTTTGCTTGTGGTGTTTTTGTCATTTATTTTAATGCTCTTTGACGTAGCTAAGTTTATCCATTTTTTTCTTTTGTGGGCTGTATATTTTCATTTATTGTTAGAAAGCAATTTCCTATACCAATGTTAAAGAGGAATTTATTCCTGTTATTTTCTAGTGCTTGCACGGTTGCAGTTTTCACGTGTGGATCCACTTGGGACTTACTCTTATAGCTAATTTGAAATAAGGACCTAATTTGCCCCCAACACCGTTAATAAGATAGTCCATATTCACCTCTGTGATTTGAGATGCCACTTTGGTTGTATTCTATACTTCCATATGGATTAGGTTTAATTCAGGACCTTCCCTTCAACTACACTTGTCTTTCTTTCTATTCATGCACCATGACATTTTAGAAATGGAAACTTCTTGTCTGACTGTCTGGCAGGGCTGGTTCTCCCCGAGTTTTTTCCTTCAGTGCTTATTTGGCCATTCTTTTACGTTTGTTATTCTTTATGAACTTTATATCCATTGATCTAACTCCATAAAGTAGCTTGTAGATATTTTTATTGGGCCTGCATTGAGGTTAATTGAGAGAGAGCTGGCAAACTTATAATTTTGAATTGTCCTCTTCTAGAACAGGGAATATCTTTCCACTTGTTCAGATCTATTCTTGTCTTCCAAGAATTCTTTTAGTTTTTTACTATTTAGACTTTGTACAATTCTTGTTAGTTTTTCCCAAGTTTTTGTCTACTTGGTTGTTACTTTAAATGTACTTTTCTCTACCATCATATTTTAAACCTCTTTATATAAAGGCTGGGAATTTTTTTCTGTCAATTTTATTGTCTGCTACTGCACTGAATTCTTTTAATGTTGTGTGAGTTTTGTGATGGACACTCTGGGATTTCATAGGTACACTCATGTCATCAGCAATTGAGACAGTATCACTGTTCCCTTACATATTCTTATGTCTCTGACTAACTTTTTTTGTCCAGTGATATCAGCTAATACCTTTATAAGGCTAAATCCTAGTGGTTATAGAGGGCATCCTTATCTTATTTCTAACATCACTTGTAACACCAGCAGTGTTTTTTTCTCGAAAATATCAGATAAGACACTAGCTTTAGGATTAAGATATAAATATACATATACATACATATGGATATATGTATACACATATTTCCATATGTATATGTATCTATATACACACCTATTTAATAATATATATTATCATGTTAGAAATTATGCCACAATTCTTATTTTCATTGTGTTTTTATCTTAAATAAGTATTGAGTTTTGGTAAAGGGTCTCTCCATATCTATGGAGATGATAATATATTTTTTTGCTTATATTTGTTAATACTGTATATCATATTACTGGATTTCTCATATTGACCTAAACATTAATCCTGGAATGCAAGTTGATCATGGAACATTATTTTTTCAGTGACAAGGGATTTTCTAGGATTTTGCTTAGGATTTTTGCATTGGCATTCATGAAGATACTGGTCTGTAGCTTTGTTTCTCTGTACCGGCTTTATCTGGGTTATGTATCCCCATCATATTTGCCTTGTAAAAAGAACCACAAACATCTTCTTCCACTTTAATATTCTAGAATAATTTCTAGGATACTGGGAACAAATTTGCTCTCGGTTTTGGTAGAAGTCCTCTGATAAACTCTGTAAACTGGTGTTTATTGTAGAGATGTTCCTTCATAGTTTTCTTTATCTCTTTTGTGAAAATCAGTCTGTTTAACCCTCCAAATATTGTAATTTCTCAGGAAACTCTCCATTCCCTCTGGAACACATCAAATTAATTTACACAGAAATAATCAAAATAGTCCATGAATTTTTAAAATATTTTCATTTTCAATAGTTACTTCTACCTTGTCATTTCTTATTTATTATATTTGTGCTTTCTACTTTTTCCCCTTAATTAAGTTAGCTAATGCTTTGTATATTTTGCTGTTTTAGTAATTAATTAATAAAAGACACTGTTTTATATTATCTTCCCCATTAATTTGTATATTTATTTTTATTATCTTTCCTTATGCTCTCTTTAGCTTGTCATTTTTTTACATTATTTTGACTTGAGAATTTAATTTTACTTTTAGCCTTTCATTTTATTGACGAAGTATGTAGGCAGTACATTTTCCATTGATTATTTTTTAAAATTCATCTTGTAGATTCTGATAAATACCGTATCCTGGACAAAATTTTAAAAGTTCTATAAATTTTACTGTTATTCCTCCTGCATCCAGAAGATATTTAATAATGTAATAAAAATAAATAGAGCAGCTTTGTGTTATTTTTGTTAGTACCTCTCTATTACAGCATTTGTGACCAGAGAGAGCTGTTTGTAATATTTCTAATTAATGAACATTACCTATCTTTTCTCTGTTACAGATCCAATTTTAAATGTGCTTGCTGTACTCTCTGAATGTAGAATTCAATATGTATTTATAAGAACTACTCTGATGATAGGGTTGTGTAAATCTTTTATATCCTTAGTTATTTTTTGTCAGGTTGAAATCTTGAGCTAAAAATAGTATGTTCAAGTCTCCTATGAGCGTGTTTCCAAGTCTCCTTACGTTGCCTGCAACATCGCATGTCCAGTGCATTTCACGGTTTCTTCTGGGGACACATATGGGCACCCCCCAGCAGGTGCCAAAACTCCAGACCCCCAGAAGGAAAGCAGACACTTGTTATAAATCATTCGTTTGTACACAGAAGCCACAGTGTGGCTACATTTTTCACTTAGTGAAAATTCCACCTCCATGGAAGGAATTCAGATTTCTAATCGAATGCCCAGTTGCCAGGCTAGGAAACGAGGTCTTTCTCTGGCAACAGTGTTATGAGGCTGTCAAACTGGAGCAGCTCTGGGGTCTCTTCCGACTTGAAGCCAGAATCAGGGTTGGCCTAAGCAAGGAGATCCAATCAGTCCATTCTGAAGGAGATAAGCCCTGGGATTCTTTGGAAGGAATGATGCTAAAGCTGAAACCCCAGTACTTTGGCCACCTCATGCGAAGAGTTGACTCATTGGAAAAGACTCTGATGCTGGGAGGGATTGGGGGCAGGAGGAGAAGGGGACGACAGAGGATGAGATGGCTGGATGGCATCACTGACTTGATAGACATGAATCTGAGTGAACTCCGGGAGTTGGTGATGGACAGGGAAGCCTGGCATGCTGTGATTCATGGGGTCGCAAAGAGTCGGACACGACTGAGCTACTGAACCGAACCAGACCGGACCAAAGGAGAACGTGAAGCTTAAGAACAAATATCCAGCTGTGCTTCCCAAATGCAGCCAAAGCTCCATCCCATCAAACGGTTGCTCTGCTTCGTTTTTGCTTCTGTGTCTTTTCTGTAAAAACCTTATCTGTAGCTTGTTCCAGGAATGCTCCTAACCTCATGTGGCTTGATGCTGCCAGATTTGAATGGATGTTTGCTGAGATGAACTGTTGTGCATTTTAATATGCCTCAATTTACCTTGTAACACCAACTTGGTTGTGGCATAGTATTTTCTAGTTAATGAGGACGGGAAATTTCTGCTTAAGTTTTTGAAATATTGGGACTTCCTGGGTGGCCCAGGTGGTAAAGAATCTGCCTGCAATGCAGGAGACGCGGGTTCAGTCCCTGGGTCAGGAAGATCCCCTGGAGAAGGGAATAGCCACCCACTCCAGTATTCTTGCCTGGAGAATTCCATGGACAGAGACCTGTCGGGCTACAGTCCATGGGGTTGCAAAGAGTTGGACATGACTGAGCAACAAACACACGTAAAGTATTAAAAGTCTTCTAATGAAGTTACATAAATTTGATGAAACTTAGTAGTACATATTAAGTTTGCTTCTGTGATGATTCAAAGGCACATCAAGATCTGATTTATCTGAGACCTTTTTTTTTTTTTATATTCCTTACGTTGCCTCATGATAGCCTTATTAGGAGTTAAGGAAGTGGTGGGAGTGGGAGAAAAGTAGATAAGGCTATCTGAGAACTTTTTAAGGTCAATTTTATTGCAGTAAAATTTGAATTCAATAACATTTTCCATTTTTAGGTGCATAGTGCTATGAATTTTGGCCAGTGTAGACAGTTCTGTAGCCATCATGCTGGTTAAGATTTAGAATGTTTCAATCACACCAAAAATGATTCTCCTTCTCTGAAATAAATCACCTCCTGCCACCAGCAGCTCCTGACAACCATTGATCTGAGCTCTGTCCCTGTGAGTTGGCAGAGTCCAGAATGTCATATAATTGAATTTATATAGTATGTGTCCTTATGAATGTGGCTTCTTTCACTTAGCATAAAGCTTTGGGGATTCATCCATGTTGTTACATGTCAGTTACTGATTTCTTATTATCCCTGAACTGTCTAAAGTACCATATCTGTTTAACCACTCACCGCAGAATGGCCAGTAGGTAGTATCCAGTCTTTGGCAATTACAGAGAAAGCTGCGGTAGCCACTCATTTGTCTCTCGTGGACATGTTTATTCATTTATCTTAGGTGATACCCAAGAGTAGGGCTGTTGGGTCTTATGGTAAATGTATTTTTAACTTTATAAAAAATTACCAAGTTATTTTTCTATTTTGTAACCATTTTAACTCCTACCATTAATATTTGAGAGTTTTCATCACTCCATACCTTTCCAGTGAGCTATATCCTTAGGACTTCCCCTCTATTTTAATTGGTGTGTGACAGTTGGTCATCTTGATTTTAAGTTGCCTTTCCATGTTGGGGGCAAGTATCATTTCATATGTTTATTTCCTATTAGTATCTCTTCTTCAATGAAGTGTCTATGGAAATTTTTTGCCAATTTTTAAATGAAACACTGGCTTTCTCAATCTGAGTTGTTGAAGAACTTTATACAATCAAATCAAGCCCTTTATTACCTATATGTTTACAAATATTTCATCCCTGTCTGTAGTTTGTCTTTTCATTTTCTTAATACTATCTTTTGAAAAGCTAAAAGTTTTAATTTTGATAGTTATACCAATTTATCATACATAAATCACACATTCTCCTCTGATTTTGCCTAGAAGTTTTATAAATTTACATTAGATCTATGATCTATTTCAATGTAGTTTATGAATTTACTTTGAGTTATGGACCAAAGTTAATGACTCCTCCTTCCTTTTTTATCAAAAAATAAAAAAAACAAAGATGACACATTTGTTTTAAAACTATCCTTCCTCTACTGAATGTCTAACCACCTTTATCCAAACATTTAACCATATGTTTATATATTTCCATTTAGATTCTGTTTCATTGGTACATAAATCATGTGCCTAATATCACATTGTCTGGATTATTGTAGTGTTGTGGCAACTTGAACATCAGATTGTGTAAATCTTCCAATGTGGTTCTTCTTGTTCAGAATTATCTTGGCCAGTCTAGGTCCTTGTATTTTTCAATGTGTGTTTTAGAATCAGCTTACTGAAATCTACTGAAAAATTACAAGAAACTTTGATCATTATTGCATTTAATCTGTAAATAAATTTTGGGAGAAGAGATATCCTTACATCGAGTCTTCCAATTCCTAAATTTAGTATTTGTTTTATACTTATTTTTTATATTTACATCATTAAGTTTATATAATTTTCAGTATATATATCTTGCACATATTTTGTTAAATTGACCCCTAAATATTTCATATATTTGATACAAATGATGGTGCTCTCTTGTTTAGATTTCCATTTCCAACTATCTGTTACTATTATCAAGCAATATAGTTGAATTTGTATATATTGACCTTGAATCTCATGCCCTTTCTTAGCTCACATCTTAGCTATAGTTCTGTTTTGCAGCTTTTATATATTTTTTCCTATGTTTGCAGTCCTGTCAGCTTCAAATCATTTTTCTTGCTCTAATTTCCATGTCTTTTATCTATTTTATTACCTTATTTTTCCCATAACTTGGTTAGGGTCATGTTATTTCCTGATCCTAGGACTCATGCATTCAGTCTTTTCTCAATCAGTTATAGTATCATCCTATTATTTGATAATTTATTTGTAGATACTCTTTTTCAGGTTGAAGAAGCTCTGAGTTTCTTGAAAGTTTTTAATCAAGAATTGGCATTGAATTTTGTCAAAAGCCTCTTCTGAATCAATTAAGATGATCAAATGAGCTTTGTTTTTTGAAATGCTATCAGAATACACACAAACACACAAAAGCAAGGTCATTCATTTTGGACTCTTATTGTAGTGAACAACTCTTTATCCCATGGTTTTGTGCTAAAATATGCTGGTTGTCTGGGAAAGAGGAATTAGAAAAATAAAAGTTTTTCCCCTTACTTCAAACTTTTCTTTTTTATGGTATATATATATATATATATATATATATATATATATTTTTTTTTTTTCTTTCTACAGTAAACTGCAAGGCTTATACTGAAAAACTCCCACTGTGTGTTTAACAATTTAATTCTTTTTTGGCTATTGTACATGGATGAACAACTTCAAATAACTGTTCAATAATAAATAGAGTCAGTTCTAAAACTGTACTGATCAATATTTTTCTCTAAATAGTTCAAGAATCACTTTGGAACTTGAGATAAAGTTGTAACCAATTATTATCAATGCAGTATATATGTGTTAGTTCAAGTTAATGGTGAATATTGTTTACAGAAATGTAAGTGTGTGAATAGAGTAGCCATCATGGTCAACAAAAGAGTCCGAAATGCAGTACTTGGAAGCAATCTCAAAAACAACAGAATGATCTCTGTTCGTTTCCAAGGCAAACCTTTCAATATCTCAGTAATCCAAGTCTATGCCCCAACCAGTAACACTGAAGAAGCTGAAGTCGAATGGTTCTATGAAGACCTACAAGAACGTTTAGAACAAACACTCAAAAAAGATGTCCTTTTCATTATATGGGACTGGAATGCAAAAGTAGGAAGTCAAGAAACACCTGGAGTAACAGGCAAATATGGCCTTGGAATACGGAATGAAGCAGGGCAAAGACTAATAGACTTTTGCCAGGAGAATGCACTGATCATAGCAAACACCCTCTACCAACAACACAAGAGAAGACTCTACACATGGACATCACCAGATGGTCAACACCGAAATCAGATTGATTATATTCTTTGCAGCCAAAATGGATAAGCTCTATACAGTCAGCAAAAACAAGACCAGGAGCTGACTGTGGCTCAGATCATGAGCTCCTTATTGCCAAATTCAGACTTAAATTGAAAAAAGGTATGGAAAACCACTAGACCATTCAAGTAGGACCTAAATCAAATCCCTTATGATTATACAGTGGAAGTGAGAAATAGATTTAAGGGCCTAGATCTGATAGATAGAGTTCCCGATGAACTATGGTCTGAGGTTCGTGACATTGTACAGGAAACAGGGATCAAGACCATCCCCATGGAAAAGAAATGCAAAAAAGCAAAATGGCTGTCTGGGGAGGCCTTACAAATAGCTGAGAAAGAAGAGAAGCAAAAAGCAAAGGAGAAAAGGAAAGATATAAGCATCTGAATGCAGAGTTCCAAAGAATAGCAAGAAGAGATAAGAAAGCCTTCCTCAGTGATCAATGCAAAGAAATAGAGGAAAACAACAGAATGGGAAAGACTAGAAATCTCTTCAAGAAAATCAGAGATACCAAGGGAACAATTCATGCAAAGATGGGCTCAATAAAGGACAGAAATGGTATGGACCTAACAGAAGCAGAAGATATTAAGAAGAGGTGGCAAGAATACACAGAAGGACTGTACAAAAAAAGAGCTTCACAACCCAGATAATCATGATGGTATGATCACTCACCTAGAGCCAGACATCCTGGAATGTGAAGCCAAGTGGGCCTTAGAAAGCATCACTACAAACAAAGCTAGTGGAGGTGATGGAATTCCAGTTGAGCTATTTCAAATTGTGAAAGATGATGCTGTGAAAGTGCTGCACTCAACATGCCAGCAAATTTGGAAAACTCAGCAGTGGCCACAGGACTGGAAAAGGTCCATTTTCATTCCAATCCCAAAGAAAGGCAATGCCAAAGAATGCTCAAACTACTGCACAATTGCATACCTCTCACATGCTACCAAAGTAATGCTCAAAATTCTCCAAGCCAGACTTCAGCAGTACATGAACCGTGAACTTCCAGATGTTCAAGCTGGTTTTAGAAAAGGCAGAGGAACCAGAGATCAAACTGCCAACATCCTCTGGATCATGAGAAAAGGAATAGAGTTCCAGAAAAACATCTATTTCTGCTTTATTCACTATGCCAAAGCCTTTGACTGTGAGGATCACAATAAACTGTGGAAAATTCTGAAAGAGATGGGAATACCAGACCACCTGAACTGCCTCTTGAGAAACCTGTATGCAGGTCAGGAAGCAACAGTTAGAACTGGACATGGAGCAACAGACTGGTCCAAATAGGAAAAGGAATACATCAAGGCTGTATACTGTCACCCTGCTTATTTAACTTATTTGCAGAGTACATCATGAGAAATGCTGAGCTGGAAGAAGCACAAGCTGGAATCAAGATTGCTGGGAGAAATATCAATAACCTCAGATATGCAGATGACACCACCCTTATGGCAGAAAGTGAAGAGGACCTAAAAAGCCTCTTGATGAAAGTGAAAGAGGAGAGTGAAAAGGTTGGCTTAAAGCTCAACATTCAGAAAACGAAGATCATAGTATCTGGTCCCATCACCTCATGGGAAATAGATGGGGAAACAGTGGAAACAGTGTCAGACTTTATTTTGGGGGGCTCCAAAATCACTGCAGATGGTGAGTGCAGCCATGAAATTAAAAGACACTTACTCCTTGGAAGGAAAGTTATGACCAACCTGGATAGCATGTTGAAAAGCAGAGACATTACTTTGCCAACAAAGGTCTGTCTAGTCAAGGCTATGGTGTTTCCAGTGGTCATGTATGGATGTGAGAGTTGGACTGTGAAGAAAGCTGAGTGCCGAAGAATTGATGCCTTTGAACTGTGGTGTTGGAGAAGACTCTTGAGTGTCCCTTGGACTGCAAGGAGATTCAACAAGTCCATTCTGAAGGAGATCAGCCCTGGGAGTTCTTTGGAAGGAATGATGCTAACACTGAAACTCCAGTACTTTGGCCACCTCATGCGAAGATTTGACTCATTGGAAAAAGACTCTGATGCTAGGAGGGATTGGGGGCAGGAGGAGAAGGGGACAACAGAGGATGAGATGGCTGAATGGCACCACTGACTTGATGGATGTGAGTTTGAGTGAACTCTGGGAGTTGGTGATGGACAGGGAGGCCTGGAGTTCTGTGATTCATGGGGTCGCAAAGAGACACGACTGAGTGACTGAACTGAACTGAAGTGTATGTATAGTACTTAAGATAAAACTTAACTGTATATTATGAAAGTTTAAAAAATAACTTTTTGTATGTGTTTTTTTTTTTTTGCTGTTCTGGGTCTGCACTGCTGTCTTGGTTTTTCTCCAGTTACAGCGAGGGGGCCCCTCTCTAGTCCTGGTGCCTGGGCTCCTCACTGTGGTAGCCTCTCGTATTGCAGAGCGTGGGCTCTAGGGGCCCCGGGCTGCAGTAGCGGAAGCTCATGGACTCCTCGTGGGCTCGTTAGTTTCGTTTCCTGGGCTCCAGAGCCCTGAAGACTTGATAGTTGTGGTGCACAGGTCTAGCTGCTTTGGGGTACATCGGACTCTCCTGGATCAGGGTTCAAACCTGTGTCCCCTGCACTGGCAGATGTCCTCAGCCTCCAAGGAAGCTTGAAGGTTATTTTTTTTAAGTGGAATATTTTTATTACCAACTTGTTTTAAACTTTACATTTAATCTAAAACTGTATCTGAAATGTATAATTATTTTATGATGTATTGTCTTCATTCTTCTAAGTGGTTTTTTTTTTTTTTTCATGGAGCTTTTCTTTTTGTGGTGAACAGACTGCTCAGTGACCCTACCCACCATGTTCCTTATTTCCTTGTATTTATGCCTGGTTTACACCCCCTGTCCTTGAGAAGGAAATGGATCTGTGCTTGTCTGTAACAAGTAGCCTGTATCTGAGATAATGGTTTCATGTTTGCGTTACATAGGCTGTAACCTCCATCTTGCTAGCTGACCCTCTCCCTTGCCGGCTTTGATAAAGCAAGTTGCTTCCTGGAGAGACAGGGAGGCATGAACCACATGGCAATGAATTCAGGTGGCCTCCAGCCAACACCCGCTGGAAGCTCAGGTGCTCAGTCCAAAACCCAAAAGGAGATGAATTCCTCTAGAAACCACATGAGTGAGCAGAGGCTTCCCCAGGTGAGCCCTTGCTAAGACTCCAGCCCCGGCTAACACTGTATTGTAGTCTCATGAGACTCTGGAATCTCTTGTTTGTGGGTGTGTGTACTTGACCTGCAGGAGATAGGATGATGGTATTTTATGTATAAGTGAAATTTTGTTATTGCTTAAAGGCACTATAAACAAAAACACTATTGAGTAGTTGCCCTGGAGATTGATGTGAGCTGAAAACTTTTAAAGCTAAATTTCCGAGGGCGAATTTCTGACCTTTGTCAGTTAGATTAAGAGAAATTGTAAAGGTTGGTTCTCATTCTGGGCATTAAACAAGAATGAATAATGTTGTAAAGTATTATTACAGCCCAGAGCACTAAGATTCATGTTGGATCTTCTAATGAACATGACAAAACCAAAATGTCATTCCTTTCAATCTCTTTATGTTCATTTAAAAACCAGATGTCCAGTACACTACTTCTGTAACTGTTGGAACAATGTAAATCTAGGAACTCTAATTAGGAGGTAACGTGGACTAGTGTGGCAGAGAAAACATATAACATTGTCAGAGCCTAGATGCCCAGGATCAACCATGTGAGTCAGCCCTGAGAAACGAATAGAGTTGGCTCTGGGAGACATTGCGACAGATCTGTGAGAGGCCCAGGTCACATTTCAGACCAGTCGAGGAAGCTACAAGTTGAAACTTGTGGCCTAAGGTTATAGAGCTTCACAGTTTTTGCTGCTGTCACCTTTTTCTTCGCGGCCAGTGGTGTCTCATTCTGCAGTGGTTTTTCTTTGTCTTGTCTAATCCAAATGTAGTTATCTGAACAGAGATCTAGAAACAGCTCAGTTGTCAATAGCTATTAATCTCTTACCATTTAGTTCTGTAAATTTACCTAAACTGTTGAATGAATGTCCATTCCTGGAATACTACATTGAGAATTAATATGTTAATTAATCCAACTTTTGAAAGCTGTAGTACTAAATGAGTTATTATTAGAAGTATTTGCAAAAAAGAGAAATATTTGCACAAGAGAGCATGTGCACTAGACTAATGCATAAGACTATTTTAAAGTCTCTGTGTGGAAAGACTAATATCAGTGTTAGTCTGTTGGTCCCTTAGATATTAATAAGCTCAACCATCATTTATCTTTATTAAGATCTTAAGTATGTTTTTGAGATTTAGATCAGATACCCACTTGACCCTCATAATCTTTCTAAAAATCAGTCTAAGAACTGAGAGGTAATTTTTTTTCAAATAAATTTTCCATAATAGTTTTACTTTTCTTAGCAAGGAGTTTTAAAAATGTGTTTATTTGTTTATATTTTCAATATTGGGTCCTCAGTGATATAGTTTTTCCCACAGTATCAGCACAAAACTAAAACTATGGGTTGAATAACTGAACAGAGAAAAAAATAATCATTTAGAACTGCTGATCCAAGAGTGGTCATTCTAAGAATCTGACTATGCATTTTTTTATAGCTTGAGGGCTTCTTAATTCTTATAAAGTGGGGAAGAAATTAGTTGGGTTTCTGAAGTCAAATCAGCTGGTAGGATTCCTTTTTTGCTTTTATTTTGTGGCTGTGTGGTTTGGAGTGAATATTTGAGGAAGGATAAAGCAGTGAGTAAGATCTGGATTCAATTCCTGGGTTGGGGAGATCTGCTGGAGAAGGGAAGGGCTACCCACTTCAGTATTCTGGCTTGGACAATTCCATGGACTGTACAGTCCATGGTATCGCAAAGAGTCAGACATGACTGAGTAACTTGCACTTTCACTTTTCAAAGCAGTGAGTGTGGTCATCGGGAGGAAAAAAATGGAAAAGCACCATGGGTGACCCCAGCCTTGGAAATAGGGGTCCCCACACCTAGAAGACAAGTTGTTGACACATGGTTTACAGAAACTGTTACACCCTTGCTGAATGATAGCAAAAAGCAGGCTTGGCAAGCAATTACAGATTCTCAATGAAAAGATGAACTAGACCTTTATAATTATCCAAAATATGCAGAAATCCAAGACAATCAAGGAAATAGTAAAAAAAAAAATTAACAAATAGTAAATATGATATATGTATGTTTTGTGCATTCCAAACACTGTTCTGAGAAGGGATTCATAGACTTCAACAGAAATGAAAGGTGTGTAGCCCAGTGGACATTATAAATTCAGATAAAGAGATTCACACACATAAAAAAATTGAACTCAAAAGGTGGAGTGTGAAGGGAAAAAGCATGTCATACAGACATAGCTTTTTTGATAAATCTAAGTTTTAAATGGTATATAAGAACCAATAATAAGAATAACTAAATGATTTAAATTTGTCTAATGACAAAAATTATCAGATTGGATTTTTGTGTATGGTTCAATTGTATATATGTGTGTATAGATAGATTCTTTTCCATTATAAATTATTACAAGATACAACAGTTCGCTGTCTTAGACAACTTGTTATTCTTAGTTTGGATTTTAAATCTGGCTGTGTATTATTTACATGTGACATAATTGACTGTATCATAGAAAGATTGGGGAAAAAGGAAAGTTCAGTTGAGAGATAAATATTCCAAGATCATGTAGTAACTTGAAACCCTAGCCACACATATTGTAGAAGGCAATCTGACCGGATTTAATCAAATCAAGTATGTGCATGTTCTGTGACATACAAATGCCACTCTTGAGTGTAGAGCTCAGCAAATAGTTTCAAATGCATTCAGAAGGCAAGACGTACAAGGATAGTTATCAACATGTTGTTCATGTCATGGGGAGTTGATCATTTTGTCCATCACTGAGCAAGTGGATACATTGAAAGTGATGGATGGATGTATAAAATGCTATGTAGTGCTTAGAGGATACAGATTATGGGTACACACTGCAGTATAATTAAATGCTAAAACATAAAGCTGAATTTTTTAAATACAATGAGAGCTACAAAGTCATGCTATTTGCATTCATTTACAATGCATAAACACCAATACACTTACCAACACCATGTATTTCATTTGTATCACATACGTATGTCACACGTTTGACTCTCTGTGGGCAAAGATAGGAATAAGGAATTGCAATACGGGTAGTAGTTAACCCATTCACTCATCTATAGGGAAAGTATTCACAGACCAATGAGAATAGTGTATGTGATCTAAAAATGTATAATAGTCTCAGCCCCTATAGACACCTCAAGACAGAGAGTGAATTAAGTGGTAGCCTGAGTTCCACTTGTGGTGTGGAGCAGTGGCCCCTAGTACAGCAGCTCATCTATAAAATCCATGAGCAACTCAACACAAACAAGAAGGTGGGTCGAAGAACAGGTGCTTTTCTTTTCTTTTGACAGGATGAAGGGAGGGCTAGTCCAAACTTGGAGCAATCAGCCTGGGGTGAGTTTTCCATTGTTGGTGACATTTCCTCTGAGCATACCCGCAGTCACAGTGTGACCTGGGAAATGAACTGGCAGTCTTCTGGAGGAATCAGAAGGACCCAGGTAAATGTTTGATGGAAGAAATAATTCACAAAGAGATACTTCCATCATGGTTGCATGCATGTAAGATGCTCACCATCATGAAGCATCAGGAAGTATTGAAAACCCAATGAAATACTACCACACACTTAAGGGCATGACTGCCATTGAAAAGTAGTGTGTGCTGGGGTGTTTGTAACAACTTCACTCACAATAGCCACAATTTTAAAAAGCCAGAATTTCTACCAAAATGTATCAAACCAAGTAGGATTTAAAATATTGTACAAAAGAGTTAATTAAAAAATTTAAATAAAAAAATGAAAGAATATATGATTGTTAATAACCAAAGAGTTAAAAAGTTAGAAAAAGAACACCTGAGTGAAGAAAAGTCGAAGGAAGGAAATAAACAAGATAAAGTGATTAAATAGGAAACAAAGAAACAATAGTGAAGATAAATAATACCACAAGTTCCTTTGTTCAAAAAATAATTAAGTATGTAAACATTGCTATCAAGGAAAACTTTAAAAAGAGAGAAAAATATATATGACTGCAAGGTTGACACGAGCCCAGAGAGTAGAGACATAAAAAATGTATATATAAAACTTGATTTCAACAACTCATTCAGTATAAATTTAATAAAGGTGGATAATTTTTAATGAAATTATGAAAGACTCAAATATAATTTGATTAAACTAAATAGTTAATAAAATATAAATGGTATTAAAATTAACTTTTTACTCCTCCACTTTCAGATATAGCAAAAGTCATCAGGTTCAGATGGTTTTATATAAAAATTTCACTAAAGCTTTCGAAAACAATCTTTGTGTATTATAAGTTATCAGGTGATTCCCAAACTAGTAAGCTTTATAGAAACAGAGTATAATGATGTGTCATGAAATAAGGTACCATGGAAAGTGGGTTTTTAAAATAATTTATAATTAAATAATGTAATCCAAAAGTTAACATTTTGAAGTTAAACAGTTACCATATTATTTCTTGAAATAGATGTAGAAAATGTATTTGGTAAAATGCAGGAGATCCTGGTTTGATCCCTGGGTTGGGAAGATTCCCTGGAGAAGGGCATGGCTACCCACTCCAGTGCTCTGGGCTGGAGAATTCCACGGACAGAGGAGCCTGGTGGGCTACAGTCCATGGGGTTGCAAAGAGTTGGACATGACTGAGTGACTTTCACTTCACTTCACCTCAGTCAGGAATTTATCTATATGTATATAGATAAAATGGTTACTTTAATTAATTAATTTATTTATCCACCAAAAATAGAGAAAACAGTAGTGAATTTTTAAAAATGTTTCCATTAAAGACAAAAATAAGACAAGGGTGCTTGATACCACTATGAAAACCCACTCAAGACTGTACAAGAGAACCTAGCCAAAGCAATCATACACATACACACGCTTTTTGGGGATGTTTGGGATGACAGATTAAAAAAAGAAAACCTCTTTATTCTTAATTGGATTTTCTGTATTTTAAAGTTTGAAACTTAAAGCATATACATTTATTTGGCATTTAGACAAATATCAAGAAAGAGAAATTTGGTAACTTTTCTATAAACCATAAATGACCAAATTTATTTTTAAAAAGAAATTAATACTTCCAGTGTAATGTATTGATAAAAAATATAGTAGTCATAGCATTAATTCTAAGAAAGTTATATAAATCCGTATGGAGAAAAACTGATGTAAGGTGATTAAGGGCATGATCTAATACACGATTATACCGCAGACTTTGTCATGAAGAACTTTATCCCCACCAAATATTTAACTTCAATGCAGTTTCAAGAAAAAGGGTTACAAGAGATATTTTGGAAAACGACTAGAAAAGAACTTCCAATGTCTATAAGAAAAAAAAATTATGACCAAAATAATCTGAGACAGATATAAAGGAGTCAGGAAGGGGAATTTGCTTTAAACATCAAAGCATGAGCATGAGAATCTACTGAAATTAAACAGAGTGGAACAGTAGCTAATTCAGTGGAGCAAAACCAAGGTTCCAGAAATACACTCCAGCTTGTACTTGTCCTGTGTATATAGTGACAGAACCACGTCAATTTCGTAGAACAGTGTATTATAAATGAGACATAGAGTCATTATTATAACACCATCATGGTATCATGATGTTCGTATTATGTATGAAGCAGCTCTCTCAGACCTCTTATCAGGGCACTAACCCCATGCATGAGGTCTCTGCCTTCATGACCCATTATCTTCCAAAGGCCCCACCTCCAACACTGTCACCTTGGGGTTAGTATTTCAGC
Source organism: Bubalus bubalis (assembly GCF_019923935.1). Classification (NCBI taxonomy): domain Eukaryota; kingdom Metazoa; phylum Chordata; class Mammalia; order Artiodactyla; family Bovidae; genus Bubalus; species Bubalus bubalis. Next base: position 40,205,959 of record NC_059157.1, read on the forward strand.
CTATGGATTTTGGCAGGACCCAAGCATTTAGACCATAGCAAACACTGTGTCACTTGCCCACTCTTACAGTTTATGAACTTCCTCTTGATTTCTATCAGAATAGGATGCTTCTACACCCTGGGTTTGCTCATCTCATCTGATGATTGCTGGTGCCCCTGTGTCCTCCATATAAGTCTCTATTAATTATGGAGTGCTGAGTGATTTTTTTCTAAGAATCATCTTGCTGGATGGACTAAGCTCCCACTTCTTCCAACCGCAGAATTGTAGGTGTTTGATTGAAGTTTCTTCCATGCAAAAGTGACCCTAAACATCTCAAGGAAAGCGTGGAAGGATTCTGCTCAAATCTCTCTCTTACCTGAGCCTCAGCCTCTCATGGATAGTATGGGAATAAAGATGTCTTTTCTGAATAAATCTTAAGGTAATTGTGGGGATCCAATTAAGTAATGCAGATAAAAGTACTTTGAAATCCATCAGTCAGGTACAAATGTATTACTAGGCCCCAGTGTATATTTTTACATTTGGAATATATTACTTACATATGAGCTATAATCCTCTGTCCAGTTCTAGATTTCTGCTTAAAAACTAGTAGGTTAGGCCTTACCAGAGTTAAAATAATTACATTCACAAATGAAAACGCTTTCCCCTGATGTTCAATTTCTCACACTGGGCCCATTTACCATCACTCCTACAAAAATTCTTTTGGCTTTCAGAATCATTTTTAAAAGCCATAAAAGCTCTCACACAAATCATGCAAAACTCTTGTTCTGACAACATAAATGTCCCATGCATCAAAAATCACATTAAAATTATCCAAGCGGCTATGCAGATGCATCCAGCAGAGACGACATCTTTAAAAGGAAATTTTTTTGATAAGGAGCCCCCTCAGCAGTAAAGGGCATGGTGCCCTGACCCTCTGAGGTGGGCGAGTCCCACAGAGCAGGGCCGAAGCTGCTGGAAGGTTTGCATCATGACGGGAGCCAGGAAGGCCAGTGTCCAGGCCAAGTGTGGGAACAGGAGCGGGCAAGTGTGGTGTAATGCTCATCTTGCTCTCACATATGGTGTGACAATTTCACGTTTAGGAAAATAATTACCCTTTAAACTGTACTTTTTAATTTTTTAAACAAATTTGTATTTAAGTTTAGCCAATTAACAGTATTGAGATAGTTTCAGGTGGACAGCAAAGGGACTTGGCCATTAATATGCCTGGATCCATTCTCCCTCAAACTCTCCTCGCATCCAGGCTGCCACGTAACATTGAGCAGAGTTCCCTGTACAGTAATTCCTGCTGTACAGTAGATCCTTGTTGGTTATCCATTTTAAATATAGCAGAGTGTATATGTAAATCCCAAACTTCCTAAGTGTCCCTTCCCCACATTCTTCCCCTGCCCCTGGCACCTTGGCAACTATAAGTTCATTCTCTAAGTCTTTGAGTCCGTTTTTGTTTTGTAAATATGTTCATTTATTAATATAATTTCTTTCTAGATTATGCATATGATAAATGTCATATGATATTTCTCCTTCTCTGTCTGACTTGCTTCATTCAGTATGCAAATCTCTAAATCCATCCTTGTTGCTGCAAATGGCACCATTTTATTCTATTTTAGTTCTCTATATTCTTGATTTTCAAACTGAAACACTTTAACATTGGCTCAATGTAAATTTTTGGCAGCTTTTTTTTTTTTTTCTGTATCCATACAGAAACCCTGGAGACAGAGACAGTCATCCTACAACCCTCTTGATGTGTTGTGCAGATCTGACTGTACCCACCCTTGGCTTTGTCACATATGCACATGATAATTATCTGTGTATAAGTCCATATATCCATGTATAAGTGAACAGGTATCATGTTTCACCACAAAACCCAGATCAAGAAACATGTTGCCTCAATACCACTCAATGTTGTTTTTATTTTACAGCTTGGTGTTGTAAAACATGTATCAGTTGAAAATTAGATACACAGTAAATTAAAATTTGAAGAAAAATGACAGAATACTTTGTTCTTAGGGAATTCAAAGAATACTAAATACTTTGATGGTGTGACATATTTGTATGAGTCAGAGGGGTGGGGGTGTGTGTGTGTGTGTGTGTGTGTGTGTGTACTCAGTCCAATTTCCAACTCTCTGCAATTCCATGGACTGTAGCCCACCAGGCTCCTCTGTCTGAGGAATTTTCCAGGCAAGAATACTGCAGTGGGTTGCCATTTCCTAATCCAGGGGATGGGTCAGTAATAAGTGCAAACAAATTAACAGTGGAAAACATTATCAATATTTCTTTTCAAACATATTATCAACTTACTGTTCGAATTCTCTTTGCTCCCTTTGAACCCTGTGCATTGTCTAGCATCGTGTGTTCTGCACTATATTGTTTGTTTAAGCACAGTGGGTTCTTTAGCGCCTAATATGGAGTATGGGCGGGGTAAATGGTTAATACATGAAGACCCTAAAGGGTTAGATATAAATTAAATTAAAAACTCAGCAAAAGAGACACTGATGTATAGAACAGTCTTATGGACTCTGTGGGAGAGGGAGAGGGTGGGAAGATTTGGGAGAATGGCATTGAAACATGTAAAATATCATGTATGAAACGAGTTGCCAGTCCAGGTTCGATGCACGATACTGGATGCTTGGGGCTGGTGCACTGGGACGACCCAGAGGGATGGTATGGGGAGGGAGGAGGGAGGAGGGTTCAGGATGGGGAACACATGTATACCTGTGGCGGATTCATTTTGATATTTGGTAAAACTAATACAATTATGTAAAGTTTAAAAATAAAATAAAATTTAAAAAAACTCAGTAGTTTAGTAATTAACAAGCCACACCCAGTGTGTTTCTTCTGCCAGTGTTCAAGTTTCTAGGCTATTGATTGTTATTAGAAAGCCTTTGCCAGTGTCTCTTTAAACTTCTGTCACATGAAAGAGTTCAGTGACATGGCCATTGTAATGTGATAATTGAATCGCATACAACATGTTTCCGGGGTGAAACATTACAAATACACGTGTTTTGTTTTGACTTCCTTTTCTCAAAGCTAACTGAGGTATCTCTGATCTGTTATACCAAAACATCTGTTCCAATTCCCTGGCATTTATTTTGGGAAAGAGCCTCAGTGTGCATATTAGGGAAAATAAACTTTCATTTGTATGATGGGACATAAGGAAATAAGTCTAGTAAGTACTTTGTAATTAAACACATAAATGTCCTATCATATTTACATTCTCCTTTTTAAAAGATATACTTTTTTGTGCAAGAATATACAGTAATAGAACTTGTTGTCGTTTAGTCACTATGTCCCATCTGACTTTTGTGACCCCGTGGACTGTAGCCCACCAGGCTCCTCTGTCCTCCACTCTCTCCTGGAGTTTGCTCAAATTCATGTCCATTGAGTTGGTGATGCTATCTAACCATCTCATCCTCTACTGCCCCCTTCTCCTTCTGCCTTCACTCTTTCCAGTGCCAGTATTCTTGCCTGGGAAATCCCAGGGACAGAGGAACCTAGGAGGCTACAGCCCTTGGGGTCGCAAGAGTCTGACACAGCTAAACCACCACCCAGTTGCCCACGTTCCCAGCATCAGGGTGTTTTCCAATGCCTCTGTTCTTCTTAAGGAGTTTAAAGAGTTAAATTTCTGCCTCAGAAGACAGAAATATTATAGAATGTTACTGTGCTTTCTCACATATTAAATTCAGTTCAGTTCAGTTGCTCAGTCGTGTCTGACTCTTTGTGACCCCATGAATCACAGCACGTTAGGCCTCCCTTGTCCATCACCAACTCCTGGAGTTCACCCAAACTCATGTCCATCGAGTCAGTGATGCTATCCAGCCATCTCATCCTCTGTCATCCCCTTCGCCTCCTGCCTCCAATCCCTCCCAGCATCAGAGTCTTTTCAAATGATTCAGCTCTTCGCATGAGGTGGCCAAAGTATTGGAGTTTCAGCTTCAGCATCAGTCCTTCCAGTGAACACCCAGGACTGATCTCCTTTAGGATGGACTGGTTGGATCTTATTATTATTAAATTAGTCCTCCTATTAATTACTGCTATTGTTATTTAAATAATAACATGTATGTAAAGAAAAGCCAATAATATAGAGTAATATAAATTTCAAATGAAGTCTTATTTTTCATACTTTTAATTTAATAGCATGCATGCCTGCATGCAAAGTCACTTCATTCGTGTCTGACTCTGTGCGAGTCTATGGACTGTAGCCCACCAGGCTCCTCCATCCATGGGATTCTCCAGGCAAGAATACTGGAGTGGATTGCCATGCCCTGCTCTGAGGGAATTTAATAGTGCATATAATTATTTATTATATATTAAACTATTAGGGTTATCTTGCATATTGTGAGATTATTATGCTTGTGTGCATGCTCAGTCATTCAGTCATGTCTGACTCCATGGACTGTAGCCCATCAAGCTCCTCTGTCCATGGGATTCTGTAGACAAGAATATTCGAATGGCTGCCATTTCCTCCTTCTTTGGATCTTCCCTACCCAGGGACTGAACCCGAGTCTCCAGTGTCTCCTGCATTGGCAGGTGAACTCTTTACCTCTGAGCCACCTGGGAACCTACCATGAGATTATTGATATCCATTTATTTATTTGTGTTTTGTACTAAATTTTCTGAGGCTTGAAGTGACAAAGTTTTCTTCTGAGAAGTGTTCTGGGTGCTCAGGGCGCCTACCAAGAAAGGACACATTCAGACTAAATGAGGTGCCTGGTATTTTTCAGACTTTCCCATTAGAATTAAAATGCCTACCAAGTGTGCCTGAGGATCAAGTGTGTCTGTAGGTCCTGAAAGTTTCCCTTTCTTTTTATGTGTCCAGACTCTAGACAAAGCGAGCAAACTGCTTTTCAAATTAAAAACAAAAACAAAAACAAAAACAACAAAAAGCTCTCTAAATCTTGGAGATTTAGAGAGTTAACATATTGTTTTAAAAAATCTGAGCTGGAAATAAAGTCACATTTTCTTTCTTTTTTTTTTTAATTTTAAATTTTATTTTATTTTTAAACTTTACATAACTGTATTAGTTTTGCCAAATATCAAAATGAATCCGCCACAGGTATACATGTGTTCCCCATCCTGAACCCTCCTCCCTCCTCCCTCCCCATTCCATCCCTCTTTTCATTTGCTTTATTGAGATTTATAAAAATAATATTGGATTCAGACAATTGAAATTTGTTTTCTGTATCTGGGTTCCTGTGATAATAAGCACTTCCATTAGTAGAACACATCAATTTGCAAAGTACTGCATTTCAACAATAGCATCTTATCCTCTAGTCAAGCCCTTCTTCGAAGGACAACAGGGCAAATATTTAATATTCTAATTGTGCCTGAAAATAAGGTTCAGTGCAGTGCAGCAACATGCGTGACACGGTTTGTAGTTACAGCTCAACTGTGCAAAAAGTGAATGTGACTCTTTTCATCTTGTCTGGAGAAGGAAATGGCAACCCACTCCAGTATCCTTGCTGGGAGAATTCCATGGATGGAGGAGCTTGGTGCACTATAGTCCATGGGTTTGCAAAGAATCAGACAAGAGAGTGACTAACACTTTGCTTTTATCAGTCAGTCAGTTCAGTCGCTCAGTTGTGTCTGACTCTTTGCAACCCCATGAACCGCAGCATGCCAGGCCTCCCTGTTCATCACCAACTCCCAGAGTTCACCCAAACCATGTCCATTGAGTCGGTGATGCCATCCAGCCATCTCATCCTCTGTCGTCCTCTTCTCCTCCTGCCTTCAATCTTTCCCAGCATCAGGGTCTTTTCAAATGAATCAGCTCTTCGCATCAGGTGGCTAAAGTATTGGAGTTTCAGCTTCAACATCAGTCCTTCCAATGAACACCCAGGACCGACCTCCTCTAGGATGCACTGATTGTATCTCCTTGCAGTCCAAGAGACTGGCAAGAGTCTCCTCCAACACCACAGTTCAAAAGCATCAATTCTTCAGCACTCAGCTTTCTTATAGTCCAACTCTCACATCCATACATGACCACTGGAAAAACCATAGCCTTGACTAGACGGACCTTTGTTGACAAAGTAATATCTTTGCTTTTTTTTTTTTTTAATTTTTATTTTTTTTAATTTAAATTTATTTATTTTAATTAGAGGCTAATTACTTTACAATATTGTATTGGTTTGTCTCTGCTTTTTAAAACTAATATTATCTGACTATATTTTTGTGTTGTTTTAAGTGTTTTTGTTGTTGTTGTTGTTATTTTTCCATTGCTAAGTTATGTCTGACTCTTGTGACCTCATGGACTGCTGGAGTGGGTAGCCAGTTCTTTCTCCAGGCAATTTTCCTGGCCCAGGGATTGAACCTGTCTCCTGCATTGGCAGGCAGGTTCTTTACCACTGAGCCACCCTGAGAAGCCACCTGTCATGTTAACTCAGTTTCTTTTGACAAATGCTCACTCTTTCATCTGCCTAAACAGATATGTGAGTGCAGGCAAGGGTCACGTGGGATGAGGGTAAATCGTGAGCTTCTAGGAGTGGTGGGCAGGGCTGCTGGGTCATGCCTTGCAAGGCCAGTGCCTCTACTCCTCTCATGTCCCATATTGGGTGTGTTGGAGAAATTTACTTTGGGCCTGAACTTTCTTGGATTCGCTCACAAGACACCTGCGTTTGGTTGCTGTTCCCATGGCTTCACTTCCCTTCTCCTCCTCTGCCTCTGCCCGGGAGGGCTCTGGACTTCCATCTCTGCCTACGCACCAGTCAGCTTCCCTTTGTCCCCCTGTGTTACTGTTTATTTGAAAGCCACTCTCAGATGTCTGAGATTTTCACATGATACAGAGAAAATTATCTGGAACCTAGAAGATCGTTTTCCCTCTTAACAAACCCTGACTTTAGATTTCTCTTTAAGGTGACTAAAAGTTAAGCTTAGTTATCTGGAACCTAGAAGATCATTTTCCCTCTTAACAAACTCTGACTTTAGATTTCTCTTTAAGGTGACTGAAAGTTAAACTTAGGAGTATTTCCAAATTGAACCACAGAGTCAGTGTATGGTATTAACTAACTTGGTGGGAAACCATGGTATTCCTGATTTTAAATGGAATCCAAAAAAAATTAGCTTAATAACATCAAATGATCATACTATGTTAGCTTTTCAGAGGACACTTAACTAGCAAATGGCAAAACCACAGAAATATTGCCCTCACAAGCAAAATTTCTGATATTTCCTCTTGCGTTACATATGTTGTTTCTTTTTCTACATTATGTGCCTTATAAAAAGCATCATAGATGGTTACAAATTCTTGCTTTCTAGAGCATGAACACACACATGGTAACAGTGGGAGTGGGGTGGTTAAACACATCTCTCTCAAAATGGTAAGAAATTTTTATTTTTTTTTTAAGAGCAGGTAAATGTTTTAATCATTGCATGTTACATCCATCTGATGTAGATAAGAACTCTATTTTTATAATCTGTCTTTCAATAGTCCACAAGTATTTGCTATGCTGTGCTTAGTCACTCAATTGTGTCTGACTCTTTGTGACCCAATGGACTGTAGCCCACCAGGCTCCTCTGTCCATGGGGAAACTCCAGGCAAGAATACTGAAGTGGGTTGCTATGCCCTCCTCCAGGAAATCTTCCCAACCCAGGGATCAAACCCAGGTCTCCCACATTTCAGGCAGATTCTTTACTAATCTGAGCCATCAGGGAAGCCCATTCCCTAAGTATCAGTTCAGTTCAGTTCAGTTCAGTCGCTCAGTCATGTCCGACTCTGCAACCCCATGAATCGCAGCACACCAGGCCTCCCTGTCCATCACCCTCTCCTGGAGTTCACTCAAACTCACATCCATAGAGTCAGTGATGCCATCCAGCCATCTCATCCTCTGTCGTTCCCTTCTCTCCCTGCCCCCAATCCCTCCCAGCGTCAGAGTCTTCCAATGAGTCAACTCTTCGCATGAGGTGGCCAAAGTACTGGAGTTTCAGCTTTAGCATCATTCCTTCCAAAGAAATCCCAGGGCTGATCTCCTTCAGAATGGACTGGTTGTATCTCCTTGCAGTCTAAGGAACTTTCAAGAGTCTTCTCCAACACCACAGTTCAAAAGCATCAATTCTTTGGTGCTCAGCTTTCTTCACAGTCCAACTCTCACATCCGTACATGACCACTGGAAAAACCTAGCCTTGACTAGACAGACCTTTGTAGGCAAAGTAATGTCTCTGCTTTTCAATATGCTATGTAGGTTGGTCATAACTTTTCTTCCAAGAAGTAAGCATCTTTTAATTTCATGGCTGCAATCACCATTTGCAGTGATTTTGGAGCCCCCCAAAAATAAAGTCTGACACTGTTTCCCCATCTGTTTCCCATGAAGTAATGGGACCAGATGCCATGATCTTCGTTTTCTGAATGTTGAGCTTTAAGCCAACTTTTTCACTCTTTCACTTTCATCAAGAGGCTTTTTAGGTCCTCTTCACTTTCTGCCATAAGGGTGGTGTCATCTGCATATCTGAGGTTATTGATATTTCTCCCGGCAATCTTGATTCCAGCTTGTGCTTCTTCCAGCCCAGAGTTTCTTATGAAGTACTCTGCATATAAGTTAAATAAGCAGGGTGACAATATACAGCCTTGACGTACTCCTTTTCCAATTTGGAACTAGTCTGTTGTTCCATGTCCAGTTCTAACTGTTGCTTCCTGACCTGCATGTAGGTTTCTCAAGAGGCAGGTCAGGTGGTCTGGTATTCCCATCTCTTGAAGAATGTTCCACAGTTTATTGTGATCCACACAGTCAAAGGCTTTGGCATAGTCAAGAAAGCAGAAATAGATGTTTTTCTGGAATTCTCTTGCTTTTTCAATGATCCAGAGGATGTCGGCAATTTGATCTCTGGTTCCTCTGCATTTTCTAAAACCATCCCTAAGTATAGCTATAATTAATTGTTAACACCTGTAGAATCCATCTGACTTCTGCATCCAGATAACCCTGGATTATGGGATAGAGGGAGCTTTTCTGATTCTGATGCAGAATCATGAGCTGGTTGTTTCCACTGAATATGCAATATCATGGATTTCTATCGATTAACATTAAGTGCCAGGAGTTTCTCTTATACACACATACACAGTTTTTGTTATCAGCCAGTTTAGCTGTCATCTGAATTGACTCCAGGGGAAACAGAATGCTCTCAGCTAAGAAAAACTTGACTGTGATTTCATTAAGAAAAGCAACGAACACATATCTTTTGGGAATGACGTGCATTTAAAGATGTCATCTTCCTGATATGATTGTGAATTGTCATCAGATAAGAACATCCATGCTAACAGATGTTAGCTCACAGAAGAGACAACTTTTTTTGTTTTTAGAAAGAAACTGTGCTACCCAAAGAGAGGTTTTTCTCTGGAGAATTAATACTAATTAGGCATTTACTAAAGATTGATCGATTGCCTAAGTCACTGCAATCAGCTACCTGAAAAACAGAAGGTGTTCCAGGTAATCCTGGTATATCAGCCCATGAGTGTGTTTAGTGCTCAGGACAGAGGAGCCTGGCGGGCCACAGTCCATGGGGTCGCAGAGTCAGACACAACTGAAGCAACTGAGCACGCACTCGAGATTGATGGGGATGGAGGGAACTTGAAAGAAGGCCTGAAATTTAGATTGCATGATTATTCATAATGTCCTTGAACTTATTTCTGAAATATTATATGTAGAAGATGCCAGGTGAAGAGCATAGGGTGACTCATGAATGAAAAACATGAAAATTTGATTTTTATTTTCATTATACATATTGCATGCCTCATTTATTTTAAAATTTTGTTTACTTTCTGAATTAGTAATATATTCACATGGTTGCAAACCTCAAAGGTATGGTTGAATATTGAATGAAAACCATTCATCTCACTAGCAACTGCTATCCACCAAATTCTTTTCCTAAAGGCTACTAGCATTAATGAAAATTTAGTGTGTTCTCATATAATTAATATGTTTATATAGAAATACATTCTCATATATAGTAAAATATATACATGTATATATAATTATTACCTATTTAAAATTGGAAAAAATAATATCATACTCTTTTGAATCATAGTGTTTCAATTAGTTATTCTTTTTTAAAATATTTATTTATTTGGTTGTGGCAGGTCCTAATTGAGGCTCACGGGATCTTTAGCTGTGTACTCTTAGCTATGGCATGCAAATTCTTACTTGTGGCGTATAGGGTCTAGCTCGCTGACCAGTGCTGAGACCCAAGCCCCCTGCACGGGAGCACAGAGCGTTAGCCAGTGGAGCGCCAGCGAGGTCCCTCAATGCGTTATTCTTGGAGAACGTCCTTTTTTCACATGAACTGCTCTCATTCTCTCTAGAAGAGCATAAAATCTCTTGGTATGATTGGCCTCTATTGATAAACATTTTGGTTTACAATTTTCTTCTACTGCAAATGGTGGTGCAGTGAATAGCACACTCTCTCTCTGTATACACACACTGTGTGTGTGTGTGTGTGTGTGTGTGTGTGTGTATCTTTTCTCCATACATTTGTAATCATACTTATACCACTGGGCAGTGTTTACATTCTTGTCTTTCTCTTTGCTGGTTGGTAAAAATCAGTACCCACTTTGCATGGTGATTGTGAAGCTGAAACAGCATGGCGTTCTTATAAAAGTTCATAACTATGAAGTACTTAATAAATAGTATTGCTAAGTTGCTTCAGTCGTGTCCAACTCTGTGCGACCCCATAGATGGCAGCCCACCCAGCTCCCCCGTCCCTGGGATTCTCCAGGCAAGAACACTGGAGTGGGTTGCCATTTCCTTCTCCAATGCATGAAAGTGAAAAGTGAAAGTGAAGTCGATCAGTCGTGTCCGACTCTCAGCAACCCCATGGACTGCAGCCTACCAGGCTCCGCCGTCCATGGGGTTTTCCAGGCAAGAGTACTGGAGTGGGGTGCCATTGCCTTCTCCTAAGTAGTATTAGTCATCATAATTAATATGCATGATGGAGAATTATTCAGCAAGTATGTTTACTTTTCTTGACAGTAGCACAAACCTGAAAATGTGTTAGAAGAATTAATTCAAAGCAGAATTTGAGAAAATGTTAAAGCTTGAATTTATTCTAGTCTCACATGTGTATTGAGTTCTACCCAAAGTTTTTCCAGATTACTGTTTAATTTGTGATTTTTTGTATCAGAGAGACCACCTTACTTATGTCTATATATGGTGGCATTCACTCTCAAGGAATTCGAATCTGGAGGTTTTTGTTTTTTTTTTTTCTTCCTGTTCTAGAGTGAATTAAGGATTTATCTACTTCATGTTTGATGCTAAATATTTAGGTAAGTAGTTTCTGAATTTGGCCCTTTTTGGTACTTTTCTGAGATGTACAGGTAGTTAAAATGGGAAATACTAAGCAGAATTTTTTTAACTAAAAATACACTAAAGAAATTGTTTCTGACCCTTCACAGGACCATAGACTTTAAAGAATCTATTAAATTGCCACTTGCCATTTTTCAGTTTGATTTGCTTGAGATGGCATAAGGTGAGTAGTCATGTGAAGAGAAAATGTGCAGGGAAAATTTAACTAGAAAAGATGACTAGTTAGAGTCTATATTTTTCAGGTCCTCCTTAATATCATCTGAGAGAAAAAACTTATATCCTGAAACATACCGAAAACCAGCTAGTATGGTTTAGTCGCTCAGTTGTGACCCGCCAGACTCCTTTGTCCATGGGATTCTCCAGGCAAGAATTACTGGCTTGGGTAGCCATTCCCTTCTCCAGAGGATCTTCCTAGCCCAGGGATCAAACCTGAGTCTTCTGCATTGCAGGCAGATTCTTCACCATGTGAGCCACTAGGGAAGGCCTGAATATAAAAACAAACACAAATCAAGAAAAAAAAAATCTTTAATGCAAAGAGAAAGAGACAGCTCTCCTTTTTTTCCTTAGAGATTTTCTTTGAAAATCTGTAGCTGTTGGTTCTTTCTCTGTCCCTTTGAGATGTAAATCTCAAAGCCTCTTCCCAGTTTTACTGTCCAGGACCATTTTTTCTTGCAAAAATAGTTTCTGTCTCTTTGAAATGTTCCCCATTTTGTAGCCTCTGTTGGGAGAAGAGGAGAGCTGCTGTGGGCACCGGGCTCCAAGCTACAGCACTGCCTCTCCTTATAAAGATACGAAAAGTTTATTTTTTCTGAAACCAATTAGCTAACAGATGGTCATCCTCATTACCAGGGGAATTGAGGACGAACTGTGCGTGACAGATGAGTGCTGTTCAAACTGGAAACTAGTTATTGTTTATCTTGAGAGCACGCATGTAATGGCCTGTATCTGATTGGTGATGTAAGAAGCTGAGATTTCTTTGCTTCTTCATCTCTTAGCAAACAGTCTGTGATGCACATGACATTTTGGTTAATTGCTTATTCAATAATGCACTTGTTTTCTTTCTCTTATACCTTTCTGGGAAGTATTTATGGGGTGGAAGGAAATTTTTTTTTAATTCAATTTTATTTTTAAACTTTACATAATTGTATTAGTTTTGCCAAATATCAAAATGAATCCGCCACAGGTATACATGTGTTCCCCATCCTGAACCCTCCTCCCTCCTCCCTCCCCATACCATCCCTCTGGGTCGTCCCAGTGCACTAGCCCCAAGCATCCAGTATCGTGCATCGAACCTGGACTGGCAACTCGTTTCATACATGATATTTTACATGTTTCAATGCCATTCTCCCAAATCTTCCCACCCTCTCCCTCTCCCACAGAGTCCATAAGACTGTTCTATAATCAGTGTCTCTTTTGCTGTCTTGTACACAGGGTTATTGTTACCATCTTTCTAAATTCCATATATATGCGTTAGTATACTGTACTGGTGTTTTTCTTTCTGGCTTACTTCACTCTGTATAATGAGGTGGATGAAACTGGAGCCTATTATACAGGAAATTTTGTTTTTAATTATATTTCCTAGGCACTAGTCAGACTTACTAAGATTGTTAGAAGTATTTTTCAATAAATATCAGTTTTGAAAGATATATACACACACACACACATATGCATATATCTTCTGAACTTCTTTTAAGTCCATAGCCTTCTTTTTTGGGGAGAAGGAAATGGCAGCCCACTCCAGTGTTCTTGCCTGGAGTATCCCACGGACAGAGGAGCCTGGTGGGCTGCTGTCCATGGGGTCACACAGAGTTGGACACAACTGAAGCGACTTAGCAGCAGCAGCAACTTCTTTTTTTGGTTAGTGCAAGGAAACCAATTTAATCTTAAAACTCAATGGAAGATGAGATGTAGTAATTTATTTTGTTATCATTTAAAATTAAAATCTATAAAACATTTTAAAAACTTTGATATTCCATTGACATTTAGTGAGCAAAGGCAGCTTAAGAAGCTTTATTTGTAAAAATTATAGATTTCCTCATGTAAATTATAAGTACTGACCATATCAGGTTAATATACACATTTAAAGTCATTTTTGGCTAAATATTGCCCAATCACTCTCCAAAACTTGCATCAACTAAAAACCTAATATTTGCATATGACAGTTTCACCAAAGATATAATATTTTTTAAATATCTCATTTTATTAGTGACACATATATCATATATATCATATGTATATGATTTCTATAAATTCTGCCATCAAGTTTATGATATTCTCAAATAATCAGCCCACTTTTTATTATTTCTGGAACTGTGGTCATAAAATCCAAATTATTTTTTCCTTAAATGCTTGAAAGAACCCACCTTCTAATTAGGTTTTACCAGTAGTTTGCTGTACTCATGTTATGATGTGCCCATTTAGGTAGCTGTCTATCTTTCTAGTTACCCATCAGTCATCAGCTTTTCAATAATTTCTAAGTTAATTAGAAGTATCAGTTGAGTCTGCTGTAAATGTTCCAGCATGCATAACTTTGAAGTTCATCTTTTGAATGCAAACTAGATATACAAACAAAAGCACATATGTAAGTGTACTTTGAGTATTAACAAACACGTACACCTATAATCTAAACTTCTGTCAAGATATAGAAGATCATCACCACTTCAGAAATATTCCATGTGGCTCTTCCAGGTAAATATTAATACCATCCTCACTCTCCAGAGCCAGTTAGTTTCCAGATTATTTTTCTGCCACAGGTTATTTCTGCTTTTTAGAAATGCATGTAAATGCAATGATACAATAAACTCCCTTTTTTTTAAATTTTATTTATTTTTTTTTAATTTTATTTTATTTTTAAACTTTACATAACTGTATTAGTTTTGCCAAATATCAAAATGAATCCGCCACAGGTATACATGTGTTCCCCATCCTGAACCCTCCTCCCTCCTCCCTCCCCATTCCATCCCTCTGGGTCGTCCCAGTGCACCAGCCCCAAGCAAGCCCTTTTGCATGAAGCTCCTTTCACTCAGTCGAATGTTTCTGAAATTCATTCGTGGTATTGTGTGTATCAGTAACTCATGCCATTTTGTGGTTGCTGTTTTGAATAGTTTTTGTCCTATGAACATCCAGTGTTTTTATTCATTCTCGTATTGGTGGAAATCTGGGCTGCTTCCAGGTTTTCTTTTTCTATTATGAATCAAGCTGCTATGCATATTGTTGTGTAAGTCTTTTTATGAACATGTGTTTTCATTTCCCCAAGTAAGTCCTCAGGATACGTTTGAGTTAATAAAAAATGGCCACATCTTTTTCAAAAGTGGTTGTACCATTTTTCATGCCCACTAGTAATATATGAAGTCTGCTTGTTGAAATCATCAACAGCATTTGGTGTTATATGGTGATAGTTCATGATGGTGGTTTCAATTTTCACTTTTATAGTGAATGGTAATGTAATGTGTGCTTTTTCACGTGTTTATTGCTCATTTTAAGAACTCCTTTCCCAATTTTAGTTGGGTTGTCTCTTTTGAATGTTATGCTTTAGTGTTCTTTGTGTATCCTAGATACCTGTCTTTTGTTAGGTATGTGATTTGTCGATGTTTTTAAGTCTGAGGTTTGCATAATCTTTTTTTATGTGATATAATGAGCAGAGTTTTTAATTTCATGTAAGTCAAATTATTTTTTTCTTTTTCCGTCCCCCAATTTTCTTGAGCTTCCCTGATAGCTCAATTGGTAAATAATCTGCCTGCAATGTGGGAGACCTGGGTTCGATTCCTGGGTTGGGAAGATCCCCTGGAGAAGGGAAAGGCTACCCTCTCCAGTATTCTGGCCTAGAGAATACCATGGACTATATAGTCCATGGGGCTGCAAAGAATTGGACAAGACTGAGTGACTTTCATTTTCTTTCTTCCATGACCCATCTAAGAAGCTTTGCTCCTCCCCCTTTCATATTCTTCTAAGTTTTCTTCTGATGCCTTGATAGGTTTAGTTTTTATACTGAGATCTATGATCCATCATGTGCATCTTTATATACAGTGAAAAGAGGTGGTAAAAATTGATTTTTTTAATGGAGGTGAAATTCACATAACAGAAAACTACATTCATAATGTTTTACAACCACCAACTCTATTCAGTTTCAAAACACTTTTTGTCACCCTAAAAGGAAACTCCTATTCATAATCAATTTGCTCCCTGTTCTTACTACTCCTCAGCTCATGGCAATCACCAATCTACATTGTTTCTATGAATTTGCCTATTTTGGAAACTTCATGTAGGTGGAACCATAAAATATAGGACCTTTTGTGTCTGAATTCATTCACTTAGCATGAAGTTTTTAAGGTTCATCTCAGTTATAACATGTGTCAGTACTTCATTAATTTTCATGACGGTGTAATACTCCACTGTGTAGATGAACTACAATTTGTTTATCCATTCATCTCTTGATGGACTCTTTGGCTATTTCAATCATTTGGCAATTGTGAGAAGCACTACTGTGAACATTTTTGTATTTATTTGAATACCCATTTTCAGTTCTGTTGAGTAGATATACCTAGGAGTGGAATTGGTGAATCAGTTCAGTTCAGTTCAGTCACTCAGTCATGTCCAACTCTTTGCGACCCCATGAACTGAAGCACACCAGGCCTCCCTGTCCGTCACCAACTCCCAGAGTTTACCCAGACTCATGTCCATTGAGTCATGTCCATTGATGGTGATGCCATCCAACCATCTCATCCTCTGTCATCCCCTACTCCTCCTGCCCTCAATTTTCCCAGCATCAGGGTCTTTTCAAATGGTCAGCTCTTCGCATCAGATGGCCAAAGTATTGGAGTTTCAGCTTCAACATCAGTTCTTTCAATGAACATTCAGGACTGATCTCCTTTAGGATGGAATGGTTGGATCTCCTTGCAGTCCAAGGGACTCTCAAGAGTCTTCTCCAACATCACAGTTCAAAAGCATCAATTCTATGCTCAGCTTTCTTTATAGTCCAACTCACACATCCATACATGATTACTGGAAAAACCATAGCCTTGACTAGATGGACCTTTGCTGACAAAGTAATGTCTCTGCTTTTTAATATGCTGTCTAGGTTGGTCATAACTTTTCTTCCAAGGAGTAAGTGTCTTTTAATTTCATGGCTGCAGTCACCATTTGCAGTTGATTTTGGAGCCCAGAAAAATAAAGTCTGACACTGTTTCCATTGTTCAGATGGTAACTTTAGGTTTGACTTTTTGAGGAGACACCAAAATCTTTTTCACAATGACAGCCATCTTACATTCTTGCAAGCAATGTCCAGGTTTTCAATTTCTCCACCTCTTCACTTCACCATTCATTATTTATTCTTTTTTTTTCTATTGTAGCCTTTTCACTAGGCATGGAGTAGCCCCTTTTTGTTGTAACATTCATTTATTTTTCTGTTAATATTTGTAGTTTATCTGTCAATGTTTGTTGAAAAGACGTTGTTTACTCATTGAATTATTTTGGTACTTTTAGTAAAAAGCAAATAAACATATAAATATGTATCTTTCTAAATTCTGTTCTATTTATTTATGGCAAATCCTTATGTCAGTATGTTGTCTTTATGTGTGTGTGTATGTACCTATATCTGTGTATACTTTATTGAGGAATCACTGACATTCACAGAGCTGTACATTTGAATGCATATAGCTTAATGTGTTAGGAGATGAGTATACCTGTGAAACCATAATTTATGCCATTAAGATCTATCACCTCCAAAAGCCTCCTTCCACCATCTTTATTCATTATTTTTATTATTATCATTATTGAATGGGAAGATCACTTAACATATGATTTACCTTAGACTTTTTAAAGTACATAGTATAATAGTGTTAACTACTGGTGCCATGACAGATGGTAGATCTCCAGGAATCATTTATCTTGTATATATAGCTGTATAACTAAGACTTTTATCCTTTTACTAATAACTCATTATTTCTGCTTCTCCCAGCTCCCGTCAGTCACTATTCACTCTCTGCTTCTGTGAGTCTGACTGTGTCAGAGTCTTCAGATAAGTGATATTATGTAGTCATCTGTCCTTTTCACTTGTCTTATTTCACTTACCATAATGTCCTCCAGGTTCATGCATGTTTCAAGTGGCAGGATTTCCTTCTTTTTTAGGCTGAATCATATTTAATCATACGCATATACCACATCTGCTTTATCCCCTCATCTGTCAATGGACACTTAGGTTTCTTCCATGCTTTGCCTATTGTGAATAATGTTTCAGTGAAAATAGAAGTACATTTATCTCTTTGAGATTGAAATTCCAACTCCTTTTTATTTATACTCACAAGTGGGACTGCAACACTGTTTTGCTTATAGAGCTTTATAGTAAGTGTTGAGATTACATTGAAAAGAGTTCCAGTTTTTTTCCTTATGTTTTTCTATACTAGATTCTTGAATTTTCATGTAAATTTAAGAATCAGTTGCTAACATTCACAAAAAGCTTGCTGCTGTTATGACCAGGGTTGTATTTGACCTGTTGATCAATTTCTGCTGCTGCTGCTAAGTCACTTCAGTCATGTCCGACTCTGTGCGACCCCATAGACTGCAGCCCACCAGGCTCCCTCATCCCCGGGATTCTCCAGGCAAGAACACTGGAGTGGGGTGCCATTTCCTTCTCCAATGCATGAAAGTGAAAAGTGAAAGTGAAGTCGCTCAGTCGTGCCGACTCTTGGCGACTCCATGGACTGCAGCCTCCCAGGCTCCTCTGTCCATGGGATTTTCCAGGCAAGAGTACTGGAGTGGGGTGCCATTGCCTTATCTGTAATTTCTGCTACTGAATGCTAGATTGACTCCATTGGGAAGGAAACATTTGCAGCATGATTTCAAATACATGGACTGCATTGCGGATTGTATTTTGTAGCTACTTACAATCCAGTAGATATTTTCAATCTAACTATTTATAGCTTTGGGGATTTTTCTCTTGTGTGTTGAGTACCCCTCAAGGATTCTATGACTTTGCATGGTTTTGAATGCTCTATTTACTGTGATTTAACTCTAGTAATTAGTGGGGGAGAGACAACCTGCCCTTCTGAGCGAGGTGTGCCCTCTTCTGCTTTCTGTGTGTTTGAGATGAACTGACTTCTGGAAGTTAGTTGCTAACTGGGACACTTCCCTGCCTCTTAATACTCCTTTTAAAGTGTGAATGGCCATGCTCTAAAATTAGTGTAAATGGCCCTGACACTTACTGCAATTGGAACAAGGGGGAGATGGTAACCACACCGACTGTTTTAAGTTCATTCTCACAGTTAATCACTTTGAAAATCCTTTGATGCCATCTCCCACTTCTCATCTTTTGACCTTTATTAGCTTGCATTTCTCAGGAACTTCTCCCTCTGTAAGTGCTTCTCCTTCCTGTCCTTCTAGCAGTGATTAATTCCAAGCAGGCTTTGCTTTGTGTCTGATTCCATCCACTTTTTATCTGCTGCTTGATTTTACTTCAAGGAGACATACTTACAGACATAGTTGATTATGTTTAGCTTCAACAAAAGAGGGTATAGAAACACAGATGGATATTGACGAGTAAGAAGAAAAGTTATTTATTTTTTGTTGAATCTTTTTTATTTTTAATCTGGAGTGTCTTAGGAGGTCTTCTAAATGTAAAACTTAGAAACAAGGACTCCTCCAACAATAACTTCTTGATTATTGGTCTTAAACGCACTCAAGTTTTGTGATGTTATATTTTGTAAGGCTTTTTAAAACTCATTTTGTTTTGTGTCTTTGTTTCTTTTGCTTTGTTTTGATTTTTTGTTGTTCATAAATATTCATTAGTTTTAGTGCCTGGAGAACTATGGGAAATCATTTTTAAGGGACAGTTTCCGGGTTTTGACTATTTCTTTAGATGTGTTCAGTTTCATATAGAGCTCAACATAAGTTGTATTAAAAAAAAATAAAGATTAGTGCACTCCATTATCATTATGAACCCATTCATTTTTTAGAAATTTTTGTAAGAAGCAATACTTTGTAACTGACATAGAGATGACCCCCTGTGTTTATGAACATGAGACATATGGAACCACAGCTCTTTAATAATCTGTATATGCCAGAGTGGGAAATTATCTTAATTTAGGTGCCCAGGGTGAGAGTTTGTAAACATTCAGATTAAATTAAAAATAAAGATTAAAAAATCATATGGAGAAAGCCAAGAAATAAGAAACTTGCAGTAGAAAAGTAGATCAGTACAGGAGTACTGATTTCTAAAATAGTAAACCCTGCTATAGAGTCTCAAGAATTAAAACAAGTTGGTAATTCCATGAATAGAGCAATGAAAAAAAAAATACATTCTAACCTACAGAAATAGATATAAATATAGTATTTCATATCAAATATGAAATAAATATATATATTATATATCAAATAAATATAGTATTTATATTGTTTTTGTCTTGAATGTAATATTATTTATTAGTTATAAACAAAATTTTAGTCCTTTTACTTATAAATAAGTAACAATGAGTTCCCATTCTCCCACTATGAGATTAATACAAATCCAAAGTTTGACTATTTTGTCACTGGGAATGGAGAAGTGAGCACTCTCATACATCTTTGTGGGAGTGAAAAATTGTGCATCCCATATGCAGAGGACTTCATCAATACTAATGAAAATAAGGAATGCATTTACCCTTGGGCACAATGGTCTTCCTTGTTGGATATTATTCTACAGATACACCTTTACAAATAAAAAGAGACAAATGAACAGGTTCAGTTTTTGCAGTATTTCTCAAAAAATAAAGAATTGAAAACAATATGAGTTATGAAACATTTATAATTCATACAAAGACATATAATGTATACAATGTAGATATAAAGCATATTTTAAGCTTATTAATATGCCATTTCAGTTTTTGTAATTTCAGTGATTTTATGTCAGCCTTATATATTGAGAACTGAGAGACATGGGTTTAAATCTCTTCTAAACTAACAGTTTTCATGTCTTCAGGATAGAAGTGCAATTGATTTTTAAATAATTAAAGGATTTTGATCAGTCATCTTATTAGTTTAATTACTTGTGAAATATTTTGGATTTTCTACATAGTAATGTACTCTTTCTTCTGTGATTAAATTTATAGATCAGCTTAGCCAGATTAAGGTATCCAGTTATTTGATCAAACACTAGTCTAGATGTTGCTATGAAGATACTTTTTAGATGCAGTTGATATTTACAACTAGTTGACTGTCAAGTAAAGGAGATTACCCTCAATAATATAAATGGACCTTTAGTTGAAGGCCTTATGAACAAAGACTGTTCCTAGAAACAGAATAAGTCTCCAAACAGCAATATAGAAACCATGCCTGAGTTTCCAGCCTTTACACTCAAGACTGTAGCATTAACCCTTCCCAGATGTTCAGCCTGCCCACTTGCCTTGCAGATTTCAGACTCTCCAGCTGCTCTGTGTTTGTGTGTATGCATTGGAGAAGGAAATGGCAACTAACTCCAGTGTTCTTGCCTGGAGAATCCCAGGGATGGGGGAGCCTGGTGGGCTGCCGTCTCTGGGGTCGCACAGAGTCGGACACGACTGAAGCGACTCAGCAGCAGCAGCAGCAGGCATATATATACGTATAAATATGTATACATGGAAATGAATGAAATGATAACAAGTCTGATGTAAAATCTGCATTATATTATAAAAATTGTAAATATATCATCCTTTATATACTTTTTATAGAAAGTAGAGATTAATACAGCTTTCTGGACTTTTTTCCTGATTTTTAAAAGAAATGCTTGAAGTCTTTTATCATTAAGAATTAAATGTATTCTTTTGAATGGCTGAGTAATACTCCATTGTGTATATGTACCACAGCTTTCTTATCCATTCATCTGCTGATGGACATCAGTTCTAATGAGGTGGATGAAACTGAAGCCTATTATACAGAGTGAAGTAAGCCAGAAAGAAAAACACCGATACAGTATACTAATGCATATATATGGAATTTAGAAAGATGGTAACAATAACCCTGTGTACAAGACAGCAAAAGAGACACTGATGTATAGAACAGTCTTATGGACTCTGTGAGAGAGGGAGAAGGTGGGAAGATTTGGGAGAATGGCATTGAAACATGTAAAATATCATGTATGAAACGAGTTGCCAGTCCAGGTTCGATGCCCGATACTGGATGCTTGGGGCTGGTGCACTGGGACGACCCAGAGGGATGGAATGGGGAGGGAGGAGGGAGGAGGGTTCAGGATGGGGAACACATGTATACCTGTGGCGGATTCATTTTGATATTTGGCAAAACTAATACAATTATGTAAAGTTTAAAAATAAAATAAAATTTAAAAAAAAAGAATTAATTTTTTGTCATATTCCTAAGTTATTTTAGGTTTTAGAGCTCTCAAATATTTCCTTCCTTAAGTTGTGTTTTATTTCAATATCACCTTTGGAATATTAAATACATGGGTTTTAGTTTGGAAAAGGCACTCAGTGTTCTTAAGTTGAAACTTTCTATGTAGGATTCTACACACATAATAGATGACATGATAAGCATCAAGATGATATAATTTGCACTCTTTTTTCCTTTGATCATTGGCATTATTTTTCTTGTAAACTTGCATAAAGTTAAAGGGGTGTGCCTAGAATAAAACAAAATTATTTCTAGCCAGCACTGAATGTAGTGGCATTCAGCTGGGTGAAGGAGAAATAGCCATACCTTAACTTCAAGTTAGATACACAATTAAAATGAAAATCACTTCATACTATACATTTTCTGATTGTTGATATTCCTGTAATTATTACTGGAGTACAATATATTATACTTCATTCTGGCCTTTCTTTTAAAAATGTGAGAACTTTATAGAAATAATATTCAATGGCTTATTATTATAATGCCTATCAAAATATATGCTTAAATGGTATTTGTTGCATGAAATAGAGACCATTTATACATTTCAAATATTATTTAATTATAAATTTTAATAAATGTAATTTTTAGTCCCACTTAATGTTGAAGGTGACATACAGTAAAGTCTAGAAAATATTTTTTAAACCTTGGAAATTCACAATTATAATGTAGTTAACTTATTCTTTAATTATTCTTATTAAATAGTTTGGCCTTATGATCTGTACTTTGTATTCTACTGAAATTACCTCAACTATCTAGTTAGTTAAAGAGAATGTCTTAAGAACAATTTTTTAAAACATTTAGTAAAGACACTTCTTCAACTTGAATGGCTTTTGTAAATATGTTTATAATTCATATATATATATATAAAACTTTTCTATGATCTAATTTTAATTTGATAGTATTATCATTATTTTCATTTTAATCATTGTATCATCATACATTATCTTTAATCAATATTTATGTCCCAAGGGCGATGTCTATTTCTTTATTGCATGATTACTTTTAATTTTCAAAAAGAACTCTATAGATTAGACACTGCTGCTGCTGCTGCTGCTGCTAAGTTGCTTCAGTCGTGTCCAACTCTGTGTGACCCCATAGACGGCAGCCTACCAGGCTCCCCCATCCCTGGGATTCTCCAGGCAAGAACACTGGAGTGGGTTGCCATTTCCTTCTCCAATGTATGAAAGTGAAAAGTGAAAGTGAAGATGCTCAGTTGTGTCCGACTCTTAGCGACCCCATGGACTGCAGCCCACCAGGCTCCTCCAGCCATGGGATTTTCCAGGCAAGAGTACTGGAGTGGGGTGCCATCTCCTTCTCCGAGATTAGACACTGCTCTTATTCAAATTCTCAGATGCAGGAACTGAGGCCCAGAGAATAGATAATTTGTTCAACATCAGAGAGTTGGTAAGTGCAAAGAGTCCCAGAACTTTCTGACTCCATGAAGCAGACTTTTAGTTCCTGCATTGTTTGCCCCTGCCACATCCTCATTAAGAACATTTCCTTGGCCAAATTCCAGAAGTTTGTTTGCTTGTTTTGCTATCAACCACCCTCATTTGAGTGGTATGAGCCTTAATTTTATCTTCCCCACAAACCAGAAATTGGTTATCTGAAAAACTGTCAGCAATATGTTGTTTAAAAAAAAGGGCTGTGTAAGCTGAAACAATGTATAAGCTGAAATTGTGAGACTGAAGTCATGACTGTCAGAGCCGTTTAGTGGAGAAGAGCTAGGACTGGAAGAGACATGGAGAGGGGCTCGGAAGGGAGTCCAGTGAGCTCCTTTAGCGATGGAAGTACTTCCTGCCGGTCAGTGGTGACCTGCGTCTGTGAATCGACACCCAGGATGCACTTACTCCTCGTTCTGATTGCCATGGCATTCCCTCGTAGCCTTAAACACACAGTTTTACAAGCCTACTATGTTCTAGCACATATAATTTAATCTATTTGAATTTAATATTTCTTTAGTTATTTCATGGTTAAAAATTCAATATTTAAAATTTAATATTTCTTTAATATTTCATGGTTAAAAATTCATAGCAATGTTTTATCATGAGTTCCAATGGCAAAGAAGGGGGGGAGGGGAATTATAATACATTTAATAGACTTGTTTGTACAATATTTGTAGCAGAGCTGGATGAAGGACTTGGACACATTCTTCTGAAGTTGCACAATGTATTAGCACAAGGGTAACATATAATGTGTATTTAACACATTATGCATAATGCATAGTGGCATTTATTCCCCATATCCCAACATATCATATCATACCTTGCATCATTAGCTATTCCTAGATTTTATTTTTAAGTCTCCACTTCCTGACTCCTTGATGCATGCATGCCAAGTCATTTCAGTCGTGTCCAACTCTTTGTGACCCATTGGACCATAACCTGCCAGGCTCCTCTGTCCATGGGATTCTCCAGGCAAGAATACTGGGGTGGCCATGCCCTTCTCCAAGGGATCTTCCTGAACCAGGGATCGAACGCACATCTCTTATGTCTCTTGCATTGGCAAGCAGGTTCTTTACCACTAGTGCCACCTGGGAAGCCCTGGGAATTCTTTATATCAGCATCTAAATAATGTCATGTCTTTTCCCTCCTAAAATCAACAATAGTTACCAGAGGTTTTTTCCTTGCAATTACCCTTGACTTCTATCCTAGCTCCCTAAACCCACTTACAGCAAAACTTTTGAAAATGTTTTACTGACACTCATTTCATAATTATTTCTCCAACCTCTCATTTGTGTCTTTTCCCACTGTAACCTAGATTTCCTTCCAACACTGAACAGTTGGCCCTCTATATCCATGGGTTCCATATGTGCAAATTCAACCAACCATGGCTGAAATACATATGGAACACATTTACAGAGTTCTAAAATGCAAACTTTGAATTTGCCACATGGTGGCAAAATTTATATAGTATTGACATTATATTTACAGTTCACATAACATTCCCATCGTGTTAGGTGTTATAAATGCAGGCATATCTCATTTGATTGTGATTCACTTTATTTCGTTCCATAGATACTACGTTTTTCACAAATTGAAGATTTAAGCATCCCTGTCTCAAATAAATCAGTGTCATTTTCCCATCAGCACTTGTTCACCTCATGTTAAGTCACATTTTGGTAATTCTTACAATATTTCAAACTTTTCATCATTATTGTATTTGTTCTGGTGATCTGTGATCAGTGATCTTTGATATTACTATTGCAAAAAGATTATAACTCACTTAAGACTGATGATGACTAACATTTTTTAGCAATAAAATATTTTTAATTAAGGTTGCATCTCATTTTTTTAATTTTTGGACAAAATACTGTTGTGCACTTAATACACTGCAGTGTAGTGTAAACATAATTTTTTATTGGGGTATAGTTGCTTGATAATGCTGTGTTAGTTTCTGCTGTACAACGACGTGCATCAGCTATATGGATACATATATCTGTCCCTGTGTAGCCTTCCCTCTCATCCCGTGCCACTCCTCTAGGTCAATCACAGAGCCCCAGATGAACCAGCTGAGCTGGTTCACAGGGAACCCAGCTCTGTACTCTGTGGCGTAAACATAACTTTTATATGCACTGAAAAACCCCAAAATTTCAGTGACTCTTTTTACTGTGATATTTGCTTGATTATAGTTGCCTGTAAGTGAACCTGCAGTGTCTCTACAGTATGCCTGCAATCTAGAGATGATTTAAAGTGTGCAGGAGGATGTGTGTAGATTATATGCAAATACTATGTCATTTTATATAAGGACTTGAGCATCCTTAAATTTTGGTATCTGTGGGGAGTCCTGGAACCAATCCACCATGTATCCTGAGGGACAAGGTAATGACTTTTGTCATCATCCAGAGTGTCCTCAGAAATACTGCAGCAATCCTATTTCTTGACCTCTCTTCTGCACACATCCTTATTCAATAGTATTTTCTTATTAAAAAAAAATTCTTTATTTTTTTGGCTGTGCAAGGTCTTAGTTGTGGCACACAGGATCTTTTTAGTAGCTGCAGCATGTGGGGTCTAGATCCCTGACAAGGGATCAAACCCAGGCCCCCTGTACTGGGAGCAAGGGGTCTCAGCCCCTGGACCACCAGCAAAGTCCTTCTTTTCTGATTAAATCTCTTCTGGTCTTTCTTCTTATATCACACTCTCCTGGTTTTCATGAATTCTCTTATTCTGCTCCTTACACTAATTTCTGTTTCCTCATGTAGGTTATTATAACTCTTTTCACTCTTCATGACTACAGTAATAATCTCCTTTAATAGGCCCTTTTAAGTATGGCAAGAACATCCATTCTAAGTGTAAATATAAGTATGTATTTATTTTATATAAAACATTTTGTTGAAAATTCTGAATCAAATAGTATTAGGAATACTTTCTTTCTTGCATAATTATATTAAATAATTTTAATCAACTTTTAAATAACTCTAAGAGCTGAATTCAGAAAAATAATTTAAGTCTTTCAAAAACCAAACTGGTATTACATGCCCATTGCCAAATAATTGATTCATGATGTAGTAAACATATAGAGTTTGATTTCTGTATATATCATGTTGAACATAATCATTTAACATTAAACATGCTACATATGTTAAACATAGTATCTGATTAGTAGCTGTAGGTATCTGATGAATATACATTTCAAACCTTAAAATTTATTATTCTATTTTGGTAGACATAATATTTTATAAGCAAGGAGGCAGTGGAAAAACATTTAAAAAACTATGTGATAGAACAAAGTTAAAAATAAAATTAGCTTCTATGGATCTTTCTAGGTATAAATACTATAATGCCTTCAGTTTCCAGGTGAATTATCACCATGGTAGAGAATCACAATCCAAGAAGTTAATAGAAAGTTTCCATGTCTCTTGGGCTTCCCCGATCGCACTAGTGGGAAAGAACACTCCTGCCAGTACAAGAGATGTAAGAGGCTTGGGTTTGATCCCTGGGTTGGGAAGATCCCCTGGAGAAGGAAATGGCAACCCACTCCAATGTTCTTGCTTGGAGAATACTGTGGTCAGAGGAGCTTGGTGGGATACAGTCCATAGGGTCGTAAAGAGGTGTACATGACCAAAACAACTTAGCATACATGCATGCGTTCTGTGTCTCTTAAATTAAACCAGTGATGATCCCCAGTTTTGCTTCGTGTTTTTTAAGAAGTATTTCTTTTCTAATCAGAAATAAAATTATGACAAAGCTAGATATTTAGAAGAAAATATGTTAAAAAATTAAAATAATTATTTATTTTAGTAATATTTTGAAAGTCTGATAAAAATGAGAATATTTGTGGTAGGCTGTACATAACAAAGCATATAGCTCTAAATAAGGTCCTAGAGGAGCCTTGTCTATGAAGGGACCAGACAATCCATGTCTTCCTGAGTCCCTGGTAATAAGTATACCAACCTCAGACCCCACAGTCATCTAGGGACACTCTCAAAACTGGTTCAAATACTGCATGACTGTTTCCAAATTAATTCCATCAGATGGGAAGTCTTTACCTGCCATATTTTTGTCTTGTGCTCAGTCATGTCCACCTCTTTGTGACACCACGGGCTGTAGCCCACCAGACTTCTCTGTCCATGAGATTCTCCAGGCAAGATTCTTGGAGTGGGTTGCCATTTCCTTCTCCAGCGGATCTTCCCAACCCAGAACCCATGCCTCCTGCATCTTCTGTATGGCAGATAATTCTTTACTGCTGAGCCACTGGGGAAGCCCTTACCTGTTATAACCAGTCTAGAAAGACTGGAAGCAGTATTTACATCTTCAAATGCACAGATAGCAACTCGAGTCTACCTGGATCATGGAATTAAGTTAAACATGACATCACCAAGGGGAACTTATAAAACTCCAGTAACTCAAAGAAATGGACATCTATAATTTGCCTGAAAAAGAATTCAAAAAAATCTCTTGAAGAAGCTCAATGAAAGGCAAGAGAACACAGGTAGACAACTAAACAAAATCAGGAAAGCAATGCATGAACAATGTATGAACTTTAACAAAGAAGTAGAAACCATAAAAAAGAGCCATGCAGAAATACTGCAGCGGAAGAATACAATGACAAAACTAAAAAATTCAATAGAGAATTTCAACAAAAATCCTTGATCATGCAGAAGAACCAGTGAACTCAAGGACAGATAATTTGAAATTAACCAGTGAGAAGAACAAAAAGAAAAAATATGAATAAAGGCTCTGAAAATATTGGACACGTAAATGAACATATGCATAAAGGGAGTTCCAGAATGAGAAGAGAGACAGAAAGGGGTAGAAAGCTCATTAAAAGAAATAATTGCTGGAAACTTCCCAAGTTTTGGGACAAGAGATGGACATCCTGTTTACAGGAAGCTCAAAGGACCCCAAACAAGGTCAATCTTCCCAAAAGAGATTACCATGAAATATGTTTATAATCAAAATGTTAAAAATGAAAGACAAGGAGAGAATTTTTAAAGCATGGAGAGAAAAACAGCTCCTCACATACAAGGAAATATCTATGAGCCAAATTGCAGATTTCTTTGCAGAAACCTTGAAAGAAAGGAGACAATGGGATGATGTATTCAAAATATGGAAAGGAAAAAAAAAGCCTTTCAACCAGGGCTACTAGACCTGGCAAAACTGTCCTTCACAGATGAAAGAGAGATAAAGACATTCATAGACAAAAAAAAAAAAAAAAAAAGAGAGAGAGAGAGGAAAAAAAAAGGCTTTCATCACTGCTAGACCTGCTTTACAAGAAATGCTAAAGGGAATTCTTCAAATTGAAATGAAAGGACACTGAGTAAAACATGGAAATACATAAAAGGATAAAATTCAGTGGTAAAGGTAAATACATAGTCAAATTCACAATACACTAATACTGTAGCGGTGGTGTATAAATCACTTTTATACACAGTATGACTGTTATAATATTTAAAAACCATGCTAGAATAATTTGTTAATGAATACATATGTTTAAAAGATGTAAAGACATCAATAGCATAAAATGTAGGTAAAAGAGAAAAGCATCAAGTTTTTCTATGTGAGTGAAGGCAAGTTGTTATCAGCTTAAAATAGACTATTTTATCTATAGGATGTTTACTGTAAGTCTCACTCTAACCACAAAGAGAAACTCTATACTAGGTACACAAACGGTAAAGAGAAAGTAATTGAACACAACTACTACAAAAAATAAATGACAAAGGAAGGCCATAAGAGGAAGGAAGAAATAAAAGAAACCCTTCCCAAAGAAATCACTCAGAAACAACAAAATGATAATAGTAAATCTTTACATATCAATAATGACTTAATCATTAATGGACTGCTATTTGCAATAAGAAATGCAGAGTAAATGAATGGATTATGAAAAACAACAAGGTCCAATAATATGCGTCCCACAAGAACCTCACTTTAGCTTTAAGGACACACATAGGCTGAGAGTAGCAGAGATGGAAAAAGATACTCCTTTAATGAAATCAAAAGAGAACAGGAGGTGCTATACTCACATCAGATAAAGTAAACTTTCAATCAAAATCAGTCACCAGGGACAATTCAGTCCAGAATAGAGAGATATTGAATATAGAATATTGGTCAATTCACCAATTTACAATTCACCAAGGGTAAATATATTTATATTTATGTATGTAGCCAACATTGGACAATTTTAATATTTCAAGCTAGTAGAAATGAAGGGCGAAACAGACAGAAATACAACAGTAGGGAACTTCAAAAACTCACTCTCAACACCAGATAGATCATCCAGACATAAAATCAATCAGGAAACAGCAGACTTAAATAACCGTACGGAGCAAACCGACATAAAAGACATATGCAGATACTCGGCTCAATAGTGCCAGCATATACATTCTTAAGGGCACATGAAATATTCCTCAGGATCATATTTTGGACTACAGCAAAAGACTTAACACATTTAAGAAGATTGAAATCATATCAGGTATCTTTTCTGACCACACGGTAGGAACCTAGAAATGAGTAACAGGAGGAAAGTGGAAAAATTCACTAATTGTTTCATGAAGGAAGTTCAATTATAGATAAAATTGATCTGTATTGATGGAAATCTGAGAGTGTTGCTTCCGGATTGGTGATACTGACTGGACAGAGACACTTGGCGAATACTGAGCAACAGAAATGACTTGTGACTTCACTTGCATTCAGGTCACATGGGTAAATATTTATGTTGTTAAACTGAGGCATATTAGAGACGTTAAGGGTTTATTTGAGCAAATATCAGTGGAACTGGGCAGTGTCTCATCTAGCGGAGAGAAGGGAGTTCCAAGGACCTGTACAAAATGAAGACCTTTACAGGCAGAAAGGAGTAAGAATGAGGGGTTTATATCAGTGGTTTGTTATTGCAGAGTTACATTCCTTTAGGCCATGACAAGGGTTCCCAGTTTGCGCAGCAGTAATGCATCCGCCTGCTAATGAAGGAGACACGAGAGATACAGATTCCATCCCTGGGTTGGGAAGATGCCCAGGAGGAGGAAACGGCAACCCACTCCAATATTCTTGCCTAACAAATCCCATGGACGGTGGAGCCTGGCGGTCTGTAGTCCACAGGGTCGCTAAGAGTCGGCCGCGACTGAGCGCGCCCGCACAAGCGTCTGTCAGGCGGACAACCTACCAGGTGCTTGTCAGGTGCTTCCTGACTGACTGGTTCAACATGCCACGGCTAGGAGAGCCGAACTATGATTAGCTCTCAGTTTAGTATGCCGGACTTAGTGTGAGTGACTCCATTTTGAACTGCTGTCTTATTTTTCACAATGTCAAAACTCATAGCCTAACACAAGTCTTAAATGATACATTAGATGAGATGGATCTCATTGATATCTTCAGGACATTCCATCCAAATGCAGAAGAGTACACCTTCTCAAGTGCACATGGAACATTCTCCAGGACAGACCACATCTTAGGTCACAAATCAAACCTCAGTAAATTTAAGAAAATTATATCAAGCATCTTTTCTGATCACAAATATCACAAATATCAAATGTCTTTTCTGATCACGAATATCAATTACAAGAAAAAAACTGTGAAAAGCACAAACACATGGAGACTAAACAAAAAAGAGAAGAATCAAATCAACAAACTTAGAAATTAAAAAGGAGAGGTTTCAACAGACAATGCAGAAATACAGAGAATAATAAGAGACTATTATGAACAACTATATGATAATAAAATGAATAACCTGGAAGAAATGGACAGATTCTTAGAAATGCTCAATCTTCCAAGACTGACCCAGGAAGAAACCAAAATTATGAGCAACCCAATTACAAGCACTGAAATTGAAGCTGTTATCAATTTTATAAAAATGCAGCCTCTATGTATTTTTCATTTTCAATTTAGACCATGTATTTCCTTTCTCCATAGTGCTTTGAGTCTGAATTTTTCCAAGCTCACTCTTATCAGTCAGTACCTTCATGCCATGCGTCCCTATGTAAATGCACACAGGGAAATGATGGAAATGAAACAAAACTTTCCATTATTAGAAACTGCAATATTTCAGTTCTCAACCACAAAAACTACTTCGCAATCTTCCTTTCCCCTGCAAACCAAGCAGCCACTAATGTATTGAACCAAGTGCATTGCCTAATGAATGTTAGCTCTTCTTCCCACTGACAAAAACTAATACAATCTTTACAGCTATAAATGGTAGCCAATAATGATAGGTAGCCAATTACTGCTGAATGCATGTTGGAGGTGATCATAAGGGACCCTGCCTGCCTGGAATACACATTGGTGCCTCTTCATTAAGCTTCTGAAGTTACATGTCAGCTCACAGGTATCTTTGTTTCAATTTAAAAAACAAAACAAAACAAAACAGTGGAAGTTAAGTTGTTCTGTACAGCATACTCTATACCAGATCCAGGTGAAAGAGACCAATCTGGAGAAACAGATTAGCTGAGGGAGAAAAATAAAGATGTGCTCAGCCTAGCTTCCGATCCCCCACCTCGGATTGCCCCAAGGGGTCTTTCAGCAGACATGGATTCAGCCCCTGACACTCAGCCTAGCTTCTGATCCCCCGCCTCAGATTGCCCCAAGCGGTCTTTAAGCAGACGTGTTCAGCTGCTGGAGACTACA
Organism: Bubalus bubalis; assembly: GCF_019923935.1. Classification (NCBI taxonomy): domain Eukaryota; kingdom Metazoa; phylum Chordata; class Mammalia; order Artiodactyla; family Bovidae; genus Bubalus; species Bubalus bubalis. The sequence goes on from NC_059157.1 coordinate 40,237,649, forward strand.
GAGTGCATTTTGAGTTCAGTGAAGTGAGAGACACAGAAGGAAGCCCCAGGTATTGAACTGGATACAGTGCAAACGTTGGAATAGCAAAGGGAGCACGATCATTACATCTGGGGGAGTCTGTGAAAGCTTCATGAAAGAAGCAGCATGACCTGGAGAAAAGTCTGTTCCTCATGTTGCTGGGCACGTGTGCTCTGTCCCCGACCTTTGCGTCTCAATCTCACAGAACCACGACAGCCCATGTTTGGGAATGTCAGTTTGTTCACGTGGCTGCGGCATGTGGCAGAGTATGCTTGAGGGTTGTCATAGAAGATGCGGACTGAGAAGCAACTGTGACCTTGAATGGATCCTGAAAGATTAACATTTTTTTAAGTTTCTTCTGGTTCCATGATTATCATCTAAGAGCCTAATCATACTTCCCCACATTGAACATAGATCTCATACATAGAAGTATCAGTGCTGCTGCTGTTTAATCATAGGTTGACTTTTGTCAAAACAATGAAAGATCATCTCTCCTTTCTTAAGAAAAACATACTCCCCTCCCCCTCCAGCATAGCCCAACCTGGATGCTCTCAATCCTGCTCTGGATGTCAACACTCCATATCCAACCTGTTTTATGATATCTGCCATGTTCCAGAATTTTCATGTTTTTTTAACCCTCAAAATTTACCAATCTTCTTTCTTTTCCTAATAAGACAGTGTTCTGGAAACGAATCTTAAAATGAATTTAATTATGTGACATGAAAATCTTTAATGACATATTTTGTAATGTTCTAATATTGGTATCTTTTCCCCTGCTGGGATCCCAGAACACCTCTATTAACCAGTTTCGATTAGGAAATGAGAGACGTTGTAGCCCTCCCTGGGTTGGACGATAAAGAATCCATTTTGCTTCTCACCTCATGTTATCATTCAATACTCATCACTCAGACAGCTGTGTTGCCCCAGCCAGTGACCAAGGAAGGTCACTACGAATCCCGTTATAATTTGGAATTATTTTTAGAGGGCCTGTCTATTTTTGGTCTAGTGGTGGATTTCAATAAAATTAATCTTCTCTTTGAAACTTGGAATGTGTTATGTGCCATTTATTATTACAGTCAGGCACTGCAGACAGGGTGAATATGCTGATTAACGACCCTGGTGGAACCCATGTCCTGGGCTTTGCTCCTTACTGCATGTAGCAGAGACGCATCATTCATCAGCAATGACCGCATGGCCCGCCGTGTTTCTTAATTACATTTCAGCTTTTGCAAGCTTAGATTGTAAGTCAAGAGAAATTCGAAATTAGAAAGTTTCAGAGCATATAAAAAACCATTTTGATTTGTATACAGAATCCATCTGGCCGTCTTCTGAAGCAATAAAACACACCTTAAAACTCAAGAGACCCAAACTCTCTCTCTCTCAATTTTTCTGTTCCCTGAAAATATTAGTAGTCACAATGTAAAATGTTTCACTTATCATTAAGTCACTAATTTTTCTATGCTTGCTTACTGGAGTCAATTAATTTGAATAATAAGCTCAACAAAAAAAAAGTATTAAACTTAAGCCATTGTACTGTATGTAAGTCACTGTTATTAACTGCTGAACTAATTTTCCTTGCAAAACTATTGAGTATGTGTGTTGCTTCAAATGTTAATTTAGGTTAACTGTTTAAGGAAGTACTGCCTTTGGGGCTCCATCTGCAGTTGGATAGATATAGTTCAGTTATTTTAATTAAAAATATTCAATTAACTCAAACTCAGTTGCCTATGAGTCCGGACAACATTAAACTTCTTATTAATAATTGCTAAGTAAATAAATATTAAATGAAGAATGATTGATTTTTTACCCACTTGAAGCCTGAAGTCAATACAATTACTCTACATTTTTTCAAGTAATTAGTAAAGAAACTACCAAATTTATTAAGAGACTCATTTCAGAATTAAAAGACAAATTTGGAAATGCCAGAAGGGGAAAATTTGAAATTTTTGTTTTCAAATATTTTTAAACAAGAATAGAATGTTTTCTTAAAATACACCTGTATTCCATTTCTAAAAAATTCAAGCCTGAGAATTTGTATGCATATCAAAGAAATCAGTATTAATGAAGGTAAAGAATATTAATTGATAAGAGAAAATTCTATTTTGTGTGCATTTTGATAACATAATGAAAATATTTGATCATAGAAAAATTAAATGACACAGAACAGAAAATATGAGAAAGGTTATGGTTAAGGTGAAGTCATAGTAAGAATACTTTTGAGAACTTTCAGACACTATCAATTTTTGCAGCATTTCTGTGTCTTCATTCATTTTTACCTTCCAAGTTATAGAACATTTTCTCATGACTGAGGAATTTATAATTCCCTATGAACTTCTCTTGAGTCTTTGTTTTGGTTGGAGAATTTTCATACTGCTGAGATCTAAGATCACCTAACACCTGTGATCAGAATGCTTTATAATTGATCCATGACTTCCTTCTCCTTTGAAACATTATAAGTATTTGGAAAGTGTGTTCTCTATCTTTAAAATAAGTTTAAATTAAAATAAATGTACTTGTATATATTTTATTTTTATTGATATTAGGTCCTGGTATAAGCAGTTGTGATTTTTTTAAGAAGATAGAAATTGGAAGGCTTCAGGAAGCTATCATTGTTTAATAATTTTTTAAGCTGAATGAGTTGTAATGGCAGAGACATCTCTGATATATGAAAAAGAGCATAGAACGATGATTGATTGGCTTCCTCTGTTTGTTTATTTACACATTTACTTAACACTAGGTTATAGCAGTGTGTGTGTGTTATGTCACTTCAGTTGTGCTTGACTCTTTGCAACCCCATGGACTGGCCTGCCAGGCTCCTCTGTCCATGGAATTCTCCAGGCAAGAATACTGGAGAGGGTTGCCATGCCCTTCTCTGATCTTCCCAACCCAGGGGTCAAACCTGTGTCTCTTTTCTCTCTCGCACTGTCAGGCACGTTCTGTACCTCCAGCACCATAGCAGTACTTAACCTCATTTGCGACAACTGAAATTTCCTCTGGGCACTGGACATTTTCAAGCGTCTTCTGACGTGTGTGTGTGTGTGTGTGTGTGTGTGTGTGTGTGTGTGTGTTTGTATGAGAGAGAAAAGAGCCCCCGCCATCCTGACAAACATCCTGTCATTGACCAAACACTTCTCACGCTTTTGAGCTCGTTTTCAACTAGACCTGGTTTCTGTGTTCACTTGTGCACTTCCTCCATTCTGCTTGGCCTTGAATTCTGACCGATTCCTCATCCCCCATGATCCCCAGATCATATATGATCACCCTGATCTGCCCTCACTAGGCATCCTGTTAGGTCAGGTTAGTCCGAATCTCTGCCTTACTCCTGATATTCCACTTAGTAGCTTAACATCTCCTGAGATCCACACTTTTCCTGGGCTATAACTCCACTTGTTCATGTGTGCTCATAGTGGAGCCTGGTCTCTCTCCCTGCTGCAGAATTCCATCCCAGTGGTCACTGTACTTATCAAGGTAGTCTTGGCTTGAATAAAATCCTCCTTACAGTCTTTTAACAAGTGTCACTCAATAATCATTTCCTTCCCATTCTGCTTCTTTGATGAGGAAATCAGCTCTAGTGAGGATATTTGTAAGCACAAGCCCATTGGGTTTTCTTTAGTTGTTCATAGTTACAGTTCAATTTCTTCCACAAAGCTCCTTTTTCAAAACTGATTATCTTACCAGTACTTTATTTATTATTATTTACTTACTTATTATTATTAAATCTTTTGTTTTGTTATTTATTTATTGTTTTATTTATTATTATTTATTAATATTAGATCTTTTGTTGTTGTTGTTTAGTCGCTCAGTCATGTCTGACTCTTTGGGACACCAAAGACTGCAATATGCCAGGCTTCCCTGTCCTTCACCATCTCCCTGAACTTGCTTAGACTCATGTCCATCAAGTCGGTGACATGATCCAACCATCTCATCCTCTGTCGTCCCCTTCATCTCCCACTTTCAATCTTTCCCAGAATCAGGGTCTTTTCAAAGACCTGAGTCAGCTCTTCACATCAGGTGGCCAAAGTATTGGAGTTTCAGCTTCAACATCAGTCCTTCCAATGAATATTCAGGGCTGATTTCCTTTAGGATGGACTGGTTGAATCTCCTTACTGTCCAAGGCACTCTCAAGAGTCTTCTTCAACACCACAGTTCAAAAGCATCAATTCTTCTGCACTCAGCTTTCTTTATATTCCAACTCACATCCATACATGACTACTGGAAAAACCATAGCTTTGACTATATGGACCTTTGTCAGCAAAAAACGTCTCTGCTTTTCAATATGCTGTCTAGATTGGTCATAGCTTTTCTTTCAAGGAGCAAGCCTCTTTTAATTTCATGACTGCAGTCACCATCTGGAGTGATTTTGGAGCCCAAGAAAATAAAGTCCATCTCTGTTTCCATTGTTTCCCAATCTATTTGCCATGAAGTGATGGGACCAGATGCTATGATGTTCATTTTCTGAATGTTGAGTTTTAAGCCAGATTTTTCACTCTCCTCTTTCACTTTCATCAAGAGGCTCTTTAGTTCCTCTTCACTTTCTGCCATAAGGGTAGTGTCATCTGCATATCTGAAGTTATTGATATTTCTCCTTGATTCCAGCTTGTGCTTCATCCAGCCCAGCATTTCTCATGATATACTTTGCATAGAAGTTAAATAAGCAGCTGACAGTATATAGCCTTGACACACTCCTTTCCCAATGGAACCAGTCCATTGTTCCATCTCCATTTCTAACTGCTGTTTCTTGATCTACATACAGGTTTCACAGGAGGCAGGTCAAGGGGTCTGGTATTCCCATCTCTTGAAGAATTTTCCACAGTTTGTTGTGACCACACAGTCAAAGACTTTAGCATAGTCAATGAAGCAGAAGTAGATTAAATCTTTAGGTACCTAAAAGTAAAGACATTTATTTTAGTGACATTGTTAGTTGCTCAATCATGTCCAACTCTCTGTGACACCATTGATTACACAGCCTGCCAGGCTCCTCTGTCCATGGGACTTTCCCTGCAAGAATACTGGAGTGGGTAGCCATTCCCTTCTCCAGGGGTTCTTCCCAACCTAAGGATCAAACCTGGGTCCCCCACATTGTAAGCAGATTCTTCACCATCTGAGCCACTAAGGATGCCCATTTTAAACTAAAAGTGTATTAAATGTAAGAAGTAAAATTTTAGGTACTTTGATCTAATGGGAAGAACACTAGGGGAGGCATTTTTCTCTGTTCTTCTTTTATTCCAGATGTAATGTTTCCTTTTAAAAATAATTATACTTTCCATGTTCTTTTAGGTTGACTACAGATCTTCACCACATGAAACGCTTATACAGAATGATTTGTCTTTACAATAACTTTGAAATTTCTCCCTTAACATGTTCTCTGCTTTTGCTAGATCAAGTTAAGCAGGGCTTGTATAACGATCTTTGAATACAATAATTTAACTGTAACTCACCAGTTGATATTAGAATCTCAGAATTTTTAAAGTCAGTATGCTATAATCATGTAGAGCATCAGACATAATTTTAAAAATACTGCTTGAGAGGATTTTCATTTAACTTCAAAGCTTTATCAGACTTTTGTCACCAGTATCACTTTATGCCCACTTTTGTTGGGTGAAGTGCAAGTTATCATAAGAAGGTATTTTCTTTTGTAAGACAGATGAGTAGAAACCAAGGAACGAGATTTTAAAACATAGATTTAAGACTTATCTGTATATGAGCCCAAATGCCCCAATTTGTCTACATTTTAATAAATGTTGTCTTAGAAAAAACGGGTCTTTCTGCTTTCCAAGCATGCTTCTTTGGAATCCTATTTTATACAGAGTTACGGGACTAGCCATATTTACTGAAGGTTTATACCTAAATGTAATTTTATGGAATTGTATAGTAACCCACATCAGGTTGTTTTGAATATTTTTATGCTGTCATGCTTGAATGTTTTAGATTTAGCTTTGAAATGTTTTGAATTCTCCTATGTAATGTTTATATGCTCAAATGTTGAGATTATGTCATTTTGTTAAAAAAAAAAACTCTATCAGAAAGCCTCTGCTTCATACACGTGGGAGAAATAGGCCAGAAATTAATCTCTCACCATAAACATCTAGAAATCTGCAGAGAGGCACAGAAGGCTCTGGGAGACAGGAAGTATGCAAGGTGTATGTGGCCTTCATACATACTTTTTGTCTGCAGACAAGTGCTGTGATGTCCTTCAGGGAACAGGATTCCAAGTAGACAACAGAAATTTCACTCGGCTTCAGGAAAGGAGCTTAGACTTCAGCAAGTCAGCAGTGGCTAAATTGAAGCCTGGAGGACCTTTGTCTTTCAGGAAACACGGAGTCAGAAATCTTTACAGGTGACAGCGCTAAGTGTTTGGCCAACTTAGAATCTTACACTGAAATTCAGAGTGGGTAGGCAGAAGAATTTTGGGGAAAAGAAAAATTACAAAGGAACTGTGAGATGAAAAATTTCCCAAGCTCACAGGGAAGCTTACAGCATTCAGTTCAGTTCAGTCACTCAGTCGTATCTGATGCTTCGCGACCCCATGATTCACAGCACGCCAGGCCTCCCTGTCCATCACCAACTCCCGGAGTTCACTCAGACTCACATCCATCGAGTCAGTGATGCCATCCAGCCATCTCATCCTCTGTCGCCCCCTTCTCCTCCTGCCCCCAATCCCTCCCAGCATCAGAGTCTTTTCCAATGAGTCAACTCTTCGCATGAGGTGACCAAAGTAATGGAGTTTCAGCTTTAGCATCATTCCCTCCAAAGAAATCCCAGGGCTGATCTCCTTCAGAATGCACTGGTTGGATCTCCTTGCAGTCCAAGGGACTCTCAAGAGTCTTCTCCAACACCACAGTTCAAAAGCATCAATTCTTTGGCGCTCAGCCTTCTTCACAGTCCAACTCTCACATCCATACATGACCACAGGAAAAACCATAGCCTTGACTAGACGAACCTTTGTTGGCAAAGTAATGTCTCTGCTTTTGAATATGCTGTCTAGGTTGGTCATAACTTTCCTTCCAAGGAGTAAGCGTCTTTTAATTTCATGGCTGCAGTCACCATCTGCAGTGATTTTGGAGCCCCCCAAAATAAATTCTGACACTGTTTCCACTGTTTCCCCATCTATTTCCCGTGAAGTGATGGGACCGGATACCATGATCTTCGTTTTCTGAATGTTGAGCTTTAAGCCAACTTTTACAGCATTATTCATATGCTAATAAGGACCTTTAAAATTTTTTCTAATTGAAAGATAATTGTTTTACAGTGTTGTGTTAGTTTCTGCCTCACAACATGAATCAGCCAGAAGTATACACCTATCCCTGCCCTTCTTGGCTTCCTCTCACCTGCCCTCCATCCATCCCTCTAGGTCACTACAGGGCACTGAGCTGAGCTCCTTGGGCTATATAGCAGCTTCCCACCAGCTACCCGTTTTACATGTGGTAGTGTGTTTATATCAATGTTACTCTCTCAATTTGTCCTCCACCCCCTAGTCCTCCCCGGGCTTCCCTGGTGGCTCAGAGGGTAAAGAATTTGCCCACAATTCTGGAGACCTGGGTTTGATCCCTGAGTTGGGAAGATCCCCTGGAGAAGGGAACTGCTACCCATTCCAGTATTCTTGCCTGGAGAATCCCATGGACAGAGGAGCCTGGCAGGATACAGTCCATGGGGTCGCAAAAAGTTGGACCCAAGGAGTTGGACAGGATTGGGCAACTTTCACTTTCACCCTTCCCCCACTGTGTCCATGAGTCCATTCCCTATGTCTGTATCTATTACTGCCCTGAAAATGAGTTCTTCAGTACCATCTTTCTAGATTCCATATATGTGTGTGTGTGTGTGTGTGTGAATCTACTATGTTTATTTTTCTCTTTCTGATCAGTAGAGAGACCATTTTGATACAAGAGACATTCAGTAGAGCCCTTGGTAAGAAGATACCATAAAAGAAGGGCCAAAATAGGCCACTCTTGCCCTACTAAAAGAGCATAAAAACAAGATTTGATAGGATCAAACTAATCTGCAAATAGCTCAGATGCCTCACAAAACAAAGCACAATACTCTTGAGAAATACAACAAAACTCCCCTTGGAAAAACAAAATCTGTCCAGTATCTAATAAAAATTAATGAAAGGTAAAGCAAGTAATATATGTAAACTGGAGAAATATTAGTCATTAAAAATAAAACCTGAAAAAAAGAGAAGATGGACCTAGTAGAAGAATAGAAGAAAAATATATACATATAATTATGTTGCATTTGTTCAAGGAAATACAGGAAAATATGAACATAAAAAAGACTTAGATCAGAGGTATAAAAAAGAAACAGATGGCATTTTAAGAGTTGAAAACTACATAAATGAAATAAATATATCAGTGGTTGATATTAAGAACAGATTTGACACCAAAGAATAAAATTCTGTGATCTAGAAGACATTAAAATAGAAAGTTCTTAAAATGAAGCACATCGAGAAAAGAGCCCAGGAAAAAAAAAAAAGAAAAAGGAAGGAAAAGAAAAAAGACAACATTTCAGGGAACTGTGGGAAATAGCAAGCATTGTAACATGTGTAAGTGGAGTCAGAGTAGGGAAGCAGAAAGAAGGAAGGGAAGAGATCATTGCCAAATTTTCAAAGTTGATTAAGTAAGCCCACAGATTCAAGATTCTCAATGAAATCCAAGTAGGAAAAAGACACATACATTGAAATACACGCAAGCTCTTATTCTGGAATTCTATGCATAGGTAAAACAGCCTTCAAATAATTAGGTGACATAAACATGTTAGACCTATAAAACTTGGGATAATTTGTCATTAGTGAACTTGCACTGTATTAAATATGTTGAAATTTCTTCAGGCAAAATAAAAATTATACCTTATGGAAACTTGAAGCTAAGCCAAAGAATGAAAAGTGTGGGGTATAGTAAATATGTGATGTTTCTCAAATTTAAAATTTTTATTTAAGTAAGTTGCTAAAGTAATAATAATATTATAATAATAATAATTACTATATGGTTCCTAGCATAGACAGAGGCAAAATTATGCCAGCTGTTAACACAAAAACTGAGAATGGAAAATGTATACTGTATGTATACTGTTGTGAGCATATTATGTTGTACATAAAGCATATCTTTAAAGGTAGCTATGCTAGGTTAATGACAAATATTATAAATTCTAGATATTTTCTAGTTTTGTAGTCTGTTCCTTAATGATATAGAGGGAATTCATCAGAAAGCATAGCACCTCTAAACAAATACCCCTAAAGGAAGAAAAACAATTATTGTGAGTGAAAGAAACTAGGCAAAAGAAGTGTACATACTGGAAGAATCCACTGATACAGAAGTCTAAAAAACCCAAACTAGTGACAGAAATAGATCTATGATTTCCTGCAGATGGGCACAAAAGTGTGGATGAATTGATTGCAAGGGGCACAACGAAATCTGGGAGATGAGGAAATGTTGTTTTAACTGAGATGATGGCTTTCCAAATATATTCAAGTGTCAAAGTTCATAATATTTTGCATTTGAAGTGTATTAGATTTTTGTTGTTGTTGTTGTTCAGTCTCTAAGCCACGTCTGACCCTTTGCGACCCCATAGACTGTAGCATGCCAGGCTCCTCTGTCTTTCACTGTCTCCTGGAGTTTGCTCAAATTCATGTCCGCTGGTGCTATCTAACCATCTAATCCTCTGCCACCCTTTTCTCCTTTTATATTGTTTATTTAATGTTAATTACAGCTATCATGAAATACCATTGCACACTTATTAGAATGGCCCCAAATTTAACATACTGACAGAACCAAGCATTGTGAAGATGGGAGCAAGTAGCAAATTTTATAGACAGTTGGTGAATTTCTATAATTGTGTAAGCACTTTGTTCAGAAGTTTCTTATAAAAATACATAGTCTTAGTCTAGGATTCCACAGTTAACTTCGAGGGATTGTGGTAGCTGTGAGAATTGCTTTGAGATCTACAGTGAAGAATGTAATTGGTCCATGGCCCCAGCCGCTGTGCTTAGAAACCAAGCTCCGGGCGTGTGTGGGCACCACAATGCGGTGTCTGTTCTTTGCCAGTGCACGAGTGTGATAGAGCTGTTAAGGCAAGCTGATTCCTGGGGCTCTGGGGACTCTCCCAAGAGATGGACCATCTCTCATGGGTGATTTGGCTCAAAGATTTTCTGACAGCTTTGTCAAAATCATGTTAGAGCTGCATGACAGACAACACTTTCAGTTCTTTCAGCTTGGCACCCTCCTTCTTCTCTGAAAAAACGATACTCTCACAAATACAATGTTTCCTGTTGTAGCTATCAGTTAAAGTAACTCCTCTTTAGTTTAGGCTGAGTCAGCCCATCCTTGGGATTTACAAAACAATGTGAAAAGGGCCCTTTATCTGGGGTTGAGAAGCTGGAGCTCTGTGGAGCTGCATACATGGATCAAGTTTTAAAGTTAAAGCTATTCTGAAAGGGATAAATGGGGTCTCAGAGGATAACATCTAAATGTGGAGAAACAGGAGATGATTGTGTAAAATCTAGACTTCTGAGGAATGCACTGTGAATGGTGCTAACTCTGGGTCAAGTCCAATGGTAAGTGCGTATTTCATCTTTACAACAGTTTTGTGGAGATTAATGATCTGTCTCCTTTTAAAGAAGGTGAAAATGCAGCTTAGAAGGGTCAAGCGAATCACCCATGGCTGCAGACTTAAGGAGGGCAGAAGTCTCTGTGTTTAATCACCACAAGCTGATGCCTACCAAACCAACTTACAGAGAAGAATGAGGTATGAGGACGCTTGCAGAAAGGAGTCAAGAACAGGTGTGGCTAGCCACCACAGGCGTCTTAAAAAATGGACTACCTGTATCTCTTCTTCACATTTACATTTGTCCTAAAAATGCTATTGTTCTTGAGTAATTAATTTTATTTTGTCAATGCCTGACATCTAAAACGTAGCTGAAGAAAATGTATTTTCCAAATTAATATAATGAGTATCTACCTTTATAAACACTTCAGACATTGCATTCTTTGCCTTTTCTAAAACTCTTCTAATTATTAATCCTTGCTAAGGAGGAATTTCTACAGATAGATAAAGTTGAAAATTAATGTTTATGGTGATAAGACCAAAATTCATTGTGAAGTTATTTCTACATCATCGAGGAAACCTATATTGCTAAAATCATTAGTATTACATCTTTTTAATGAATTTTTTATTGGAGTATAATTGCTTTACAATGTTATGTTAGCTTCTGCCGTATAATAAAGTGATTCAGTTATACGCATACATATACCCACTCTTTGTTGGATTTCCTTCCCATTTAGGTCACCACAGAGCCCTGATTAGAGTTACCTGTACTATATACAGTAGGTTCTCATTGGTTTTCTATTTTATACATAGTAATGTATATATGTCTGTATAGTCAAGGCTATGGTCTTCCCAGTGGTCACATGCAGTTGAGAGAGGTGGACCATATAGAAGGCAGAGTGCCAAAGAAATGATGCGTTTGAACTGTGGTGCTGGAGAAGACTCCTCAAAGTCTCTTTTTTTTTTTTAATTTTATTTATTTTATTTTATTTTTAAACTTTACATAATTGTATTAGTTTTGCCAAATATCAAAATGAATCCGCCACAGGTATACATGTGTTCCCCATCCTGAACCCTCCTCCCTCCCCATTCCATCCCTCTGGGTAATCCCAGTGCACCAGCCCCAAGCATCCAGTATCATGCATCGAACCTGGACTGGCAAAGTCTCTTAAACAGCAAGATCAAACCATTCAGTCTTAAAGGAGATCAACCCTGAATGCTGGAAGAACTGATGCTGAAGCTGAAGCTCCAGTATTTTGGTCATTTGATGTACCCAGACGACTCACTAGAAAAGTCCCTGATGCTGGAGAAGATTGAGGGAAGAAGGGAAAGAGGGCATCAGAGGATGGGATGGCTGGACGGCATCAGCAGTGCAATGGACATGAACTTGGGCGAACTCCGGGAGATGGTGAGGGAAGGGAGGCCTGGTGTGCTGCAGTCCCTGGGGTCTCAAAGAGTCGGACATGGGACATGACTGGATAATTGAGCAGCAATGTGTATGTGTCATCCTGATCTCCCATTGCATCCTGCCACTCCTTTCCCCCTTGGTAGCCCTAAGTTTTCCCTCTCCATATGTGACTCTCTTTCTGCTTTACATCTTATGCTAAACTTTGACTACCACCTAGAGTAAATTCCATATTGAATTTCTAAAATTACTACATTCTGACTTGATCTGTTTTTAAATAGTAGTGCTCCACAAGTTCCTGTTACTTATTGCTCATCTTTTAGGTAGAATCAAAATTTTGTGTGTGTGTGTGTGACTATTACCTGTACACACCTGTTTCTCTCACTTCTAGAAAAGTGAAAGTGAAAGTGTTAGCTGCTCAGTTATGTCTGACTCTTTGCTCTTTGCCATCCCATGGACTGTAGCCTGCCAGGCTGCTCTGTCCATGGGGATTCTCCTGGCAAGAATACTGCCCTTCCCTCCTCCAAGGGATCTTCCTGATCCAGGTATGGAACCCGGGTCTCCTGCCATGCAGGCAACTCTTTACCATCTGTGCCACCAGGGAGGCCCCTCAATTCCAAATGCCTACGGCTCATATCCTCCTGACATAAGATGCCATTACAAATTTACAATCACGTGTGTCATAGTTACCTGTGATTGTACTTCATCTATGGCACCATTATCTAATCTAGGGTCTCACGCTAGAAATTCAAAAGTAACCCTAGTATCTTCAACATGTTATTCTTAGATGTATACAATTTTAATCTTATTAAATCTTTTCTTTTTCCTAAATATTCTCATAAGTGCATTTCACCTTTATTCTCTTTACCAAGGTTTTAATTCAGGCCTTTATCAACTTCATATATATCATTCCTTTCAATCCAAACTCCACTAGTCAAAATCCTTTATTATCTCTTTCCACAGTTTTATTTTGGCAAATCATGTACTTTGAGATCTTGACCCCTATTTTTCTAGCCTGATTTAACATGTTTGAGCTTAACTGTGGTAGAGACTTGATCTCATTCATCTGCATCACCCCTGCATAAAGGATAGTATGTGATAAATAACAGCTTTTAGGAAAGGGTATAATATATAAATGAATGGCTTTTATTAGCATTGTTCAAACATATCTGATTCCTTCTTGGCAGTCTTAATTAGTACCTATTTGGGGAAAAATCAAAAAGCCATCAACCAAATGATAAACTTTACCTAATTCATGTTTAATAAGGATTTACTGCATAAATAGATTATCATAGGTAATTCTGTAACAGTATGTAAATTTTAACATCATGTGGTATTGGATAAAATTAGTGCTAATACATTTACCATAATAGCAAAATGTGTCTAAGTATTTTCTGGTCATGGATTTAGCAAGGTGCATGAGTTTAACTAAGGGCTTTGCTGCTTGATAAATCTGTCCATTCACATGTAACTGTGGAATACACACTTCTGAAATCCAGCTTCTTATTTAATTCATGGCCTCTGTGTACCCCCCCAAAATCACGGAAATGTATGTTGATTTTTCTTTAGAAGAGAAGCACTGTATGCTCAAATTTATGGTCTTTACCATCAGGTACCTGAAGTCCTTTAGTTAAGTTCAGTTCAGTCAATCAGTCATATCTGACTCTTATGACCCTGTGGACTGCAGCATGGTAGGCTTCCCTGTCCTTCACTATCTTCCAGAGCTTGCGCAAGCTCGTGTCCATTGAATCAGTGATGCCATCCAACCATCTTATCCTCTGTCATCCACTTCTCCTCCTGCATTCAATCTTTCCCAGCATCAGGGTCTTTTCCAAAACGTCAGTTCTTTGCATCAGGTAGTCAAAGTATGGGAGCTTCAGCTTCAGCATCAGCCCTTCCAATGAATATTCAGGGCTGATCTCCTTTAGGATGGACTGGTTGGATCTCCTTGCAGTCCAAGGGACTCTCAAAAGTCGTCTCCAACACCACAGTTCAAAAGCATCAATTCTTTGGCGCTCAGCTTTCTTTATAGTACAACTCTCACATCCATACCTTACAACTGGAAAAAATGTAGCTTTGTCTAGGCAAAACTTTGTTGGCAAAGTAATGTCTCTGCCTTTTAATATGCTGTTTAGGTTGGTCATACCTTTTCTTCCAAGGAAAAAGCTTCTTTTAACTTCATGGCTGCAGTCACCATCTGCAGTGATTTTGGAGCCCCCTAAGTCTGCCACTGTTGCCACTGAATCCCCATCTATTTCCCTTGAAGTGATGGGACCAGATGCCATGATCTTTGTTTTCTGAATGTTGAGTTTTAAGCCAACTTTTTTGCTCTCCTCTTTCACTTTCATCAAGAGGCTCTTTAGTTCTTCTTCACTTTCTGCCATAAGGGTGGTGTCATCTGCATATCTGAGGCTACTGATATTTCTCCCAGCAATCTTGATTTCAGCTTCTGCTTCATCCAGCCTGGCATTTTGCATAATGTACTCTGCATAGAAGTTAAACAAGAAGGGTGACAATATATAGCCTTGACGTACTCCTTTCCCAATTTGGAATCAGTCTGTTGTTCCATGTCCAGTTCTAACTGTTGCTTCTTGATCTGCATACAGATTTCTCAGGAGGCAGGTCAGGTGGTCTGGTATTCCCATCTCTTGAATAATTTTCCACAGTTTTCTGTGATCCACACAGTCAAAGGCTTTGGCATAGTCAATAAAGCAGAAGTAGATGTTTTTCTGGAACTCTCTTGCTTTTCCTATGAACCAATGGATGTTGGCAATTTTATCTCTTTTTCTTCCGCCTTTTCTAAGTCCAGCTTGAACATCTGGAAGTTCATGGTTCCCTTACTGTTGAATCCTGGCATGGAGAATTTTGAGCATTACTTTTCTAGTGTGTGAGATGAATGCAAGTGTGCAGTACTTTGAACATTCTTTGACATCGCCTTTCTTTGGGATTGGAATGAAAACTGACCTTTTCCGTCCTGTGGCCACCACTGAATTTTCCAAATTTGCTGGCATATGGAGTGTAGGGGTTTAACAGCATCATCTTTTAGGATTTAAAATAGCTCAGTTGGAATTCCATGATATCCACTCACTTTGTTTATAGTGATACTTCCTGAGGTCCACTTGACTTCACATTCCAGGATGTCTGGCTCTAGGTGAGTGATCACACCATCATGGTTATCTGGGTCATGAAGATCTTTTTTGTATAGTTCTTCTGTGTATTCTTGCCACCACTTCTTACTATCTTCTCCTTCTGTTAGGTCCATACCATTTCTGTCCTTTATTGTGCCCATCTTTGCATGAAATGTTCCCTTGGTATCACTGATTTTCTTGAAGAGATCTCTAGTCTTTCCCATTCTATTGCTTTCCTCTATTTCTTTGCACTGATCACTGTGGAAGGCTTTCTTATCTCTCCTTGCTATTCTTTGGAACTTTACTTTCAGATGGGTATATATTTCTTTTTTTCCTTTGTCTTTCACTTCTCTTATTTTCTCAGCTATTTGTAAGGCCTCCTCAGACAACCATTTTTGTATTTCTTTTTCTTAGGGATGGTCTTGATCACTGCCTCCGTACAATGTCAAGAACCTCTGTCCATAATTCTTCAGGCACTCTGCCTATCAAATCTAATCCCTTGAATCTATTTGTCACTTCCACTGTATGGGATTTGATTTAGGTCATACCTGAATGATCTAGTGCTTTTCCTACTTTCTTCAATTTAAGTCTCAATTTTGCAGTAAGGGGTTCATGATCTGAACCACAGTCAGCTTCTGGTCTTGTTTTTGCTGACTGTATAGAGCTTCTCCATCTTTGGTTGCAAAGAATATAATCAGTCTGATTTCGATTTTGACCATCTGATGATGTCCATGTGTAGAGTCATCTCGTGTTGTTGGAAGAGGGTGTTTGCTATGATCAGAGAAGCAAAGTATAAAACATGTAATTATTCTAAGTTATGGGCCAATATCAACCCACTCCAGTGTTCTTGCCTGGTGAATCCCAGGGACGGGGGAGCCTGGTGGGCTGCCGTCTATAGGGTCGCACAGAGTCAGACACGACTGACGTGACTTAGCAGCAGCAGCAGCATGGGCCAATATTGATGCATAGTACATTCACTTATTCATCAAAATTTAGTTGGTGCTTACTAGATATTAAGGAGTTGGACTATGAGGATTAAAAGATGGATAAGAAGCAGCTGGTTTATTGAACATTTAACCTTAAGGCGTGAAGAGAGTCTGGCTCTATCGTACTGGCAAAATGATGACTGCAGTCATGGGGATTATGGGAATGTGAATACAACAGACTTCTTTTATAAGTTCCTGGTTCTTGATGTGTTGATGTTCTGAGACCTGTTTACGTTAGTTGACTTCTTTTATTTATTTGATATAACCATTTTTTCCCATTTAAAAAAATTATTTTCTTTTTGCAAGTTTTTATATCCCGTTGGCTTTATATTGTACAGTGGCTACTGGAAAACACCATATTAAAGACATATAGTGCTAAACTTTAAGTTTCTCTATCAGAATAACAAAACTCCATCAATGCTGACAAGTAAGAACAATTATGCAGTTATGCAGTTGTTAAAAGTAATTTCTTTAATCTCTGAACAGACCTGAGTACCTGATCTAATTTAATCCATAAAACTGTAAATAAGTAAGATCTGTATAAGCATGATATTATAGAGGTTCCCTGGTGGCTCAGTGGTAAAGCATCTGCCTGCAATGTAGGAGACCCGGGTTTGCTCCCTGGGTGGGGAAGAGCCCCTGGAGGAGGACATGACCACCTACTCCAGTATTATGGCCTGGAGATTTCCATAGACAGAGGAGCCTGGCGGGCTGCACAGAGCTGGACACAGCTGAAGCAACTAATCAGCAGCAAGCACTATATTATAGCAGAAAGAGGCAAAAGTTTCTCACCTTATTTCTCATGTTGTTTTTATTAACATTAATACTTTAGATTTACGTTAACATTCTGGTGGAATTTGATACTAGGTTAGCAGAAAAACATCAGTGAGAAACATGGATGTAGAGAATGATGGATGCCTTTAGTTCTGAAGCTGGAACCATGATCTACAAGCCATTTTCTGAATATTATTTAAAAGTAAAATCCAAGCTTTACTTTTTATGTTCTAACTTTGTGCCTTTTCTATCTAATGTCTTCTCTTCCTGTTCACTTGAGAAAGGAAAAAGTGTCATAAATATCATAAAGATACGTTTTCAGATGCACAGTGTTTATGAGATATGTAGGTTACAGTAGCAAGTGATATTGAATATTGATTTCCATTATTACAGTTCCTTTTCATTACCTTAAAACTTTCTGAAATATTACACATTTCAAATCAAGGAATTCTGTCTTTGGCATCAATATATTCTTCTTTAAAAGCAATTTAAGATACTTATGACTTGCATAATTCAAAGCCAAAGGAAAGTTTCAATTTTCAAATCCTAGGAGGATATCATTCACATTTAATTATGTATTACAGAAATTGTATTTTACTCAGAGCTATACTCATCAATGTATACAACTTTAAAAAGAGATATGATATTCCATAGAATGATGTAGTTAGGTGATATGCCTTAATATTTTTGTATACTGTGTGTTTTTCTTAGGAATTGTTTTGAAACACTTTTGTTTTCCACATCAGTTGATGAGTTTTGTAGTACATACAGTTCAGGGTGCCTAATGTGGAACACTTTCTTTTTCTTTAAAAAAATATCGATAAAAGTATTTTATTTCCCATATTTAAAGCTTCTTTTTTACATGAGAGGTCATTAGAAAAACTAATTATTTGGTTATGATTATTGAACTATCTGGCTTTTTGGCATATTGTTAATAAGTTAATAATATCTTGCCTGGAAAATCCCATGGAGGGAGGAGCCTGCTAGGCTGCAGTCCATGGGGTCGCAAAGAGTTGGACACGACTGAGTGACTTCCCTTTCACTTTTAACGTTCATGCATTGGAGAAGGAAATGGCAACCCACTCCAGTGTTCTTGCCTGGAGAATCCCAGGGACAGGGGAGCCTGGTGGGCTGCCGTCTGTGGGGTCACACAGAGTTGGACACGACTGAAGTGACTTAGCAGCAGCAGCAGCAACAACATCTTGTGTTAAAAGAAAGGAACAACTAGAATAAAAAAAATGTAGGGAATATAGACAAGCAAAAATAGAAACAATCTTATGCAATTTCCCTGTGCAGACACACTGCCCTTTTGTTGTATGGAAGTAAATGTGACCATGTGTGTGTCGCTCTCAGTGATTCAAAAAGGGTCACAATTGTTCATTACGTTTTCTCACTGCAGCATGGGCTGCCTCTGTGTAAGGCGGTGTTATACCTTAGAAGACTGGGGGTGGCATGCTGCATGCTTTGTTTCTTTGTTCTCTGCTTTCATTTCCTCTTCCTCCTCTTCTCTCTCTCTCCCCATCTTAGTCATTTCCTGACAAACAGAAGAGACTCAATTGCAGAAAGTAATTAGAAACTTTCAAGTTAATTCCATTTTTTTTTTTGTAAGAATCTTCCACATGATGGAACAGTTTGACAGTTACATAGGCTGACCTTTTTTTTCTTTTAAGATGGATCTATATTATTTATTCAAATGATTCATCTCTCAATTCAGTGAGGAAAGTATACTAGCAATTTAAAGCAATTTTCAGCAAGGAATAAAAGACTTCAGCATCTGTGAAGATGGAAACCAGAAGGGTTTAGGACTAAAGCATTCTGTAGCCAGTCCCATGGCTCAGTATCATCCTCCTTTCTCACTGTTCAGATGAAAAGTGAACATTAGTTCTTTGGCCCACACAGCCATTAAAAATAATACATTTGAATCAGTTCTAATGAGGTGGATGAAACTGGAGCCGATTATACAGAATGAAGTAAGCCAGAAAGAAAAACACCAATACAGTATACTAATGCATATATATGGAATTTAGAAAGATGGTAACGATAACCTGTATGCGAGACAGCAAAAGAGCCACAGATGTATAGAACGGTCTTTTGGACTCTGTGGGAGAGGGAGAGGGTGGGATGATTTGGGAGAATGGCATTGAAAACTTGTATAATATCATATATGAAACGAATCGCCAGTCCAGGTTCGATGCATGATTACTGGATGCTTGGGGCTGGTGCACTGAGATGACCCAGAGGGATGGTACGGGGAGGGAGGTGGGAGGAGGGGTTCAGGATGGGGAACACATGTATACCTGTGGCAGATTCATGTTGATGTATGGCAAAAACCAATACAATATTGTAAAGTAATTAACCTCCAATTAAAATAAATAAATTTATATTAAAAAAAACCTTGAGTTTCTCAAGGACAAGAACCCTGTTTAATTCAGTATTGCTTTCTCTGACACTTAGTTCAATGTATGGAGCATGTGAAGAATAAAAATGTATTTGCTGAGTACATAAACTAAATTATTTCACAAATGTAACAAAGCTCTAAATCATAGAAAGGTGTACATTTTAGTATTCTCATTGTAAGTTAAATTGTTTTAATAATTTACTAAATAGTGTTTTAAACAATTGTGACTACATATTCTAGTTTAAATAAAATTTATAAATGAATGAAAAAAAAAGAAAAATGAACATTAAGTAAAATAAAAGTTTTTCTAATAAACCATACTGTTTTAAATCAAGAATGTACTTTTCTTTAACCATTAGACATATAAGGAAAATATCCTAGAAAATGCAGAGGGCATTTGGCGAGTTCTAGCCTGAATTCATATGAAAAATTTTATTTTGTTTAAGGGTTTCCCTGGTGGCTCAGTGGTAAAGAATCCGCCTACCAGTGCAGGATTTGCAGTTCCATTCCCTGGGTTAGGAAGAGCCCTGGAGGAGGAAATGGCAACCCACTCCAATACTGGAGAATCCCATGGACAGGGGACCCTGATGGGCTACCGTCCATGGGGTCACAAAGAGTCATGGACTGTAGCCTGCCAGGCACCTCCGTCCATGGGATTCTCCAGGCAAGAGTACTGGAGTGGGTTGCCATTTCCTCCTGCAGGGGATCTTCCTGACCCAGGGACTGAACCCGGGTCTCCTGCAATGCGGGCATATTCTTTACTATTTGAGCCACCAGGGAAGCCCAGGACCGAATGACCAAACAATAGCAACAGCCACAGTACTTTGTTCAGTTTAGCAATAGTCTTGTTTCTGGATCAGCATTTCACATCTCCAGGCTCTCTAATGGTTCCAAGGCCCAAAAGGAGTTAGAGACCACAACCACGAAAGGAATTTGTGTGGCTTGTGGAACAAATCTCTTGATGTCCTTTCTGATGGACATAAGAGATAGAAGTTAACACTGATAAAACAGAAATAAGAAGCGTAAAGGCTAATTGAGGGTAAAAATTATTTGCTTCCACCTGTGAATTGTGTTTTGTTTGTGTTTTATTTGCAATAATGCTAACAACAACCAGGTAATCCCTGGTGGCTCAGAGGTTAAAGCATCTGCCTGCAATGCGGGAGATGAGGGTTTGATCCCTGAGCTGGGAAGATCCCCTGGAGAAGGAAATGGCAATCCACTCCAGTATTCTTGCCTGGAGAATCCCATGGAGGGAAGAGCCTCGTAGGCTACAATCCTACAATCCACGGGGTCCCAAAGAGTCGGACATGACTGAGCTACTTCACTTTCACTTTCTTTATAACAAATATCTTTTCACAAAGCTAATTGCTTTTTCTCCCACGTGGATCTGCTCTTATGGATCCAGCGACTTCACAGGCATGGCCTGCTTTATAATACTTGAAGACTGTTCAAAGATTCATATTTCCTACTTTCACAAGGTCATTCTAAATGTTCCACTTCATGTCTTGGATTTTATTCATATGCATTAAAGTTTTCAATCGGCACTTTCTATCCTAAAATTCCCACTAATTACAGAGTCATTTTGTTTTTCCGACATTTGTGGAAAAATTACCTTGATGTTTTACATTGGGAATATGAACTTTAAAATGTCAGTCCTTCATTTTAAACATGGTTACAGAGTTTCCTATCCCCTGAGTGTGTGGAACTACATTCGTTTTTTCACGGGTGATTCCATTGTCATTATGGACATCAAATAACTTTTGGCAGAAGCTCAGTCCCTACTGACTGAGTGCCGTTTGCCTGTGCATTTAATAATTCCAGACAACAGATTTCTCATGTCTTTGTTGGGTAATTTACCTGTCTCATTTCTTACACTTGGCTTGTTATTTCTTGCTGTTATCATAGCCCTCCTAGGTGCTAATCTCCTCTGAGCTCAGAAATGAAGTCAGCAAGATATTTCCATTGCATAAAATAAGAATTAGTAAGCACAATGTGAGAGATTATGGCTTTCACTGTAAGTAAAATGCATGGAGTTATTATATTGTGTAATGAAATGAAATCATAGTTGAAATTTGGTGCTAAATATTTTAAATAGGCTTTCAAAATCCATAATGCAATCTGATAGTTCCTTGAGAAAATCTTTGATTCATTGTTGTAACCATTTAACATTCATGTAAAAACTTAAAAATTATATGACAACCTATTTCTCTACATTGATAGAACATACATGAAAATACAAAATTATGGCTAGGAAGAGCACGCATCCTCCTGATAATAACCATCTCTAAAGTGAGAGAGGAGATGGATCCTCAGGTTTATCTGTTAAGATTTTATTTCTTAAAATCAAAACAATAAAATAAACTAAAAGTCTCTAAACAGAAATGTAAAAACTATGCAATTTTGAGGAAGAATAAATATTTCTTTGAGAATTCATCCAACTTCAGTTTTTATTTTGTAAAAATTTACTTTTATTGAACGCATAAATAGAGTTAGAGGGAAGAGGAAAATACTAAAAAAAAAAATACAATGAAAAAAATAAAACTATTTCTTTTACTCCTCCTCCTCACCTCCAATTTCAAAGATCTTCCCTTTCAGCTATAATAATGATTTACACACACCCACATCACCGTGTATATATATATATATACATATACACACACACACACATGTGTATGTGTATGTACACATACACATCATATATCTCAAACAGGATTTCAGTGTGATTTGCTGATTTTTCAGCTTAGTACATTATCATTTGACGTCCTGCAGTGGGAAGTATGGATTTAGCTCTCTTGTATCCTTCCCCCATCAACACATGCCAATAAAAATACCCATATACATTTTCCTTCATCTCACGCTTTTAACATTTTCCATTAATTTTTGCTAACAATAATACAATATTTTGTACTATTATAACTTGGTAAATATTATTCACAGGTGAGTTATGTAATGTACTGTAATTCATTAATCTTATGAATTTTTTTGTTTATGTGGTATATAATTCTCTCATTTTGTGTGTATGTATATATACAATCATGTGATTTCTATGTACGTATCACTATTTCTATCCTTCCTAACAAATCTATTTGAAAAGTATCCCTCCTTCATTGATTTCAAATGCTTAGGTTTTCTCTCAGTTTGAATTTCACAGAGAAACCCAGTGTCTGGATTCTTGGAAAATTCCATTTCACTCTTGGATTGGAGCAGCTGTTCTCCAAGTCTGCTGAAGTTTTGCCATCCTTGCATTTCCTTTCACTCACATCCTGTAGATTCCTTTTGCTGCCTGCCAGGGCTCTTTTAGGGTCTACATCCTATATCTTACTCTTTCCTGGCTTTCTCGTATATTTTGGAGAGGTACTGCCTCCAGTAATTTCCCTAAAGTGAATATATGAGTGTGATTGTTGCAGAATGAGTGTGTATTCTTTCTGTCCTTTGACTGATCATTTATCCTAACGTAAAACTCTGGATTATAATTCATTTTTTTCCTCAGATTGTGAAATGTTTCTTCATTTTTTTTGTTTTTTATTCCTTTATAATATTGATGCCTTTTAAAATACCTATTGTTTTGAAAGCCCTGTGCAATTTTATTGATATATGCAGCTGTGTCAGTCAATACTATATATTTATCTACTATAACTTCCTTAAAGCCAGTTTATCCAGAAAGTGAAAGTGTTAGTCACTCAGTCATGTCCAACTCTTTGTGACTGCATGGACTGCAGCCCACCAGACTCCCTCTATTCATGGGGTTCTCCAGGCAAGAATACTGGAGTGGGTTGCCATTCCCTTCTCCAGAGGATCTTTCCAACCTAGGGATGGAACCTGGGTCTGCCTCACTGCAGGCAGATTCTTTACTGTCTAAGCCACCAGGGAAGCCCTAGTTTATCCAGATAATATGTAAATTTTGGCAAATATAGACTTACTTGCCTATGACTTAATATACCATAGACATTAAATAGGGCTTCCCAGGTGACTCAGTGGTAAAGAATGTGCCTGCAATGCAGGAGATACAGGTTCAAACTCTGGGTAAGAAAGATTACCTGGAGAAAGAAATGGGAACCCATTCCAGTATTCTTGCCTGGGAAATCACATGGACAGAGGAGCCTGACAAGCTACAGTCCATGGAGTTGCAAAGAGTCGAACACAAGTTAGTGACTAAAAAACAGACATTATGCAATGTTGAAAAAACTCACTGAAGCCAAATTTCTGAATATAAATGCAGAAAAAGGCAAATTGTATCTTTTTTATAATCAAGACTGTACCAGTTGAAATATGTGAAATTTGTGTTTCTTAACCTCTCTGTGCATTAGTAGGCTTGTGTTTTAAATAGAGCTAATTGACAGAGCCTATTTTATGAGGTGATTGTTCGGATTAAGCTAGTTATATTCATAATTCTTAGGATGGTGACTGCCACCTAAGTGATCAAAAGTTTTTAGATAGATAAAGGGAAATAATTTTAAGCAAGTTAACAGAACTATAACAATGTTATTAATGAGAGAGCCACTTTGCATTATAGCATATATTGAAATTTGATATGGGACAATTTAAAACTTCTGAATTGAGGTTTTTAAAACAGCTTTATTGAGATAGAATTCACATGTTATACAATTTACTCATTTAAAATATACAATTTAATTTTTTTAGTACAGTCACTTGTAAGTACAACCATCACTGAAGTAAATTTTAGGACATTTTATCACTTTAGCAAGAAACCTCTCACTCTAGATATCATTGCCCACACACCTCTCGTTATCCCAGCAGTAAGCAACTGCATATCCATTTTTTGTCTCCATAGATTTCTCTATTCTGGACATTTCAGGAAAATGAAATTACATAATATGTCATTTTTGTTGCTGGCTTCTTTTACGTAGCATAGTGTTTTCAAGGTTCAACCTTGAAATATACATATCTGTGTTTAATTCCTTGCTGTGGTCCAGTATTATTTCATTGCATGGACGTACCACATTTTGCTTTTGTCCTTTAATCAGCTGTTAGGCATTTGGGTTGTTTTCACCTTTTGATTATTTTGAATAATGCTATCAACATATATGACAAGTTTCTGTGTAAATTCATGTTTTTATTTATCTTGGTTTTAGATATCTTGGATATGGAGAGGACTGGAATTTCTGGGTCAAATGTGCATGCAATGTTCAGCTATTTGAGGAGTTGCCAGAGTTTTCTCCTAAGGGACTGCACCATTTTACTTTCCCATCAGCAGGTCACGAGAGCGCTGAAGTCTTTGCGTCTTTGGCAATACTTATTATTACCTGACTTTTTGATTCGGGCCGTGTTGGTACATGTGCCTCTTGGCAGTTTACTTATCTTTCTGGAGAAATGTCAGTCAAATCCTTTGCCTGTTTTTAAATTTGGCTGTCTTTTTATTATCGAGCTATGAGTGTTCTTTATATATTCCAGATACCATTCCCTTTTAGATATATGTCATGAATTACAAATATTTTCTTTCATTCTGCAGGTTGTATTCACTTTCTTAACAAGTCCTTTGAAGCATTAAAGATTTTAAAAAATTTTGATGAAATTCAATGTATTTTTCTTTCATGCTTCAGCTATTGGTATCATATGAAATCATCTGTGGTTTTTAATATTTAGAATTATTTCCATGAAGTCACCTAAGTTATTTAACATGTACAGTTTTCACTTTAAGGAGTCAATTTTTATATCTCAGTTTCACTTTCCTCTATAAAGTAATAATAATAATAGGATGTGTTAGTGTTGACATGTATACAGGTAAAGAAGCAACAGTTAGAAATGGACATGAAACAACAGACTGGTTTCAAATTGGCAAAGGAGTAAGTCAAGGCTGTATATTGTCACCCTGCTTATTTAACATATATGCAGAGTACATCATGTGAAATGCTGGGCTGAATGAACCACAAGCTGGAATCAAGATAGCCAGGAGAAGTATCACTAACCTCAGATATGCAGAAGACACCAGTCTTATGGCAGAAAGTTAGGAGGAACTAAAGAGCCTCTGGATGAAAGTGAAAGAGGAGAGTGAAAAAGTTGGCTTAAAGCTCAACATTCAGAAAACCAAGATCATGGCATCTGGTCCCATCACTTCATGGCAAATATATGGGGAAATAGTGGAAACAGTGACAGACTTTATTTTCTTGGGCTCCAAAATCACTAAAGATGGTGACCACAGCCATGAAATGAAAAGACACTTGATCCTTGGAAGAAAAGCTATGACAAATATAGACAGTGTATTAAAAAGCAGAGGTATTACATCACTGACAAAGGTCCGTACAGTCAAAACTATGTTTTTACCAGTAATCACGTGTGGATGTGAGAGTCGGACTATAAAGAAAGCTGAGCGCTGAAGAATTGATGCTTTTGAACTGTGGTGTTGGAGAAGACTCTTGAGAGTCCCTTGGACTGCAAGGATATCAAACCAGTCCATCCTAAAGAAGACCAGTCCTGAATATTCATTGGAAGGATTGATGCTGAAGCTGAAACTCCAATACTTTGGCTACTTGATGCTAAGAACTGACTCACTGGAAAAGACACTGATGCTAAGAAAGATCAAAGCCAGGAGGAGAAGGGGATGACAGAGGATGAGATGGTTGGATGGCATCACGGACTCAATGGACACGAGTTTGAGCAAGCTCCGGGAGATAGTGAAGGACAGGGAAGCCTGGTGTGCTGCAGTCCATGGGGTTGCAGAGAGTCAGACATGACTCAGTGACTGAACAACAACAGCATTGTTGACATGAAGAAATCCTGTCCTCAGCATTGATTTTGAAGACTTGCTCAAGTTAGCATGAAATTTTTTATACAGAAAAATTGTCTGTAAAGCATTATTTACATGCCAGTTTCATATTTGCACATGTGCTATTTAGGCAGTCTTACTCAGTGTATAATAATAGTGAATTATTTCTTATTTTGTTTTCCATATGAAACAGAAGTTGTGCTATGAACCTATATTTTCCCACTTTAAAAAATTTCTTCTTCCTATGTTTAATAAATATTGAAATATATAAAAGCATATACTTTATCTTCCATTTGAAGAGTATTTCCCCCAGTTTCATTTTCCTAGAGTACATATCTGATCACCTGTGTTTGCTTATTATCTATCAAATGATCTTTATCTTGATTACCCATGTTCATTCTATGTTACCATTACTGGATTTTTCCTGAGAAATACTGTTCAGTCTTGTCGGAATAAATAAAGTCTGTGCCATTTAGAGACACAACAAGATGTGAAATTAACACCAGGAAAACAAAAGTTGGTAAGAACCAGTGATGTAGAAACCTACAGAAAATATGCAGGTGAAAGCTTGGCTTTGGTGGCTTTAAAAGGAAAGACAAGTAAAGCTGAAAGATGATATAGGGCCTGGCCTCAGATTTAGGGAGATCATGGAAGCAGTAATGCCAGAGGAAAAGGAAGATGCTGATAAAAGACAATCAGTCCAGATAAGAGAATAACAAAACACAGGCAAGGAAAAAGAAGAGAGAGGGGAGAAACATTGGTGAGATTTTCAGTCATTAGTGGGAATAAAGGAATTATGCAAAAAGCAAGACATCTATGTTGATTGCATTTTTTCAATGTTGTGGTACAATACTTTCTTATGTACAGTTGAGTAAAACACTGAAGAATAGATCCTGATGAAAAATGCAATTCATAATTTCAGGAAAGGATAATAGTGACCTTGAAAACTGATATATGCCTTGTAGTGTTCCAAGATCACACAGATTCCGTGATACAGTTAAATGAAGATTGTATTTGCCAGCATTGAGTGCTGAGAAGGAAATGGAAACCCACCCCAGTACCCTTGCTTGGAAAATCCCATGACCGGAGGAACCTGGTAGGCTGCAGTCCATGGGGTCCAAAAGAGTCAAACATGACTGAGCAACTTCACTTTCACCTTCAGTACTGGGTCTGTTTACTCTTATCATATGCCAATGGCGTGGTCATCATATGGGTAATCACACTGCTGTCTGAGACTTGGTTTCCTCAGCTGTGAGAACATGAAGAAAATACCTTTTTCACAAGATCCTTTAGAGATTGAACCAGATGATAATAATACCCCAGTCACTCGTAGGCAAGGTCTTAATAAACAATTGTTTCATTACAATTAGTAAATTGCAAACCCAGTGCCCAGAGGAGTCCATCACACGCCAATAATGTTTCAGTAAGTCCAACATTACAGTTGGATGCGGCAGCAATAACTCTCAGACGGCAACCCTAGAAATAGAACAAAATATTGAAATTAGGGAAAATGTTCTTTGGGCTTTTTAGCATCCTTCTTTACAGGAAATATAATTTAGAAACCAAGCTGAGTCAATGCTTGGTATAGACTTTGAATCTTCATTGGTGTTATTTGTTTGTAGTCAGTACACTGACTAAAGAACTACAGAAGCTAAAACTACTGACAAATCAGAACTACACATTAAATTATTCTCCTACATATCAAAGTACGCTTAAAGCTGATGTTCTCTGATCCAACATAAATACTACATTGTCTTCTATTTTTAAATGAAAGCCTGGACTTTATTCTTCCCATCAGATATGATGTCTGTTATGAATGGGAGAGCCAGAAATTATAATCACTCATGTGAAATAAGTAATGAGTATTAATTTCTTAGTATGGATATCTGTACTGTGGTTGTGTGAGATGTTAGTATTAGGAGAAACTAACTAAAGGCTATTCAAAAGTAATATATATGCCTAATTAATAGTTTGTCAGCTTTAAATGTATTGTTGCATCATACTTAGGATCAGAAATCACTCAATATAATCTGATTTTTTAAAAATTAAGAAATATTGCTCTATTGTAAGCATGTTTGTTTTCCACATTTGTTATTTGCCTTGACTTCTTTAACATTCTTTTCACTTGTTGAAATTCAGTAGCTTAGAGGTTCTTATACATTTAGTTTAAGAAAAATTTTCACATATGGTGTTAGGCCTTGTCTTTAATGCTTATTAATATTTAATGCCAGTTTCAAAAATGTTGCTATTGAAGTAAAAGGTGTATTCTTAGATTTCTTTTAGTAATTTCTAGATTGTGAAAGAAATCATTATTGATAAATAATGCATATTATTACAAATCCAAGTTTCTGTTTATAAACCCTCAAAACGTTTTTGAGCATACTTTGGAAAAGATCATATTTTGATGAAAAACACCTACTCACACAAGCATAATCCCTACAGTAGCTTTTGTAAACAATCATAGAAATATTGCCATTAAAGAAAGCTTGAAGTATAATTTTACAAACCATAAAATTTACCCATTTTATATATGTATATATACCATTCAGTGATTTTTTTAATTTAATGAGTTGTGCAACTGTTACCATAATCTAATTTTACAATGTTTTTATCATGGCAGTAAGCTCCTCATATCCACTTGAAGTTCTTACCTTAGTCTGAGATAATGAATCGCCTATTTTCTTGTCTCAGCAGTGTGGTACTGTCAGGGCATTTCATATACATCAGTCACATGCTACATGGTCTTTTCTGTCTTCTTTTACTTAGTATAATGTCTTTGTGGTTCCTGCATCTTGTTGCATGGATAAGTGTTGTGTTCTTTTTCATTTCTGAACAATATTCTGTTGTATGAATGTACCCCAACTTATTTATCCATTACTATTTATCCATCCATCTGCTGATGAACATTTGGATTGCTTTCGCATTCGAGCTGTTTTGAATCGTGTTGCCGTGATCATTTGAATGCAAGTCTTGGTGTGGATGTGAATATTTTCCTGAACAATATGTAATGCTTAGTGTTTCTTACTTTAATGAATACCATAAAGTGGATTACATGATTTTGTAGCTCTTTGCCAATTTATTGTTTTTCAATTCTTAGCTTCCTTTTCCTGTTTAAAAAAAAGTGACCGTCAACTTCAAAACAGTAAACTGTCAGTGCAAGTCCAGTGTTTGCACTTAATTTAAAAGAAGAAGTTCTATTAGTAAACATAACACTTGTGAGAAACAAGGCACCTTATCAGAAAGCTGACAGTAAATAATACCAGGTTAAAGTTTTCAAATTGTTTAATTATCTAAATATAGCACCAAATATATGTATATATTTTCAGTGCCATAGCTGCTCTAGGGTACTTGTGTCTGCTTTAGGTTTAAAGATATGGAAGGAAACTGTCATTTATTATTTACAAATACTGGCAAATTTACATTAATTTTTTAAAGAGGAATTAGAATGCATATTTATCTATTGAGTTGTGAAACTGCAAATGGAAAATTTCACATGACTATTTCCCTATATTATTTATAAAATAAATACTATATTTTCTTGTGTAGTTCCTATATTTGCAAAGAAATGGTAATTTGTAAAACCTCTGTCATATAATTGGATTTGATTTCAAAGTCTTATGTGCTGTGCCCTTATTCTAGGGCTGATAATTGCCCCCCAAAATTCAGATATATCACAACCACAAAAGCATTGATTTTCCAATAAATATTTAGCAAACAACAACATTATTATTTTTTTATCATTATTTTTTTATTTGAGTATTTATGTATTGTCAGGGAGGAAGACATTTTCCTCTCCTCTTCTATGTTGTCTGGCTAGTCTAAGAATTAAATTGACATGAGACAGTTTAACAGGAGATAATCCCAAGTTTAATCACATGAACACATAATAACTCAAATAGAAGAAAAGCTCATGAGTGCATCTGTTAAGATGGTTGTAATGTCATAATGCATTTTTGTTTACGTACATTGTGATCATACATAAAACTAGTTTAGGAAAGACTGTTGCAGGCATGTGAGGAGGAAAAAAACACGAACATTTATCTGAGCTTATTGACTTGCACCATTTTGTATGCATTGTCCATCTGGACCAGGTTAAAACGCTATGTCGAAAATGAAATCAGACTTGCTTTCAGGCTGAGCTCTGCCGTGTCAGTACCCAACATTCCAACCTTAAATTCAGAAGTGTCAGGGCTCTACCTCAGAGGCCTCTTTTAAGAACATTGAGAACTATATGCTTCAAGTGAGGGTGCAAGAAATGTTTTATATTTTTATACATGAGGAGAAGCTTTGAGAATTGCCTTTGGTTCAATAGTCCCCCATTACATTTTTTTTTGATAAATATACAGATGCTATGCTAAGTCACTTCAGTCGTGTCTGACTCTGTGATACCCCATAGACGGCAGCCCACCAGGCTCCCCCATCCCTGAGATTCTCCAGGCAAGAACACTGGAGTGGGTTGCCATTTCCTTCTCCAATGCATGAAACTGAAAAGTGAAAGTGAAGTCGCTCAGTCATGTCCGACTCTTAGCGACCTCATGGATTGCAGCCTAACAGGCTCCTCCGTCCATGAGATTTTCCAAGCAAGAGTACTGGAATGGGGTGCCATTGCCTTCTCTGAAATATACAGAAGTCATGGGGAAATACAATATTTGTATCATTCACATTCTGTTACTACCATCAAATGTGTTTTTGATTCGTTTCTGAATTTTTGTTTCCAAAGAACAATCATTCAGTACAGCGATTTTCCAAAGAATAACAAGGTACAGATTTTCTTTAATGCAGTTTATCATTCCCCGAGACATCATAATATTGTTATGTATTTACACCATTACTTTTCTAGAGGGAGATTCTAGTATTTAAATCATTCACACTCTCCTCCTATATGGAAAAGAGAGAAAGTAATGTAGAAAGAAAAATTATTTGCTCAAATCTTTATTTATGATACTGTTCAAGAGTTAATTAACTAGATTAATTAATGCTATCTTATGGGCTTCACTGATGGGTCAGTGGTAAAGAATCTGTCTGCAATGTAGGAGCTACAGGAGACACAGGAGACACAGGTACAGTCCCTGGGTTGGGAAGATCCCCTGGAGGAGACCATGGCAACCCACTCCAATATTCTTGCCTGGAGAATCCCATAGACAGAGGAGCCTGGTGGACCACAGTCCATAGGGTCGCAAAGAGTCAGACACAACTGAGCACCCATGCACAATTATTTCTATCTTAGGCAATACTAAACGACCAACTAGGCGATCCATGTACGTTTTTGTTGGAAATTACTCCTGTTTTACTGAGCAAGCCCAGCAGTCCTGGAAGGTGGATCTTTTATGCTATGGAGTGCAGGAAATGCAACCCTCACCGTAACCCCACCTTTAAATCTGTGATTGGCTGTAAGGTTATCAAGGAACTTTTGTTGGAGTTTTGTTTTTTTTTTTTTTTTCGTCTGCCCTTAGTTATTTGATCTTGATGACTATTCACCTGGGTGATATGCTTCCAAAGCAAAAACTGTATCATGAGTTGATGTTTACATTCACATATTACCTATATTACATATTGATCACTAGTGTGTTGTTGTGCTTTTAGTTACAAAATCAAATCAGTCACACTTGGTGCATGAAGAACATTGGAACAGAAAATGTCAGGAGAGCCCCGTACCTACTAGAGCAGAAAGAGTTCAGAATCAGATTTACTTCCAGCCAGTCAGAATCGATATCCTTGACAGAACCTGAAATGCCAGTTTATTGTTTTTCTAGAATTTTTTCACATTTGCCATTTCAAATGACTATATTCTCAATCTCCTATAATTAAGAACATATGTAATCACTATTATTACATCTAAGGTAATATTAAATCAATAATATCTTCATAATTATATACAGCCCATATTGAAATTTTGCATTGTTCCAATGATGTTTTTTAATAAAATTATATGATTCATGATCCAGTCAGAGTCTGCGCATTGTTGTTGTGCTATGATCTGCAGCTTAATCCCCCTTTAAGATGAAAAGACTTACTCCCACAATTGCCAGAAATACTCCCAGCAGACAGCAGTTGGCTTATGTCTCCCAAGTATATTAATCTTTTCAAGGCTCTGAGTCTTCTTTCAGCTTTTGATGACATTCATACATTAAAAAAAAAAAAAAATGGTCCAGGGTACTCATTATATTCAGTACCCACATGTGGACTTTACTTCATGAATAGATTTGGGGAAAACATTCTAGTAAGTTCAGTACATCCTTGATAGTGTGTGTACTTCCTTTTTGCATAGCGTCAGAAGACACCTAATGTCAGAGTTCCATGGTTTGTAGTCTCCTTTGATCATAAGGTTAAGGTGGGCAGAATGGAGACTTTTCAGATCTTTCTACTTTCAAAATGTGTGTGTGTATACATGTATATATGTTCTTTTTAAATATTCTTTTCCATTGTGACTTATCACAGGATATTAATTTAGTTCCCTGTGCTACACAGTAGGACCTTATTGTTTCTTACTTTAAATGTTTTTATTCTATAAATGTAAACCAAAGTGAAACTGTATTGGTTATATTGAACTGTTCTCTGGATTGGCTTAAAATATTCCTTCTTGTGTCTGGTAAACTTCTTGCCTGAAGTTCATCTAGGTTTTCATTTTCATTTTATTAATACCTTCAAGATCTTACGTGCTTGTATTCAATGTGTATTCCTGTGACCACCATTCTTTTTAAATCTAATATGCTTGATGTTGTTTTTAACTTGGGTCCTGGGTTTATATACATACAGTGAGATTTTTAAAATATTTATATAGGTTTTATAGCCGTATGGTATAAGGCTCTTCCCACATGTGTTCTTTTTGTCACCTATGTTTGTTTTTTCTTTCCTGTCAAACAAATGTCTTATTATTAATGCATATGTTAGATCACTTCATGGGAAATAGATGGGGAAACAGTGGAAACAGTGTCAGACTTTATTTTGGGGGGCTCCAAAATCACTGCAGATGGTGATTGCAGCCATGAAATTAAAAGATGCTTACTCCTTGGAAAGAAAGTTATGACCAACCTAGATAGCATATTCAAAAGCAGAGACATTACTTTGCCAACAAGGGTCCATCTAGTCAAGGCTATGGTTTTTCCTGTGGTCATGTATGGATGTGAGAGTTGGACTGTGAAGAAGGCTGAGCACCAAAGAATTGATGCTTTTGAACTGTGGTGTTGGAGAAGACTCTTGAGAGTCCCTTGGACTGCAAGGAGATCCAACCAGTCCATTCTGAAGGAGATCATCTCTGGATGTTCTTTGGAAGGACTGATGCTTAAGCTGAAACTCCAGTACTTTGGCCACCTCATGCGAAGAGTTGACTCATTGGAAAAGACTCTGATGCTGGGAGGGATTGGGGGCAGGAGGAGAAAGGGATGACAGAGGATGAAGTGGCTGGATGGCATCACTGACTCGATGGACGTGAGTCTGAGTGAACTCCGGGAGTTGGTGATGGACAGGGAAGCCTGGCGTGCTGCAGTTCATGAGGTCGCAAAGAGTTGGACACGACTGAGCAACTGAACTGAACTGAACTGATGTTAGGTTAGCTTGATAGTATCCTGTTCTTTGAGTTCTTTAATGGTAACTCTAGAGTGAGTACTTAGATTTAGTATAGCCTAAATTATAAGCCTTTTCATTTTCCAGAAAGTGCAAAGTACTTAAAATCTTTCAGCTATATTTTCCCCATCTTAAACTATAAATATGTACTACTTGAGCTACTATTTTAATTTAACAGAGGTTTTAATACCCCAGACACTTCCATCGTTGTGTTCTATTTTCAATATTTACTTATATTTATTCCCTGACTTAACCATCCCAGCCGTCATCATTTCTTCTTTAATCCCCATGCTTCTAATTAGGGACATTTTATTTTTCCTGTTCCATCTAGGTGTTTTTTTTTTTTTAATTTAAATTTATTTATTTTAAAAGGAGGCTAGTTACTTTACAATATTGTATTAGTTTTGCCATACATCAACATGAATCTGCCACGGGTGTACACATGTTCCCCATCCTGAACCCCCCTCCCACCTCCCTCCCTGTACCATCCATCTGGGTCATCCCAGTGCACCAGCCCCAAGCATCCTGTATCCATCTAGGTTTGTTCTGCTTGTGGTAAATTCTGTTTTTGTTTCTGAAACCATCTTTATTGCACTTCATTTTTCACAGGCTATTTCCTGTGAATGGAATTCTGAGACATCAGTGTTCATTTTCCTTCAGCCCTTAGGTTTCTATCCATTGCCTCCTGGCTTCCATCCTTTCCATTCAAATGTCAGCTTTCCATCTAACTTCTTCTAAAGAATCTTTAACATATGAAGAAGAAACTTATGTCACAGAATTTTATTTACTTTTATATATTGTGTTTAGTATTTATTTATTTATTGGGTACTCTCAATCTTCACTGCTGTCCACAGGCTTTCTGTAGTTACAGCGAGTGGGGGCTACTCTTTGTCATGGGAAACAGTCTTCTCATTGTGGTGGCTTCTCTTACAGAGCACAGGCTCTAGAATGTGCAGGCTTCAGTAGTTGGTGTGTACAGGCTGTAGAGCACAGGCTCAGCTGTTTTGATGCATAGGCTCAGCTGCTCCATGGCATGTGGGATCTTCCCAGGCTACAGATTGAACTGATGCCCTGCATTTCTTCCTCTGCATTGCAAGGCAGACTTTCAGCCACTGGATCACCAGGGATGTCCTCTCACAGAATTTCAACATATGTATAATTTGAGCCACAAAATGATCAGAGAGAGAGAGAGAGCAGCAGCAGTCTGGGGAGAGATATTCAGGGGTTTTCCAAACTGAGGAAAGACAGATTCAAGAACCTTTGCAGGACCAAATTGGATAAGGAAGAACATTTGGAAAATGTGAAATGTCCTGTCTCTCAAGTCATGTTTCCAGTACACAGCACTGCTCTGAATGCTATCAGAGATAATTTCTCATTATGTGAATTAACTGTGCTAAATCTCACAGTAACCCCATGAGGCTAACACTGTGGGAAGCCCCATAGGACTAACGAGGGATTGTCACTGCTATGAAGACCAGAGCAGTTGGACTCCACAGTCACTATTTACTAACACCCTATAGGATAGTTCAACCCATTCTGCTTTTACTTCTCAATGTATCTCAATCTACCCAAGTCTCAAGAGGAAGATGGTACCTTACTCCACACAACTACCATTCCCTCTCCAATCTCCCTACATGTAAACTTGGTCCTTTCAAATCTATGTGTCATGTTGTAGCTAAGGTGACCTTGTCCAATATAAGATTATATGTGGCAACAGTATGTATGTACATTTACCTAAATGAATAACAAAAGCCATCCAAATGGTTCAGCAACTTATACTTCCTAATTAAAACATGTTTTGCAAAGGCAGGACCATCTCTGTCTTCTTACTGATGATTTCTAGTACTTGATGCCTTGTTCTGCAAAGAGAAGAAGCTTAATGCAGAATTTGTGACTGGATAAATGAATGAATTATATGTAGATACTGTCACCAAGAACCTTTCCAAAAAAAAGCTTTGCATGGAGAAGAAAATGGCAACCTACTCCAGTATTTTTGCCTGGAAAATCCCATGGACAGGGAACCTGGCAGGCTACAGTCCTTGAGGTTGCCAAGAGTCAGACATGACTTAGCAAGTGAGCACATAACTTTTTAATTTATTTCTTTTTGTTTTCTTGTCAGTTCTTAGCTTTTAGGGCAGAACCAACATGTGGAACCTCTGAATTATGTGCCGTGATTAGCATTATATTAGGGTCTGCTGTGATCAGCAGAATACGACTTTCTTCAAGCCACAGGACTACCTGAGGCAAGACACATCATATCTCCTGGCTTACCAAAACTGCACATTACTCACACCTACCTGCACATTACTTATTACACTTTTCTTGACAAAAGCTTTATGACTTCAACAGTTGTTCAGCGGAAAAGGCTGGAGTCACAGTGGGACCAATTATGCCTTTGTAAACATTCAGGGGTGAAGCAGCTGCTTTACTGAATTCTTTAATGTGAAATTTGTTACACTGTAAAGTTTTGCTGCCTCTAAACTTGTAGTAACTTTTGACAAAATTAGATGCAGATTATTTCAAGAATATACTCCTTTTCAACTGGGGATGGTAATTTACAATGATACCACTGAACTCGTAAATTTAAGGAAAATATCATGTCTTGTAAACTGGATTTGATTTTTTTAAACTAGCTGTTTATATTCAATTCTAAAACAATTTCCATTTAAAATTTTCTGAAAAAATGATTCCAATTAGAATTGTCATGTAACAACAGGAAAGTTATAGTATCAATATTTAGCACTAATATATTTTCCAACATAAAGTTTTATGAGTCTAAAGTTTTATGAGTCTTCAGCTTTATGAATCCCATTGTAACGACAAATAATTCTAATAAATAGAAATGGTGGGTGATATTTCTATCTGGGACTAAATTTTAATATGTTATATAATAACCACCATGAATCTTTCAGGGATAGTAGAGGGACTATAACTGAGTTTCTTGACTTTTTAAAAGTGAAAATCATAGCACAAAACAGTGCTAGATAGTACTTTAAAGTCCTAATGTAGGAGAATTATAATAATTTTTCTCTGGCATCTGATGTTTGGGTAGATTATCTGGAAGTGCTGCTGTTTTTAAAATAGTGAAATCATATTGTGGGTTTCTTTAAAGATTTTGAAAAAACTTAAAATATTTAGGGAGAGGTTATATATTATATAGATAAATAGGAATATAGATAAATCAATATTATTCTTTACTTTCTTATTTATTAATAAATCTGCTAATTGAATATCTCATAGTATTTATAATTCTGGAAGGAAAATCAGGTAATGTAAGGAGAGTCAAGTGGGTGGGCACTGCTCTAAATCACAACAGTACACTCTAAGCACAAGTACTATACTGTTTATCTACTACATTAATCAATTTACATTGGGGTCCTTTGAGTTGTCTTTGTACATTTATAAAACATTTATGTAAAAGTCTACATAAAAAATAAACAGAATTCCAAATGCTGTTAATTTTTCAGTGTTCCCATCTGTGGCCTCTTTCCCCGTGTATCTAGCTTTGAGTAACCAAAAGTTTAACGGTTCAGAGAGATCACAGGGAAGTGAAGCTGCTCAGTCATGTCTGACTCTTTGCAACCCCATGGACTGGAGCCTACCAGGCTCCTCCGTCCACGGAATTTTTCAGGCAAGAGTACTGGAGTGGGTTGTCATTTATTTCTCCAGGGGATCTTCCTGACCCAGGGAACAAACCTGGGTCTCCCGCATTGCAGGCAGATGCTTTACCATCTGAGGCACCAGGGAAGCCCAGATTACAGGGAAGGCACTTCACAAAATATTTCTTTGGTTCTTTACCTAAAAATAGGTACTCATTCAATAACTGGCTTAACCAAAAAAACTAATATTTGAACTAAAATAATTTCTCATTTGTAAAGGCATTTTTGAATGGGATGTAGAATGTAGTGTGCTATTTAAACTTTTAGATTCTATGAAATTTCTACTCTTTTTGTTTGAATGGAATATGTGCTGTCTTGTGAGCTGCTCGTGGCTTTATAGTAAGTTGTAGTTGTTGTTTAGTCACTAAGTTGTCTGACTCTTTGCAGTCCCATGGACCATAGCCCACAAGGCTCCTCTGTCCATGGGATTTCCCAGGCAAGAATACTGGAGTGGATTGCCATTTCTTTCTCCAGGGCATCTTCTTGACCCAGGGATCAAACCCACATCTCCTGCATTGGCAGGCATGCTATTTACTGCTGAGCCACCAGGAAAGCCCTTATAATAAGTAGAATTAGAATCATCTAAAAAAAACAAAAAACAAAAAAAACCCTATGCATTTCATTTGTCTCAGGAAAAATCTTACAGTCATTGAATCTTTTTATTTTCTTTTTAAACTAGACGAAAGCATAACTGTCATAAATTCAACTGTTCACTGGACGACTTTAAGAGGCATAGACTTATTTCTTATGGTACACATGAAAAAGTATACAAACACACCCACATGTTATTTCTATTTATCTTGTTGAAACAATAAAATATCAACTCTCTGCAACCAAGGAAACTGATGTAGCCTTGCTTGATAAATTTTCTTCAAGAGCATACATTTCTGGGGATGGTCCTTGTAGCGTGAGGATAGGATGGATTCCTCTGTCTCAGTGTGAGCTTTGGTAATGAAATCTGGACTGGGGAAATACACGTGGGTGCTGGCTGCACGCAGATGGTTACTGAAGTTGTACAAGTGAAAAAAGGATATACAGGGTATACCGATGGAGAGGGGCATAGAGACAGACCAGGCAGTATTTTTGAGTGAAAATAAAAGAAAGAAGGATACATAAATGCAATCGACAAGGAATAGATACAGAAGAGAATGAGAAAAACACGAGTTCCTTGGAAATGCTCAAAGGAGAAGAATTTCCCACAAGGAGATTCAGTTCAGTTCAGTTCATTTCAGTCTCTCAGTCATGTCCGACTCTGTGACCCCATGAATCGCAGCACGCCAGGCCTCCCTGTCCATCACCAACTCCCGGAGTTCACTCAGACTCACATCCATCGAGTCAGTGATGCCATCCAGCCATCTCATCCTCTGTCGTCCCCTTCTCCTCCTGCCCCCAATCCCTCCCAGCATCAGAGTCTTTTCCAATGAGTCAAGTCTTTGCATGAGGTGGCCAAAGTACTGGAGTTTCAGCTTTAGCATCATTCCTTCCAAAGAACTCCCAGGGCTGATCTCCTTCAGAATGGACTGGTTGGATCTCCTTGCAGTCCAAGGGACTCTCAGGAGTCTTCTCCAACACCACAGTTCAAAAGCATCAATTCTTTGGCGCTCAGCCTTCTTCATAGTCCAACTCTCACATCCATACATGACCACTGGAAAAACCATAGCCTTGACTAGACTGACCTTTGTTGGCAAAGTAATGTCTCTGCTTTTCAACATGCTATTTAGGTTGGTCATAACTTTCCTTCCAAGGAGTAAGCGTCTTTTAATTTCATGGCTGCAGTCACCATCTGCAGTGATTTTGGAGCCCCCAAAAATAAAGTGTGACACTGTTTCCACTGTTTCCCCATCTATTTCCCATGAAGTGACAAGGAGATTAGTATTGACAAAAAGCCCATTAGGATGAGGACTGGAAACTATCCATTTGCCTTGGCAACAAGGAAGCTGTTACACTTTATCAATACATGAGTTGCAGGCAGAAGAGTGAATGATGGGTGAGTCAGAGAATGTGGTGTAGAGTGTCTTCAATGCAGCTATAGTATTAAAGGCTCAAATCTCTGTAGCATCTATTTAGAGCTATTTCCATAGGGTATGGGAGTCAAAGGAAAGGTTTTTTTTTTTTTTTTTTTCCGTGAGAGAAATGTGCACACATTTGAATGTGATATAAAGGAGCTTGATAATATAGTCGAAAGATGGGGATGTCAAAATTGTGGAGTCTCTGTTGGGGCACAAAAGGAAAGATTCAATGCCAGCATGATGCTTGGTTTTATACAGCATGATACTTGGTTTGGAGGAGAGATGCTGTCTTCATTGTAATTCAAATAAAGGGATTCTTCAATGTGGAAAATACTGAAGGCTTGCCTATCTGATGACTTTTTGTTTGGGTATTTGGAAAGGAAAGTCCTCTGCTGAATGTGAGAGGAAATGTCCTGGAGGTTTAGTTTCATGGAGAATGGTGTGCATCTGAAATAATTCTGCTCAGGGAAAACATTGATTTTGGGAAAGCAAAGGAGACAGTGTTTACACAATGGACTCATTCTTGACAAATTTTACTTTACTTTTTTTTTTTTTTTCCCAAGTAAAATCAAATCCTGGCTGTAGACCTGGAGAAGTCACAGTGTTTTATTCTTTCAGTTTTATTTTTTTATTTTTCTATGTAAGAACAGGGAAATGGAGGTTAGTATATTGACCAGAAAATAGTTAATGGGTGAGTCAAGTTGCTCTAATATGAGTTAGAAAGGAAGCTCAGAAATTAAGGAGTTGATGTGCAGAGAAAAGTAGACAGATCTGCAGATGGGAATCTCACTAATATTAAAACAAACAAATGCAAAAAACAAACAAATGAAAAATAGATATAGAAGGAATGCCTGAGTAGGAATTGAAAGTATCAAAGGTTATAGATATCTTTCCACATTTTGAAAGATAGGTCTTAGAGTATTTTTTGACCATGTTATAGAAACAAAGAATAGATTTCCTTCCATCTCCTTTACAAATAGTTTAATTTTGAAAGAAACTGAAATGTAGAAGAAAGTGTGAAAGTGTCGGTCACTCAGTCGTGTGCAATTCTATGTGACTCCACGGACTGTAGCTTGTTAGGCTCCTCCGTCTGTGGGATTTTTCCAGCTAGGAATATTGGAGTGAGTTGCCATTCCCTTCTCCAGGGGGTCTTCTCAATCCAGGGATCAAACCCAGGTCTCCTGCACTGCAGACAGATTCTTTGCCATCTAAGCCACCAGGGAAATTACTTCTAGCTTTCAGTTTCTTTCAGAATGCATCTCCTTTTCAAAGAGTTTTCAAAGAAAGTGAAAGGTAGAAGTAACTTTGAATTGAAACAACTTTAGAGAAAAGTGAAATTTCTGTAAAAGTTAAGGGGGAGAAACATGATTGTCCTGTTTTCTCCTGGAGTTTTTCCCTTTGTGGTTGTAAGGGAACTAGTATTGTCCTGAATTCCTGCCTCCCTGGACTGACAAAGACCTTGGTTGAAGACAATTACATTCTCTTTCAGGAGTCCATCACTGAGTGATAATGAGGTGTGAACACATTCCTCAGAAACCACAGACATGCCAAAAGGGCAATTTAACACCTCTTCAAAAGATAGATGAGATATGAATTATTCATAATGAGCTCGGGCCAGACTCTGTATGCACCAGCTGACTTCAAAACATGAACTGGTGTGATATGAACTCTCTTCCGTGGAACTTGTGTATTTTCTCCCCAGACAGAGGTCACAATCTTTAATCTACTTAATACTTTTATTGAAGGGGTGCTGAGAACAACTCTCTATCCCTCTCTCTCAATTTCACTCTTGAATTTACTATTTTGTCGAGGGTGTGTGTGTGTGTGTCATGTACCTCATTTCTATATATCCTATATTGGAGTGGGAAGGTTAGTAAACATTTTCTATCTTATCTTGCAGTCTTCAAATCTGCATGATAAGAGCATGTTCCATGCTCTTAAGTCATGACTTCTATACATAAGATGATGTTAATAAGTTAAAACACAACTATACACTTCCCCTAGCATGTCTGGGTTATGTCAGAGTTCAACTACAGGGTCACAGGAAAGGCAGTCATGGTTTTGAGGCAGTTGATTATTCTAGTATCTCTAAGGATGATACATATTTTCATTGTATTGAGACAGTTGATAAATAAGGAATCATAGCCCCAAGCGACCAGCCCTAAACCAGTTTGTCAGAGAATTTCATGGGGCCTCCATGGTGCAATGCAAGTTAGGTTCCCAGAGTTGTTTTGCAAATAAAGATTGGTTTTAAATGACTGTGTAAAATAATTCATTTACTTCACTGATAGCTTTGTGAAGAGTCATTATTTATGAGTTAAATTAGTCTCCTCTTTTTGCTCATCATACACTCATCTTAGCCAATTATTTTTCCCTTGGTAAATTTAAAAGTAAGCCAAAATATATATTGGCAAAATATCAACACCACTAGGAGGAACATTCAGAACATTTCTCTTAGGGAGATCTGATTATTACATCAGATTATAAAATGCACACTGAACAAAAGATTTTGTTTTCAGTAGTACATAAAATTGAAGCTGTAGTTTCCTCTTTAAAGATTCTTATTATTTTCAGTGCTGCTACATTATGCAGAATCCCTTTTCCAAAAATTTTCAAGTTTAAACTCTCATTAGTAGCGTGAATAGAAAATAGATGCAGAGAGAAGAAGGTGTACAAGGAATAGCTTAGTGACATCATGAAGTAGCTCTCCACCAAGAATTCGAGCCCTTGTTGATTGTCTTGAGTTTTTCAGCAAGGACAGCTTTTCAGGTAGCATAAATTCTCTCTCTCTCTCTCTCTTTTTTTTTTTTCTGTTTTACATGTAACAATCAATTTCCTCCTATCAAATCGTAATTCCATATGTAGCCTGAGGGAACTACTTTCTTGAAATTAATCTACTAACAAAAACTCTGTCTGTAATTGCTTCTGTTTTTCTCATATTTAATTTTGTGTATTTTTCTTAAATGTTTTAATTTAAAGACATCAACAATCTTAAGGAATACTGTCATTTAACTAATAAATTGTGCAGGGGAATATAAAATATGATCACTTAAATATTCATATCAATTGCATGATGCTTCTAGATTTTTGAAAAAGAAATCTTTTATTGAGAAATACACTTCATAGAATTTAGAATGTAGAGTAATTCTGCTAGAAGATTACATATTTTACTGAAGTGAATGCTGTTGCTTCACTCATGTTCAACTCTGTGCAATCCTATGGACTGTAACCTACCAGGTTCCTCTGTCCATGGGATGCTCCAGGCAAGAATACTGAAGTGGGTTGCCATGCCTACCTCCAAGAGATCTTCCCCATCTAGGGATTGAACCTGCGTTTCTTTTGTCTCCTGCAATGAGAAGTGGATTCCTTACTACCATTAGTGCCACCTGGGAAGCCCAATTTTTACTGATATCCAATTTTAAAATAAATTATTGTGATATTTTTCAATTATAATTGTTTTGTTTTTCAAATTATTTTAAAGATGTTATTTTACTTTTTTAAGTTTTCCTTGGCTTTGATTGTTTTTGACATCTTTTATGTTAACTCTTTTTTTTTTTCAGGATATTTTATATATTTTATTTTTTATTTTTTTAAATTTATTTATTTTAATTAGAGGCTAATTACTTTACAATATTGTATTGGTTTTGCCATACATCAACATGAATCCACCACGGGTGTACACGTGTTCCCAATCCTGAACCCCCCTCCCACTTCCCTCCCCGTACCATCCCTCTGGGTCATCCCAGTGCACCAGCCCCAAGCATCCTATATCCTGCATCAAACCTGGACTGATGATTTGTTTCTTATATGATATTATACATGTTTCAATGCCATTCTCCCAAATCATCCCCCCCTCCCTCTCCCATAGAGTCCAAAAGACTGTTCTATACATCTGTGTCTCTTTTGCTGTCTCACATACAGGGTTATTGTTACCATCTTTCTAAATTCCATATATAAGCGTTAGTATACTGCATTGGTGTTTTTCTTTCTGGCTTACTTCACTCTGTATAATCGGCTCCAGTTTCATCCACCTCATTAGAACTGATTCTAATGTATTCTTTTTAATGGCTGAGTAATACTCCATTGTGTATATGTACCATAGCTTTCTTATCCATTCATCTGCTGATGGACATCTAGGTTACTTCCATGTCCTGGCTATTATAAACAGTTCTGCGATGAACACTGGGGTACACGTGTCTCTTTCAATTCTGGTTTTCTTGGTGTGTATTCCCAGCAGTAGGATTGCTGGGTTGTATGGCAGTTCTATTTCCAGTTTTTTAAAGAATCTCCACACTGTTCTCCATAGTGACTGTACTAGTTTGCATTCCCACCAACAGTGTAAGAGGGTTCCCTTTTCGCCACACCCTCTCCAGCATTTATTGCTTGTAGACTTCTGGATTGCAGCCATTCTGACTGGCGTGAAATGGTACCTCATAGTGGTTTTGATTTGCATTTCTCTGATAATGAGTGATGTTGAGCATCTTTTCATGTGTTTGTTAGCCATCTGTATGTCTTCTTTGGAGAAATGTCTATTTAGTTCTTTGGCCTATTTTTTGATTGGGT
This sequence comes from Bubalus bubalis, assembly GCF_019923935.1. Classification (NCBI taxonomy): domain Eukaryota; kingdom Metazoa; phylum Chordata; class Mammalia; order Artiodactyla; family Bovidae; genus Bubalus; species Bubalus bubalis. Next base: position 40,281,412 of record NC_059157.1, read on the forward strand.
CGTTTACTTTTCCTGGAATTGAGCTGCAGGAGTTGCTTGTATATTTTTGAGATTAGTTGTTTGTCAGTTGCTTCATTTGCTATTATTTTCTCCCATTCTGAAGGCTGTCTTTTCACCTTGCTTATAGTTTCTTTTGTTTTGCAGAAGCTTTTAAGTTTAATTAGGTCCCATTTGTTAATTTTTGCTTTTATTTCCAATGTTCTGGGAGGTGGGTTATAGAGGATCCTGCTGTGATTTATGTCAGAGAGTGTTTTGCCTGTGTTCTCCTCTAAGAGTTTATAGTTTCTGGTCTTATGTTCAGATCTTTAATCCATTTTGAGTTTATTTTTGTGTATGGTGTTAGAAAGTATTCTAGTTCCATTCTTTTACAAGTGGTTGACCAGTTTTCCCAGCACCACTTGTTAAAGAGATTGTCTTTAATCCATTGTATATTCTTGCCTCCTTTGTCAAAGATAAGGTGTCCATAGGTGTGTGGGTTTATCTCTGGGCTTTCTATTTTGTTCCATTGATCGATATTTCTGTCTTTGTGCCACTACCATACTGTCTTGATGACTGTGGCTTTGTAGTAGAGCCTGAAGTCAGGCAGGTTGATTCCTCCAGTTCCATTCTTCTTTCTCAAGATTGCCTTGGCTCTTCGAGGTTTTTTGTATTTCCATACAAATTGTGAAATTATTTGTTCTAGCTCTGTGAAAAATAACTTTGGTAGCTTGATAGGGATTGCATTGAATCTATAGATTGCTTTGGGTAGTATACTTATTTTCACTATATTGATTCTTCTGATCCATGAACATGGTATATTTCTCCATGTATTAGTGTCCTCTTTGATTTCTTTCACCAGTGTTTTATAGTGACAGAGGTTTTACAGGGACAGAGGAGCCTGGTAGGCTGCAGTCCATGGGGTCACTAGGAGTCAGACACGACTGAGCGACTTCACTTTCACTTTTCACTTTCATGCTTTGGAGAAGGAAATGGCAACCCACTCCAGTGTTCTTGTCTGGAGAATCCCAGGGATGGGGGGAACCTGGTGGGCTGCCATCTATGGGGTCGCACAGAGTCGGACATGACTGAAGTGACTTAGCAGCAGTTTCTTTAGGTAGATCTATTCCTAAATATTTTATTCTTTTCATTGCAATGGTGAATGGGATTGTTTACTTAATTTCTCTTTCTGTTTTCTCATTATTAGTGTACAGGAATGCAAGGGATTTCTGTGTGTTGATTTTATATCCTGCAACTTTACTATATTCATTGATTAGCTCTAGTAATTTTCTGGTGCAGTCTTTAGGGTTTTCTATGTAGAGGATCATGTCATCTGCGAACAGTGAGAGTTTTACTTCTTCTTTTCCAATTTGGATTCCTTTTATTTCTTTTTCTGCTCTGATTGCTGTGGCCAAAACTTCCAAAACTATGTTGAATAGTAGTGGTGAAAGTGGGCACCCTTGTCTTGTTTCTGACTTTAGGGGAAATGCTTTCAATTTTTCACCATCGAGGATAGTGTTTGCTGTGGGTCTGTCATATACAGCTTTTATTATGTTGAGGTATGTTCCTTCTATTCCTGCTTTCTGGAGAGTTTTTATCATAAATGGATGTTGAATTTTGTCAAAGGCTTTCTCTGCATCTATTGAGATAATCATATATCTTTTATTTTTCAATTTGTTGATGTGGTGTATTACATTGATTGATTTGCAGATATTGAAGAATCCTTGCATCCCTGGGATACAGCCCACTTGGTCATGGTGTATGATATTTTTAATGTGTTGATGTACTCTGATTGCTAGAATTTTGTTAAGGATTTTTGCATCTATGTTCATCAGTAATATTGGCCTGTAGTTTTCTTTTTTTGTCGTATCTTTGTCAAGTTTTGGTATTAGGGTGATGGTGGCCTCATAGAATGAGTTTGGAACTTTACCTTCCTCTGCAAATTTCTGGAAGAGTTTGAGTAGGATCGGTGTTAGCTCTTCTCTAAATTTTTGGTAGAATTCAGCTGTGAAGCCATCTGGACCTGGGCTTTTGTTTGCTGGAAGATTTCTGATTACAGTTTCAATTTCCATGCTTGTGATGGGTCTGTTAAGATTTTCTATTTCTTCCTGGTTCAGTTTTGGAAAGTTGTACTTTTCTAAGAATGTGTCCATTTCTTCCACATTGTCCATTTTATTGGCATATAATTGCTGATAGTAGTCTCTTATGATCCTTTGTATTTCTGTGTTGTCTGTTGTGATCTCTCCATTTTCATTTCTAATTTTATTGATTTGATTTTTCTTCCTTTGTTTCTTGATGAGTCTTGCTAATGGTGTGTCGATTTTATTTATCCTTTCAAAGAACCAGCTTTTGACTTTGTTGATTTTCTCTATGGTCTTTTTTGTTTCTTTTGCATTTATTTCTGCCCTAATTTTTAAGATTTCTTTCCTTCTACTAACCCTGGGGTTCTTCATTTCTTCCTTTTCTAGTTGCTTTAGGTGTAGAGTTAGGTTATTCATTTGACTTTTTTCTTGTTTCTTGAGGTATGCCTGTATTGCTATGAACTTTCACCTTAGCACTCCTTTTACAGTGTCCCACAGGTTTTGGGTTGTTGTGTTTTCATTTTCATTCATTTCTATGCATATTTTGATTTCTTTTTTGATTTCTTCTGTGATTTGTTGGTTATTCAGCAGCGTGTTGTTCAGCCTCCATATGTTGGAATTTTTAATAGTTTTTCTTCTGTAATTGAGATCTAATCTTACTGCAGTGTGGTCAGAAAAGATGCTTGGAATGATTTCAATTTTTTTGAATTTACCAAGGCTAGATTTATGGCCCAGAATGTGATCTATCCTGGAGAAGGTTCCGTGTGCACTTGAGAAAAAGGTGAAATTCATTGTTTTGGGATGAAATGTCCTATAGATATCAATTAGGTCTAACTGGTCTATTGTATCATTTAAAGTTTGTGTTTCTTTGTTAATTTTCTGTTTAGTTGATCTATCCATAGGTGTGAGTGTGGTATTAACGTCTCCCACTATTATTGTGTTATTGTTAATTTCCTCTTTCATACTTGTTAGCATTTGTCTTACATATTGCAGGGCTCCTATGTTGGGTGCATATATATTTACAATTGTTATATCTTCTTCTTGGATTGATCCTTTGATCATTATGTAGTGGCCTTCTTTGTCTCTTTTCACAGCCTTTGTTTTAAAGTCTATTTTACCTAATACGAGTATTGCTACTCCTGCTTTCTTTTGATCTCTATTTGCATGGAATATCTTTCTCCAGCCCTTTACTTTCAGTCTGTATGTGTCCCCTGTTTTGAGGTGGGTCTCTTGTAGACAACATATATAGGGGTCTTGTTTTTGTATCCATTCAGCCAGTCTTTGTCTTTTGTTTGGGGCATTCAACCCATTTATGTTTAAGGTAATTATTGATAAGTATGATCCTGCTGCCATTTACTTTATTGTTTTGAGTTCGAGTTTATACACCATTTTTGTGTTTCCTGTCTAGAGAATCTCCTTTAGCATTTGTTGAAGAGCTGGTTTGGCGGTGCTGAATTCTCTCAGCTTTTGCTTGTCTGTAAAGCTTTTGATTTCTCCTTCATATTTGAGATCCTTGCTGGGTACAGTAATCTGGGCTGTATGTTATTTTCTTTCATCACTTTAAGTATGTCTTGCCATTCCCTCCTGGTCTGAAGAGTTTCTATTGAAAGATCAGCTGTTATCCTTATGGGAATCCCCTTGTGTATTATTTGTTGTTTTTCCCTTGCCTCTTTTAATATTTGTTCTTTGTGTTTGATCTTTGTTAGTTTGATTAATATGTGTCTTGGGGTGTTTCACCTTGGGTTTATCCTGTTTGGGACTCTCTGGGTTTCTTGGACTTGGGTGATTATTTCCTTCCCCATTTTAGGGAAGTTTTCAACTATTATCTCCTAAAGTATTTTCTCATGGTCTTTCTTTTTGTCTTCTTCTGGGACTCCTATGATTCGAATGTTGGAGCGTTTAACACTGTCCTGGAGGTCTCTGAGATTGTCCTCATTTCTTTTAATTCGTTTTTCTTTTTTCCTCTCTGATTCATTTATTTCTACCATTCTATCTTCTAATTCACTAATCCTATCTTCTGCCTCTATTATTCTACTATTTGTTGCCTCCAGAGTGTTTTTGATCTCATTTATTGCATTATTCATTATATATTGACTCTTTTTATTTCTTCTAGGTCCTTGTTAAACCTTTCTTGCATTTTCTCAATCCTTGTCTCCAGGCTATTTATCTGTGATTCCATTTTTATTTCAAGATTTTGGATCATTTTCACTATCATTATTTGGAATTCTTTATCAGGTAGATTCCCTATCTCTTCCTCTTTTGTTTAGTTTGGTGGGCATTTATCCTGTTCCTTTACCTGCTGGGTATTCCTCTGTCTCTTCATCTTGTTTATATTGCTGAGTTTGGGGTGGCCTTTCTGTATTCTGGCAGTTTGTGGAGTTCTCTTTATTATGGAGTCTCCTCACTGTTGGGGTGGGGTTGTATCGGTGGCTTGTCAAGGTTTCTTGGTTAGGGAAGCTTGTGTATTCTGGTATTCTGGTGGGTGGGGCTGGATTTCTTCTCTCTGGAGTGCAATGAAGTATCTAGTAATGAGCTATGAATGTCAATGGTTTTGGAGTAACTTTGGGCAGCCTGTATGTTGAAGCTCAGGGCTGTGTTCCTATGTTGCTGGAGAATTTGGGTGGTATGTCTTGCTCTAACTTGTTGGCCCTTGGGTGGTGCTTGGTTTCAGTGTAGGTATGGAGGTGTTTTATGAGCTCCTATCAATTAATGTTCCCTGGAGTTAGGAGTTCTCTGATGTTCTCAGGATTTGGACTTAAGTCTCCTGCTTCTGGTTTTCAGTCTTATTTTTACAGTAGTCTCAAGACTTCTCCTTATATATAGCACCATTGATAAAACATCTGTGTTAAAGATGAAAAGTTTCTCCACAGTGAGGGACACCCAGAGAGATTCACAGAGTTACATGGAGAAGAGAAGAGGGAGGAGGGAGTTAGAGATGACCCGAATGAGATGAGGTGGAATCAAAAGAGGAGAGAGCAAGCTAGCCAGTAATCACTTTCTTATGTGCGCTCCACAGTCTGGACCACTCAGAGATGTTCATGGAGTTATACAGAGAAAAGAAGAGGGAGAAAGGAGACAGAGGTGGCCAGGAGTATAAAAGGAGGGAATGAAAAGGAGAGAGACAGATCCAGCCAGTAATCAGTTCCCTAAGTGTTCTCCACCATCTGGAACACACAGAGATTCAGAGAGTTGGGTAGAGAAGAGAAGGGGGAGGGAGGAGACAGAGGCGACCTGGTGGAGAAAAAGGAGAGTCCAAAGGGGGAGATAGCATTCAAGCCAGTAATCTTGCTCCCAAGTAAAAATGGGTACTGAAGATTGTGTTCTTAAAGGTACAAAATTGATAACAAATACCAAAAAGCAAATATTAAAATTCTAGAGTATAAGTTGGATTTTCAAAAATACAATATTAAAGAAAAGAAGAAGAAGAAGAAAAAAAAAAGTCACAAAAATCATTAAAAATATATATATATGAAGTTTGCTTTAAAAAATGGTCTTTTTTTTGAAAAGTAACAATAGGTTATAAAAATGAAAATTAAAAGAGTACTAGAGGACTTAAAAATTTTAAAAAGTTTAAAAAAAAGAAAAAATACCAGAATGATCATAAAAATAGTAAAAATATATCTAGGACTTTCTCTGGTGGTGTTGTGGGCAGTGTGGGGTCTGCTCAGTTTTGATAGTTCCTTGGTCTGGCTTATATTTCTCAAGATCTATAGGCCCCCTTCCTATGTAGTCAGTACTAACTACAGGGTTTTAATCTGTTGCACCTGTCACTTCCAAGGCGGTTCCCTCGGTTTTAGCTTCTGCTGTTTGCTGGTCTCTTCAGTGTCTGATTTCTGCCCTGACACAAGGTGGGCGGTGGTGGACACTTTTTTTTTTTTTTTTTTTAGGCTCAGTTGTTCAGTCGTGCTGTGGGGAGGGAGGTATGCTGCAAACAAATAACACTGGCGTGTGCTCGCAGTGTCTCAGCCACATCAGGTTCAGGCACTCAGGTAGTCCTCAGAGGCGCAGCCTCTGTTGGGCCTGCGTTTGTGCCCTTCCCAGCTCCAAGCAGCTCCGGTGATGAGGTGTTTAGCGAGTGCGGTCACTGCAACTTATCGCCTCTCCCATCTCTGCCGCTTGGTTTTCTGGGTGTACAACCAGCGCACCTTCTCAGGCAGATGATGACTGTCCAGAACCCCAAGAAGTCTTAGTTAGCAAAGACGCCTGCTTGCAGTTTGGTAGATAATGTCTCTCTGGGGCTGTGATTGCCCCCTTCCAGCTCTGGCTGCCTGTCACCAGAGGGGGATGGTCTGCAGCCAGCTAGTTTTGTTCAGCCCTTTGTTGTGTGCATGGGCCTGGTGGTGTCTTAGGGCTTTTCATGTGGTAGCTATCCCACAGTCTGGTTTGCTAGCCCAAATTCGTTCACTCTGATTATCCTTGGGGCATTCAGGCCCGGTCCTTACTCTAAGCAATGCAGTCTGCGCCTCCCTGCCCAGCCCCCGCTTGCTAGTGGCGGGTGCAAGCATCTGCACTGCTTCTCTGCTGGGGGAGTTACCGCTGGGCTCGTAATCTGTGGGTTTTAATTATTTACTTATTTTTCCTCCCTATGATGTTGCCCTCTGTGCTTCCAAGGCTCGGCACAGACTCAGCAGTGAGAGTGTTTCCTGGTGTTTGGGAACTTCTCTCTTTTTAAGACTCCCTTCCCGGGATGGAGCTCCGTCCCTCCCTCTTTTGTCCCTTTTTTTGTCTTTTATATTTTTCCTACCTCCTTTCAAAGAGAATGGGCCACTTTTATGGGTGCCTGATGTCCTCTGCCAGCATTCAGAAGTTGTTTTGTGGAGTTTACTCAGTGTTTAAATGTTCTTTTGATGAATTTGTCGGGGAGAAAGTGGTCTCCCCGTCCTATTCCTCTGCCATCTTAGAACCGCCTCTCTATGTTAACTCTTTAGCAAATAAAATTGCACTAATTCTTATTTAATTATGAAATAAACTAAGGATAAATGCTCGTTTCTGAGTAAAATGTTTCTTAGATTTCAAAAGTTATGTTCCTAAAGTATCCTTATTGTTATTTCAGATAAATTGATTCCTACATTGATTTTTAGAATAACCTCCATATTCTACATGGGAGATACTAACAGGGCCCTTGGATTCAAATGAGGAACAAAAATAAAATTTGGCACTGCTGTTCTAGTAGGGTATATAGCTATTAAACAGCTATACAAAAATGTAAAACTGAAATGTGGCAAGTAGAAATATTATTCTAATGAATCCACATGATTTTCATCTGAAGAGTGACTGAGGATTGACAGGGGAAGCTTAGGCCATTGGAAAATTTCAGTTCAGTTCTGTTCAGTTACTCAGTTGTGTCCGACTCTTTGCAACCCCATGGACTGCAGCACACCAGGCTTCCCTGTCCATCACCAACTCCCCAAGGTTACTCAAACTCATGTCCATTGAGTCCATGATGCCATCCAACCATCTCATCCTCTGTCGTCCCCTTCTCCTCCTGTCTTCAATCATTCCCAGTATCAAGTCTTTTCCAGTGAGTCAGTTCTTCTCATCAGATGGCCAAAGTATTGGTGTTTCAGCTTCAGCATCAGTCCTTCCAATGAATATTCAGGACTGATTTCCTTTAGGATAGACTACTTGGATCTCCTTGTAGTCCAAGGTACTGTCAAGAGTCTTATCCAACACCACAGTTCAAAAGCATCAATTCTTCAGCCCTCAGTTTTCTTTATAGTCCAACACTCACGCCCATACATGACTACCGGAAAAACCAAAGCTTTGAGTAGATGGACCTTTGTTGGCAAAGTAATGGCTCTGCTTTTGAATATGCTGTCTATGTTGGTCATAACTTTTCTTCCAAGGAGCAAGCATCTTTTAATTACATGGCTGCAGTCACCATCTGCAGTGATTTTGGAGCCCCCAAAAATAAAGTCTGTCACTGTTTCCATTGTTTCCCCATCTATTTGCCATGAAGTGATGGGACCAGATACCATGATCTTCGTTTTCTGAATGTTGAGTTTTAAGCTAACTTTTTCACTTTCTTCTTTCACTTTCATCAAGAGGCTTTTTAGTTCTTCTTCACTTTCTGCCATAAGTGTGGTGTCATCTGCATATCTGAGGTTATTGACATTTCTCCTGGCAATCTTGATTCCAGCTTATGCTTCATCCAGCCCAGCATTTCTCATGATGTACTCTGCATATAAGTTAAATAAGCAGGGTGACAATATACAGCCTTGATGTACTCCTTTCCCGATTTGAAACCAGTCTATTGTTCCATGTCCAGTTCTAACTGTTGCTTTTTGACCTGCATATTGATTTCTCAGGAGGCAGGTCAGGTGGTCTGGTATTCCCATCTCTTTCAGAATTTTCCACAGTTTTTTTGTGATCCACACAGTCAAAGGCTTTGGCATAGTCAATAAAGCAGAAATAGATGTTTTTCTGGAACTCTCCCACTTTTTCAATAATCCACCAGATGTTGGCAATTTGATCTCTGGTTCCTCTGCCTCTTCTAAATCCAGCTTGAACAACAGTAAGTTAATGGTTCATGTACTGTTGAAGCCTAGCTTGGAGAATTTTGAGCATTACTTTGCTAGCATGTGAGATGAGTACAATTGTGCAATAGTTTGAGCATTCTTTGGCATTGCCTTTCTTTGGGATTGGAGTGAAAACTGACCTTTTCTAGTCCTGTTTTCCAAATTTGCTGGCATTTTGAGTGCAACACTTTCACAGCATCATCTTTTAGGATTTGAAATAGCTCAACTGGAATTCCGTCAACTTCACTAACTTTGTTATGACTCATTTCATAAGGGAGGCAGAAATGCCCTACCATGTAGGCACATAGGTGGGCTGCAGCAGAGGAGACCAGTCTCAGCCAGGGGGAGGAGGACCCAAGGGAGCTTGCAGATCAGAGTCTTTACTGTGTCCTCCTGGGAAGAGAGGAAAGAGCGCAGCATTGTCTAGCTTGAGTAATGCCAGCAGGCTTTGGGCTGTAGGGGTGACCCCTTCGTGTCTGGGACCTAGCCATGCATTGATTTAGGGCAGGCAAAATATTGACTTGAAATCTGAGAGTTCCATACAAAACTGTGGTTTGTGTGTGGATTCGGGAATGACTGGTATGCATGTGGAAGGTGTTTTCCTGTTCTGCGAAGCTGTTTATTATATTGAGGAATTATTGAAACCTGGGTGGAGGAGTGTGTTCTCAGACAGCCAGGCCCCTGAAGATGTCAAAACACCATAAAACACTGTTAAAAACCAAGACAGATATGCATTAATGGCCTGGCATTTAGCCTAGGTGGAGTGATTAGGGGAAGGATTTTCTGAGTGTTATTTTGGGCTGAAATTTAAATGATAAATAGATCATGAATATGTTTTACTATATGAAGAAAGACATGAAAATATTTTAGTTCAGGAAATGCTTCTACTTTTGATGTTATATCTAAAAAAGGCTTGTCTGTTCTGAAAATAGAATATGTTTACTATTCTATGTAAACTTCTATATTTTCTCATAAAAGTTTTGTAATTTTAGCTTTTATGTTTAATTTTCTGAAATACTTTGACTTAATACTCGTATATGATTTGAGGAAGAGTTCTGTGTTTTTGTACTTGAAGATATGACTCTTCAGTTGTCCCAACACTTTTTGTTAAAATGACCAATTCTTACCCAATGAAATGTTTCAGCATCCATGTTGAACATTGATACATGAGTCAGTTTGAGACCATCATCACTCTCTCAACAAAATTAAAAATTGTAACCAGTGAACATGGAATTCTTCTCATTTATTCAATTCCTTAGTTTCTTTTAAAAATATTTTGTAACTTAAGAAGTATAAATTTCACAATTTTTCATTAGCTTAATTTCAAATTATGTTGCCATTTTCAGGCTATTATAAATGGAATTTTTTTCCCTTAATTTTATTTTTGAATTGTTCATTGCTCAAGTATAGAAATTTAATTCAGTTTTATGAATTGATCTTGTATCCTGTGTCTCCCTGAATTCACTTTTTAGTTATAATCCTTTTTAGTTTCTTAAGATTTTCTACATACATCTTCATATATTCTGAAAATACATATCATTTTTCTTCTTTTCCAACCTAGACTTTCATTTACTTTTCTTGTCAAACTGCCCTGGACTAGAATGTCTAGTATAATATCGAATATATGTGGTGAGACTAGACATCCATTTTCTTTTCCTCATCTCAAGGGAAAGAATCTAGTTTTTTCCCATTGTGTGTGAGGTTAGCTGTTTTTTCCTTTGTTTGTTTTGTAGATGCTACTTAGAAAGTTGAGGAAGTTACCTTTTATTCCTAATTTTTTGTTTTGTTTGTCACAAAGTGTATTGGATTTTGTTAGATAATTGTTTTTCATTTTGTCTCTTGAGATGATCATGTGATTTTTGTCCTTTATCCATTGATATAGAATATTGCATGATTTGACCTTTGGCTGCTAAACAAACTGGTGTGGGTTGAATCAACTAGCATTTGTCGGGAGATAACGGTTGGGAGCAACAACAAAGGCAGAGCGGCCAGAAGCTCACAGAGAAATGGGGAAGAGTCAAAGCCAGAGGACAGCTATCCTTCAGTTTTATGTTAAAAAGTATATGAGAGTCAATGCACTTTGATCTTATTTTCAAACAACGTGAGTTACTCTCAAGTGTATATATGAGGTTGTTTTATTATAATTTGGTATGTTAAATTTATCAAGCAAGTTATTTTTGAGAGTTTAATCATAAAAATGTTAGTTTCATCAGATGCTCTCTATTGAGATAATATGTAATTTATTAAGTCATTAACATTTTCAGTTTCGTTGACAGATCTCCCAATATTAAATTAGTTGTGTTTCTTGAGTATATTAGCTCAAACATCTATTTCGTCATACTCTGTCACATGAAAATATTTCAAGTATGGTATTTTCAATTTAAATTTTAGAAGTGAAATGGAGCTATCATTTCTGATATTCAATTTAAAAATCAGTGTGATACTCCTAAAGAAATAAGATAAATACACAATCAATTGTGACTTTTTTTGTAATAGATTATATCTCTCAGAGGTTAAATTTTCTTAGTATATTTAAAAGCGTTAACCCTTAAGAGATGTTTGTGTGAGTCTTTAGAAATAAAGATCTTTGATATTTTGCCTTGGGATATTATCTATTAAAAATATATCAAAAATTATAAATGTGTATTTATTGCATTATTTTTGGTGTGCTTATTTTTCTGTAATTCTTTTAACTTTAAAAGTTTTATATTTTTTATATTTCTTCATTCCCTGTTTTTCTATTGAATAGTCTCTCCAGATATTTTTTAATTTCAATTAACACATTTTTATAAATCTTATAACTTTATCTATGGTTTTATTATTTTTGATCATAACAATGTCCCCTATTTCATTGCTTTTCTTCCTCCATATTTATTATATATTTGTTTTCTTCTTTGAATTATTTAGTTTCTATTCTAATTTTTGTGTTCATGGTTTGCACATTCATTTTTCTTTAATTTTTTTACAAATGTATTTAAAGTTATAAATTTCCATTTAAAGGCTGTTTTATTATCAGTTTGTTTTTTTCCATTTTACTGCATCCCAGTTTTATGTATTTTTAATGGTTACTTTGTTTAATCCAAGGATTATATAGTAGTATGTTACTTACTTTCTATACATATGCTTTTAAAGCTCTGCTTGATTACTAATTTCAATAGTGAAAGAAAGTATTTAGAATGAAGACTCTTTAGAATTAGACTTTCTTTCATCCACTACATCATTATAGTTTTCAACGTTTATGTTTAGTAAAAAATAATGTTATTCACCATTTGTGTGCTCAGCTGCTCAATTGTATCCGACTCTTTGCAACTCCATGAACTGTAGCCCTCCAGGCTCCTCTGTCCATGAGATTTCCAAGGCCAGAATCCTGGAGTGGGTTGCCATCTCCCACTCCAGGGGCTCTTCCCAACTCAGGGATCGAACCTGCATCTCGTGTGCCTCCTGCATTGTCAGGCAGATACTTTACCACTAATGCCACCTGGGAAGCCCATTCATGATGTATTAGATTCTGTGTTTGTGGATATATCACTCACATATGTATATGTATATTCCTAAATGCATCCTTGTATGTAGGGGTTTCCCTGGTGGCTCAGACGGCAAACAATCTGCCTGCAGTGCAGGAGACCCTGGCTCAATCCCTGGGTCAGGAAGATTCCCTGGAGAAGGAAGTGGCAACCCACTTCAGTGTTCTTGCTTGGGAAATCCCATGGACAGAGGAGCCCGGCGGGTTGCAGTCCATGGGGTCTCGAGAGTTGGACATGACTGAGCAACTAAATCACCACCACCACCATGTATGCATACATTCATAAGTACATGCTTGTGTGTATTATGTGTAATATGTGTGTAAAATATGCAGTTTCGATTTTATTCAAATTCTGTGTGAGTTTTTCTTTTTCTTTTAATACTCTGATTGATTTGTCAGTTTCCTACAGAATATTTTAAAAGCCTCTGACTCTCCCTGACAGCTAATCCTGACGATATGTCTGTCCTGGACACCAAGGGCCCTCCAGCCCAGGGATTCCTTCCAGCTCCTGGCTGGTCTGACGGAGTCAGCGTCTACACAGTGAGCTCTGTGGTCCCTGCAGAGATGAGAAGGGAGAGGCCAGCTCTCTGCTTCTTCTCTCCTTGCTGGGAAACAAAAGTCAAGCTTTTGAACTACATTTTGTAAAAAAAAAAAAAAATCATGCTTCTTGTGCTCTCCTGGGTTCAACATCACTGCCAAGCATTTTATAAACAACTCTCCCATTTGGATCCTCTGGTTTTATTTCTTCAGGATGAAAAGGCCTCTTTAAGTGCTACTTTAGCATAAACATCATGTGAATAGGTTTTCTGAGTCCTTGCTTGTCTAACAATACGTTTACACTCCCTCAAAGCAAAGTCAACTCTTACACACACAGTAAGTTATTTACAACCTCTTCTTGTTTTTCTTCCAGCATAGCAAAGAAGAACTTCTGTAAGACCCATTTTTGTTATTTACTGTTATGTGTCGTTACAGAGAAATCTGAAACCATCTGCCTTTGTGTCTTTGGCAGGTAGCATTTTGGCCTTTGACTTTGCATTTTAGGGTCACTTCTCAGTCAAATCGAAGTCAGGTATCTCTTTTCTTCCCCCTTTCTTACTTTCTATATATCCCTTTAATGATTTGAAAATATTACAGGACTCATAGTTTTTTCTTCACAATTTTAAGACCATGGTGTGTCCCTGACCTTGATGGCAGGCTGTGCTATTCCTTGAATTTTCCTGGATTGGGCAAAACTAACTGGTGACTTGATGTGTGTGGATCCTAAGACCAAGCCTCCCCTCCTGGCGTGGGTGTCAGCAGCTCCAGTGTGGAGTTGTATCTGTTTGCTCTGAGAATTTCTGCTGTTGTAGATCCTTTCCTCCTGCTTCTGTCATCTGCCTTTGTATGTTGAGACTTCGAACATCGCTGTGCCTTTACACACGTGGGAGAAACAGCCATGGAGATGTTTCACACAATTCAAAACCAAGGAAATGTGCAAAGGAGGGTGAGCACTAAACTTTCCCTTTAGTGTAGCTTCTGGGTGTTTATGGGTGGAAACACATGCTCTCAAAGTGAGAAGCTGGAATGTCTCACCTTGTTTTATGGAGCAGGACTTCTCATTCATGAGTTGTAGCTACAGATTGCTTCCTTCCTGCCTACAGCTGTCACTTCAAGGGAAAATATTCCTTGCATATCCTTGCAATAGTTTGCCCATATTTGTGTTCATCCCTTTTCTGTTCTATTTTGAATTAAATGTGCATTTCCATGGATAATGGGAAAGCACTAAAATTTTTGACCTTGAGATCGGTTCCGTTCAGTTCAGTCATTCAGTTGTGTCAGACTCTTTGCAACCCCATGAATCGCAGCACACCAGGCCTCCCTGTCTATCACCAACTGCCAGAGCCTACCCAAACCCATGTCCATTGAGTTAGATGCCATCTAACCATCTCATCCTCTGTCTTCTCCTTCTCCTCCGGCCCTCAATCTTTCCCAGTATCAGGGTCTTTCCAAATGAGTCAGCTCTTCGCATCAGGTGGCCAAAGTATTGGAGTTTCAGCTTCAACGTCAGTCCTTCCAACGAGCACCCAGGACTGATCTGCTTTTGGATGGACTGGTTATATCTCCTTGCAGTCCAAGGGACTCTCAAGAGTCTTCTCCAACACCATAGTTCAAAAGCATCAGTTCTTCGGCACTCAGCTTTCTTTATAGTCCAACTCACACATCCACTAGAAGAGTATTAATTTAAATCATAAAACTGTATGCACCACTTAGGTAGAAATCATACCCAGTCTCACATCTTTCTCTTGCAAATAGGGATTTTTGGATAAATTTAGGCAGAACAGTGGGCTTTGCTGGTGGCTCAGACAGTAAAAAATCTGCTTGCAATGCAGGAGACCCAGCTTCAATCCCTGAGTCAGGAAGATCCCTTGGAGAAGGAATGGCAGCCCACTTCAGTATTCTTGCCTGAAGAATCCTATGGACAGAGGAGCCGGCAGGCTATAGTCCATGACATCACAAACAGTCGGACACAACTGAGTGACTAACATGTAAAACAGTGTTTCTAGAAGCAACCGGATAGTGTGAAGTCTAGCCACATTGTTGGATCTCAGTTTTTTTAAGGATAGAACTTGTCATTGCCAGAGAAAATTAGAGTGGCTTTAATGGAGTTGGTGATGGACAGGGAGGCCTGGCGTGCTGCGATTCATGGGGTCGCAAAGAGTCGGACACGACTGAGCGACTGATCTGATCTGATCTGATCTAATGACACAAAAGCTGGAGACATGAAGGGAACGGAATAAATTTGTTCTGAATTAGGAGTCAGTAGACCTTATGGAGGCAACCCTCCTCTGCAAGATGTCAACAAGTGATGGCAAATCACAAGTTCTCCTGGCCGCTGCAGTTCCTCCTGAAGGTAGTGAGACACGGCAGCGCACTGAAACTGCTTCTCTCACGCCTCCCGGCCTCTCTGGATGTCCTCTCAGGTGCCTGGCTTGATGTTCTCCAAATGATGCTATGTTCTGAATATGAGATGAGATATTGAAGACATGTTGTTTGAAAACCCAGACTGGGACATAAATAAAGGCCAGAAATCTCAGCACAAGGGTCATTTTTTTTTTTTTTTTGCATGAAATAGCAATTTTTATCTAACCACCACATTCTATTATTGATTTCTTTTAACCAGAAAGGAAGGAAGAGGAGGATACATTTTTACTTCATTGCTGCTAGATATTTATTCTCTCTCAGCTGATACTCTGACTGCACAGAAATATTTGGGTTGTAATTTTAAGAAATTCTTGCAAGGCAACAAGACTCTTTGTTTCAGCATATGAGAAGGGACCGTCCATGCTCTGGGAGGAAGAACACATTTGATTCTAGAGTCGATTTTAGTAAATGTGTTAAATACCTGGGTCCAGACCACTGGGAACAGGCTGAATCTCCTTTAGGAAACCCCATAGAAACCTCATGGGTCTGAATTTATGCTGCTTCAGGTGTCACTGCTACATGTCCAAAATGTTTAGGATAAAAACCAAGTTGAGGTTAGAGTGAGGTAGGATTCAGGATGATGTTTGGCATTTTACTGTCTGGGAAAGCACATGCCCGTATCTTTAGTCAGTTTTAAAATAAGAATCCATTTCAAATCTCCTTCCTATCTTTTCCTTAGGTCATCTTTCACAAAAGTTTTATTTAAAATCAGAATCTCAGCTGAGATTAACTTTTGACAAATATTTAACTTTTTGAACCAGGATGAACAGTGTTTATTATTATTATTATTGCTGATATTATTATTTCTGGATAATAATAATTGTTATTATTATAATCCAAGACACTGATAATAAGTAGATGAATATTGCTCAGGTTTTGGGGGTCTCACAGTGTGTGAGTGTCTCACAGCCCCTTTTTAAACATGTTTTTTATTTCAGCTGCTGCTAGAGAAATCTTAATATTATTATATTATTTATGGCTATTTCACTTTTATAAAAAATGGCATTGGCAAGACTGTAATTAGATTGAAAATATGAACTGTATCTCCTGGCTACCAGAATGCATAGGAATTAAGATCATTTTATGTGTGCATGCATTTAAAGTAACTGATTCACATATATTTCTGCCAGGGGATTGAGAGTGTCTTTTAGCCAATTTAGTATTGCCTGTCCTTTTGCTCAGAGAAGGCAATGGCAACCCACTCAGGTACTCTTGCCTGGAAAATACCATGGACGGAGGGGCCTGGTGGGCTGCAGTCCATGGGGTCGCTAGGAGTCAGACACGACTGAGTGACTTCACTTTATTTTTTCACTTTCATGCATTGGAGAAGGAAATGGCAACCCACTCCAGTGTTCTTGCCTGGAGAATCCCAGGGACGGCGGGGCCTGGTGGGCTGCCGTCTATGGGGTTGCACAGTCGGACACGACTGAAGCGACAGCAGCAGCAGCAGCAGCAGCAGTCCTTTTGCTATTACTATTTCTCTTAAGCAATTTTTATGCTCCTACCCATCATTTTAGTTCCTGCATAAAATCCATAACAAATCACATCACCTTTATTTTATAAATAAGGCTATAGTGAGATCAAGAGGAAATTTGAGCTGATGATCTGTAACATTATTTCTAATTTCATACTCTGAGTCTACTTTGTGTATCCTGTTTCTCAGTTTTAAAATAAGACATGTAGTTAGGTGTGCATGTGTCTTT
Source organism: Bubalus bubalis (assembly GCF_019923935.1). Taxonomy (NCBI): domain Eukaryota; kingdom Metazoa; phylum Chordata; class Mammalia; order Artiodactyla; family Bovidae; genus Bubalus; species Bubalus bubalis. Next base: position 40,298,174 of record NC_059157.1, read on the forward strand.
TAGCACAGATTTAAAAAAAAAATTGATATATAACCACATTATGAATGGGTATCATGCTTCTAAAATATGAAAAAAATGGCAAATATATCAAAAGGAGCTCCTCTCCTGCTTCCACAAAAGGCTCTGGTAGTATGTTATATCCAGTAAGCATTAGCAATCTCTTGCGGATAAATGGCTTAGCTCAAGTTCCTGACAAATGTCTCCTACAAGTGGAAGTGGAAAATGAAATGAAAAGTGGAAGTGTCACTGATGAGTAATCAGGAGCTACATCCTTCAAGCAGACACATCTCCAAATGGCTTTCTGAGGTCATCATTCTGGGGCTTGATTTCTTCCCTGTAAAATCAGGGAGGTGAATTCAGAGCTTCTGAGGCTCCTGTTCCTTCTCAATCTGCATTTCTGCATGCGTGCATGCTCAGTCACTAAGTCATGTCTGACTCTCTGTAACCCCAATGGACTGCAGTCCACCAGGCTCCTCTCTCCTTGAGATTTCCTAGGCAAGAATACTGGAATGGGTTGCCATTTCCTTCTCCAGGGATCTTCCCAACCCAGGGATCGAACCTGTGTCTCCTGCATTGCAGGCAGATTCTTTCACTGCTGAGCCACTTGGGAAGTTTCTGTATTTCTGAGATTCTATTTAATATTCACTGGTTACAAAGTTATTGAGCTACAGAGAATGAACAGCTACCTACCAATGTCGTTGAAGTTCTACTCTAGAACCAAGTGCAAGAGAAATTTATTTTATGGAAAAATTTATTCTAACTTGATGGAAGTTACAGCAAATGAAGTGGAAAATATCAGCCTAAATGCCAAAATCAGATTGAAATAAAGTGAAAAGCGTAATTTTTACTCTACTGGGTATATCAGCTCGGCTTGCTTGCTTTATTATATTTGTAGTCGTGCTATTTGACATTAGTGATAGGAAGTCAACTGAAAGCAGTCTTAGTTCAGCTAAGTATCAGATTCTTGTTAGAGGAAACTCTCCAGAACTCAAGTAGAAAAGGAATGGAGAAAGCAGTCGTTGTCATTTCTGCAAAGAAGAGCTGTATATTCCTAATGTGCATTTATGTAAGGGGACTGCAACTCTGAAGAAAGAGTAGGTGTAACTACCACCTAAATAGCTACTGTAACAGCAGACAGAGAACCCGCATCAGATTTTGCACGTTCCACACAGGGGTCTTGTGAACCAACGTGGGCAGTGGTGACTCCAGCTAGGAGACTGTTATGGTGGTCCCAGCAGTGAGAGACGACAGGACGCTGAACTGAGACCTTGACAATGAAGATAACAGGAGCTAACACTTACCACCTGTGGATTATGTACTAGGCTGTCTTCCATGTACTGTCATCTGTGTATTAGCTAATTTCTTGCAAAACTCAGATGTAAAATGACATACTGTGTCTGACTCCAGAATCCACATCCTTAGCAATTATCTTCCTCTGCCTCCTTATGTACCCAAATTCTTAAGAAAGGACAGATTTGATGAACCATCGGGTGCTGAGAACAAAAAGCCTTGGGGGACATGGTGTGCCTTGTAGAGACACAGTGAGAAAAGTATGAGGTCTGTCCTTTGAAAATCTCAGACTACCTATATGTGTGTGTGTGTATATATATACTGCTGCTGCTATGTTGCTTCAGTCGTGTCCGATTCTGTGTGACCCCATAGACGGCAGCCCACCAGGCTCCTCCATACCTGTGATTCTCCAGGCAAGAACACTGGAGTGGATTGTCATTTTCTTCCCCAATGCATGAAAGTGAAAAGTGAAAGTGAAGTCTGTTCAGTCATGTCTAACTCTTCGCGACCCCATGGATTGCAGCCTACCAGGCTCCTCCATCCATGGGATTTTCCAGGCAAGAGTACTGGAGTGGGGTGCCATTGCCTTCTCCCATATATGAAGTGAAAGTTGCGTCCGACTCTTTGTGACCTCATGGACTGTAGCCCAACAGGTTCCTTTGTCTGTGGAATCCTCTAGGCAAGAATACTGGAGTGGACTGCCATTCCCTTCTCCAGGGGATTTTTCCAGACCAGGAATCGAACCTGGGTCTCCTGCATTGCAGGCAGATTCTTTACCATCTGAGCTATCAGGGAAGCCTATATATATGTATGTAAAAATATACATGTGTATACATATACTCTAATATATACATATATATCATATATGCTAATATATGGATATTTTTACCTTAGCAATCTCAGTGTGATTTTGCAAGCAACTCAAGTCTACTTTAGCAATTCTTTTGAAGTGTCCATAAATACTGAAATTGAGTATCTGAGATATAAGGTGAATCACCTAAATTTAAACAGGTTCAGGCCACTCTTTTTTAGTCACAAATCCATGTTTCTACCATGGCATTCTAGATTAAAGGGGATTGAAGAATAAGAGGGGTGAGCTATTACCAGACATGTTGATTTATTTTGCAAATAACAATGCATCAGACTCTCCTGAGTTTTGTTTTGTAAGATCATGCTTTCCAGCCATGTGAATCCTACTCTGATTTATGTTATGCTACTTATGGCTTAATTGATTTTAATGAACCTTTAATTTTATTTGCTAATCACTGGATTTCAAAGATGGACTTTTAAAAACTGTCTTTGAGTGCCCTGGAAATACTGAGAGTACAACCTGTTATGTGACTATTGTGAAAATAGATTTATCTTCCTGCTTTTGAAAGTGAGTTGAACTCCCCAGAGTTCTTCATGCAAATATGGAATTTAGGATTAGAAGTTTGATTGATTCTCTTTGTTTGGCTCTAGGAAGAATAAAATGGAATAAAATCAATCAATCCATTAGACTTTTATGACTGCCTCAAAATATCCTGTCATGTAGTTAAGTAGGAAAAAAACATCTGAGAGAGGGAAGAAAAAACAACAACAACAAAGAAATGGAGAAATGCATTAAAATTGTTTTATGTATGAGAAAGAACAATTTAAGTCAGTCATCCTAGATAAGTATGCTTTTAGTGCTTAAAACATATTCAACAGCCTTAGGCTAGCTCAATAATTTAAGCAGACTTTATTTTTGATTTATGTATTTCTCTTCTAATAATGCAACAATAGCCCCTATCTTTGGGTCTATACTAATTAGTTAGAAATAGAAGTTGAGGCCCAGGTCCTTAGGTCTTTCCATTTTTCTCCTAAATAAATATGGGGCCTCAGGTCCCTTGGTACCTCAGTTGAATTCACTACCTTGAAGAAATAAAGAGCATATATTCAGATTTGAAAGGGGCATGGAAACAAAGGCATGTGGACCACTGATGGCATCTCTGGGTAGATTTCCTTCGTGCATGGACTTAGGCAAGATACAGCCATACAGGTAGCATTGGAGGAGAGATTGGATTCCAGTAATTAATCTTTACATTTAAGGATGATTCTGGTCAGTTTAGAATAACACAAATATTCAATAGCTTTATACATTTTTCAGTTAGCAAATGAAGGCAACTTTGAAAGGAAGCATCAGTAGAGTAGGCAGGGAGAGCTAGATTAGGGCAACCTGGTGATACGCACATGAAGTGTCAGTGAGACCTGATGATATGAAGAGAGGGGAACATGCTTTGTGTTTTACCATCTCATTAGCTTTTCACTAGAAGCTAACCGACTGCCTTGGTTTGCAGTTCACTTTTGGTGGGAATTGTGTGACAGAGGAAGGGGGTTTTGTGTCTCCCTATTTTTCTCTGCCTCAGTCACACCATGATACTGCTGCTAAGTCACTTCAGTCGTGTCTGACTCTGTGCGACCCCATAGATGGCAGCCCACCAGGCTCCCCCGTCCCTCGGATTCTCCAGGCAAGAACACTGGAGTGGGTTGCCATTTCCTTTTCTATCAGTCACACCATAGAGTTTACTTAATTGGCTCTCTTAGAAATATTGCTGGATTTTCCTGGTAGCTCAGCAGTAAGGAATCTGTCTGCAAGTCAAGAGCTGCAGGAGACATGGGTTTGATCCCTGGGTCAGGAAGATCCCCTAGAGGAGGGCATGGGAATCCACTCTAGTATTCTTGCCTGGAGAATCCCATGAACAGAGGAGCTTGACGGACCATAGTCCATAGGGTTGCAAAGAGTCAGACACTACTGAAACGACTTAGCATGCACACAACTGGCATATTTCTGTTTTTCCTGATTTGCTAAAAGGAGGGAATATGAACCATAATGCTGAAGTTGAGTTACATGCTAACCATGTACCTACTTCTCAGCTATGTTAAACTCTTTCTTTACATTGTGTGTTTACCAGATTAGGAACATAGAATTAAGCTCATATTTTATTACCCATATGCAGAGCACTGATATGGCAAAGAGTCTGGTTTTATAGGCAATGTCAAGAGAATAGTGAGTCATTTTCTATTCATTCAAAAATCATCTTCCCTGTGGTATGTTGACGATACCAGATAAATTAAAATCAGAAAATATATCACTAATATTTTTGCATCTTATTTTTTATTTATCCAAATCATTTGTATTTCCCAAGGGTTATATTGATGGGAATCAGAGTTTTACCATGTTATAATATAGGCTTTAAAAACTTTTTTTAAAAAGCTTTCTTTAACACAGCCAGAAGCATAATGCTTTCCATATAGTAGATGATCAACAAAATCATGGTGAATGGATACATACTAGGTATAGCCTTGATTTTTAACAATATGTAATTGGAAGAAATGAGGACAAGACTGTTATAGGAATACTTTTTTAGTCAGCCATTTGCAAAACTGTGTTCATGGTAATTACTCAAAGATTTTGCAGCATTACATTTGTCATCTTTTAAAGAGATGCTGGAATGCAGTATTTTGGTGCTTCTGATAAGACACTATTCCCTAGGTTCTCCTGTCTAGCCGTGTGTCACAATGCCTTACCCAGTAGACAGTTGGTAGGTGGATGGAATGTCAGACGGGAATGGGGAAAGTCACAGTGGAGTGAATTTGATACTTAAACTCCTCTGATTTATCTCTCGTTCTTTTCTTTTGCAGAGACACAGAGGTCCATGCGCTTCTCACTTACGTGAGTAAACAGCTTTATTTTCTACTCTGTCTTGGGTGTTCCTGTCCGGCAGCCTTGCTCACTGACGCCACAGGCTGTCTCTTGATAGGCGTCTCTCCATGTACCATTCTTGAGTGGACACGGGGGACCTCAGAGAGACTAATGCTAGTGCCTCAGCCAGGATGGAAGTATATGGAGTTCATAACCGTCCAATTAAATGAGAGCCAGAATCTCTAGTATTTTATTTGAATGTTCAGTTTTGGCTCAGATGCCAGGAGTGTGCAGAGCAGGATTATGGCCTATGTGGTTGTAAAAACTTCATATTTCTGTTTTTTTGTTAGTGTCCATTATGTTGACATAGGAAACTGATTCTTCGAGGTGTATAAATGAATGTTTTTAGACCTCTAAGTGCATGTGTTTTGAAGGACAGTCACATGAGACTGGAATTCAGAGGCAAGTTTAAGACTAAAGACATAAGTGTGGTTGTCTGGGTTACACAGGGCTAATTGTGTTCACCTTGTAAGTAAGCAAAAGGGGAGAAGAGTCTCAGGCATGAGATTTGGGTGGAGAATCTCGAAAATAGACTGAGAAGAGGAGGACAATGAAGAAGAGAGAGAGAACCATGTACTGTACTGAACAGAGTATTGTGTCCTATAGGCCAAAGAGAAAGTGCTTCCAAAAGCAGGGAGTAATCAACTGTGTGAAGGATACTGAGAAGTTCCCAAGAAGAGGTCTGGAGATTGTTTATTAGCTTTGGCAAAGTGGAGATTGTCTGAGACCTGGGCAGCGGTAGGTGATACATGAAAGCCAAATAAGTGTAAATTCAAGAGAGGAGAGGGGTGGGGGAATGTGTGGAAATTGAGACTGTGGATATTGATCATGAGAGCAGAGACGTGGAGTGGTGCGGGGAGCAAGAGGTAGAGTTTAAAAGACAACTTTTCCTATTAAAATATGTGTTTAAGACAGAGGATAAGGCTGCATGTTGGTTTGCTGAGGGCAGGGACCTACTGAAGAAAAAGGAATGCTGATGCGAGAGAGAAGATGAGAAAATTGCTAACTTAAATTACTTGAGTGTTTCAGGAGGAATCTGATCTGGTACATAAATGCAACTACTGATATAACTTATAGGCCACTATCCCTGATGTTAGAGGATTATGATGCTTTGAATCAGGAAATATCCCCAAGAAATCAAATCCACCTCTGTTATATACAGCGATTATTTATAAGATTGGGTGGACAAATCCTCTAAAAGTGATTACATACCCTACTATTGAGTTTATTTTTCCTCTTAAATGATTCGAGATTCTTAATGTGAAGTGAATATTCCACACATCATGCAGAGAGTTGACTGATGGAGTATTTTTCTTTTCAAGTCCTCTTTGCAAGAATCTTAGCCATTATTTTATCCTCACAGATACAGGAGCTTTTCTCATTGTAGGATGTGGTTCAGGGAAGTCGGAGTAGGAGCTACACAGTGACTTGAACAAGAAAGTTTTAATAGAATTATTAATTACTTACAGGAGGTTAGATAGTAAGATGATCCAAACATAGCACTTTATAAATGCCCTGGGACTGAGAGAGAATACCATATCTGAGGATAGAATAACTCAGAGGGTTGCGCTCCAATGCTAGAATCCAGATCTATGTGGGAAAGGTGGGTTTGCAGTCCACTGGACAGGATAGGGGGAAGGTTACTTGGTGGCCCTTGGCTTGTGCACACACCTGGGTCCAAGCTGGCAGATGGTAAGCCTTCTGCTGGATCCCAGGTGGGCTGACACTGGTAGACCTGCCAGAGGGCTAGGGGGACAGGGAAATCTACCCAGGGCACCAGCAAGCCACATCTGGAGGGACAGAAGCTGTGGGGCAGGTCCTGAATGTGGGAGACCTCTGCCAGGATTCCCAGTGTGCAGGCGGGCTGGGGTCTACAGGCAGATATCCAGAGACAGGAGCACTTACATCATCATAGGGAATCCAGAGCTCCAGCCTGGAGTGGAGAGCTGGGCTGTGAGTGTCCTGGGTGTGCCGTGGACAGCTGAAGCCTCCTGGCAGGCACAGGGTGCCCCTACCCCGTGGGCTGACTGCGGGAAAGTAGGGTGTTTGCCTCATCCAGCTCCACTGTCACCAGGGCAACCCCACAGCGGGGACCTGGAGCAGAGCCCGTAGGTCACCTGACAGCTCGCGTGGCCACGCTATTTAGTTTCATTTCACGTATTGTTGAACCTTTTAAAATATTCTTGGTGTGGATTATAGATTATCAGGCTGATCTTGAACATTTTCTGGTTGAATAAGTAACTTTAGAAAAATTTTACCATATTTTTAAAGCAATGGGGCATAGCAAAAGGATAATATTTTACCTTTAGAATCAGACACTTTAAATCACAGCCTACCATATGTTGCAACCTTGAATTATTTATGAAAAGAGGTTTTAATAACTGTAACATCTTAGGAAACTTCTCTAAGAAAGGAATTTTTCCATAATATTTTCATTGCTTGTGAATTCACCAAATTTAACCAACTTCCATGTGTACAGAAATAATATAAATCCCTTCTTCAAGAAGAGAATATATAACATAGGTGTTATCTATTCCACACAGATAAATCATTCTCATGATAAAGAGACCACACATACTGTTACATAATCTGGTATATTCCATGTCAGACCATCTTCTATTATAAATCTACAGTAGTCAAACATCTGTGTAGTACATTTGGCTGTAACTTTTGGATAATCTTCCTGAGACACTGCCATTTTTATGGAACATACTGGTATTTGTTTACTAATCTTCTTGCATGTTGTGTGTTAGCCACTTAGTCGTGTCTGACTCTTTGGGACCCCATGGGCTGTAGTCAGCCAGACTCCTCTGTCCATGGGATTCTCCATGCAAGAATACTGGAGTGGGTTGCCATTCCCTCCACCCAATCTTTCCAACTCAGGGATCAAACCCATGTCTCCTGGGTTGCAGGCAGATTCTCTACCATCTAATCCACCAGAGAAGTCCCTGGTGGCTCAGACTATTTCTTAGATAATGCTTTTTAATGAAACTTGGACACTAAGTGAAGGCTACTCTAATCTGCTAGCATTACATCCTAATAGGTCAGGGAAGAAAGAGCCTTGTGTCTCGCTCTAC